>NC_082648.1:39151757-39463736 GCF_028023285.1 Balaenoptera ricei
GTTAGCACAACTTTATGTGAGGTAGCAATTTAGTGATTAAGAATGTGGGCTCTGAAGCCAAATTTTCTGAGTTCTAATTCTGGCTCCACAGCCTACTAGGTCTGTGGCCTTTGGTGAGTTGCTTAACTTCTCTGTGCCTCAGTTTCCTCATCTTTAAAATGGAAATAAACAATAACACCTACCTTATACAGTTATATGACATATGTTTGTTAATATGTGTAAACACTTAAAATAAGCCACAACCTATCTTAGGTATTTAATAAATAATAATACTAATTACCGGAAAATAATTTGACAATAAATAGGAAGAACTTAGATCCCATTGGTGTCACTTCTGGGAGTCTGCATCCTAAAAATAATGCACAGAGATGTTCACAAATAGCACAGAAGGTAAGGGCACAGGCTTTGGAATCAGGCAAGTAAAGGTAAAAAGCATGTTTGAGAGTATTCATTCAAAGCAAGGATAACATAAATTCATAAATGACAGATCAAAATTAAATACTCAGGTGGCTAGGCTAGGGGAGACCTATAAACCCTCTGTAAACCCTTAGAGATACTTTGGGAAACAGAATACAGGGCTGACTGTTCCTTAGTCCTGATCCGATGTGGTTATTTTTAGTTTCTTATTAGTTTGGGTGTCCGAAGGCAATATAGCCGGAGAAAGGATCTTCATCCAAGAGTGAGAGAAATCAAAGCGATAGCAGGGAAGTGATGAAAGGCATCAAGGGAAGTGGGGATATAGATGAGAAAATGAGAAAGTGAATGACAAGATCAGAAGGCAGGAAAATCTGAAACAAGGCCACAGATGCATAGCGTGAGCTAGTTCAGGCCAGGACGAGGGCAGGGTCATCTCAGGAAGTTGGAGGGGGGCTATTTGATGCTAAAATCTTGCTGGGCAGAAATATAATTTTTGTCTTCTCTGCTGAAAAGGTAGCTTTGGGGAGGAATGGTTGGTTTTTGTCTTCGTTTTTTCTATTCCTTCTGGGAAGCAATAAAAGGGGAAGGACTCTATTCATTACTTGAGTAGAGTCACACGCTTTACTAAAATGTTTCTTTTCAAAGTAATTGTTCTTAAAATAGGAAAAACCCAGTAATTTTCAGTGTGCTTGGTTTTGAAGGACTATTTATTCTGTTGTATTTTAGACATCCAATGCTATTTCATAATCACAAATGGGGTAATTTTAATAAGAGATTTATTGATATATTTATAGTTAACTATACACACACACACATATATGTACTTCTAAGATAAAATACTCAAGGTTTTTGATTCAGATGTGACATGTCCAAAACTGAACCCATCCTTTCTTCCCCCAACCCAAACTCTCTTCTCCCCCATAGAACCCATCTTGGGAAACCGTACCATCGTGATCACAACTGCTCAGGCGAGAGGTAGGGGAGTATCTTAGTGTCTCCTTCACCCTTCACATCCAACTGATGCATTCTTTGAACAAACATTTACTAAGTGCCAGGCATTCTGGTAGTCTTTCATGGAGCTTGGAAAGACCAACATTCCACAAATTATCTCGCCAGTGAATGTACGATTTATAGATGGAGAGAAGTGCTGTGAGGAAAAGGACTCAGTATGACTCTCTAGGGTAACAGAGGCACATGCACTGGACTGGGAATCAGAGGAGGCTTCCCAGAAGACATGAGCCTTGCTTGGATTCTATCCTCTTTATGCTGAGGGTTTTAATAGGGAGGGGGTGATGGACATGATCCAGTGAGCATTTTCAAAGGAATAATCACCAGCCCTATCACTCCACCTTCTAAATACTCCTAGCATTTGTTCCTTTTCCTAACTCCTTACAACCACAACTAGTATGAGCCTCTAGTAACACACTTCTGGGAAAAGTTCTCTTCAAAAGGCATTGATAACGTACCTCATCCTTAGAAACATCTTGATTTTACTTCTGCAACATAATATGTACTTGTATATACTTGTCAGTAATACACCTGTATTACTGTCCTGTTTATTATGTACATTAAAAACATTCACAAAACTTAAAATTAAATAGCAGGATTTTACACTTATTTGTTAATATTTTTTATTACTAAAATATAGTTCTAATTATTATTAAAATATTAACATTTTAGTGAGATAAGTTTAATTCAATATACTTTATTTTTAAAATCTTAGTTTAACACTCTGTCATACAGCAATTCACAAGTCTGGTTCCAAATTTGGTTAATTTTGACTCTTGAATTTAAGGGAAAAGGGACCTCACAGAGACACGGGGACCCAATGGAGGCAGTGTACTGTTGGCTGTACTTATCAAATCAAGCTGTTCAGTTCTTAATCCTATCCACTAATTGACAAAGATTTATTTTTTCACTGTTACTCTACAAAGGTACACTTAGATGGAGGTCATCATTCATGGTTATGGAAGTGAGCCATGGGCCCTACTTGATAATTCTGAATTTGTCTTGATGGACTTCTTATCACATTTGATTAGATGGTCATTGCTTTACCTTGCAATGTGGCTGACCAAAGAGCTCTCTCTAGGAGTGAAAGTGTCAGCTCTACTTTTTCTTATTTCCTTATGCTTGTATTATTATTATTTTTCATCTGAAGTTTCTTTAGAGGAATGTTTTAAATCTACTTTGTCCATTTTTGGAGGACACATTAAAGTAGATAAAACAGAAAATATAATTTGTAAATTCACTCAGCCAAGCATACAGAAATGCAATACATTGCAATATACTGAAAGGGGACGAATTAACTAAGGCACCACTCTCACCTTCTGTGCTCCTTCCTTAAGATACCTGGGATGCTGCAGTTGACGGAGGCCATCTAATGTGTGGGCTGAGGGAGAGCCATCATTGATCTATTCATCTACATAAGAGGTACAATATTTTCTCCCTGCAGCCCACTTTGTTACCCCGCCTTAGCCTTCCGCAAGAGCCTCCTAGCTGGTCTCCCTCCAGCCACTCTTGGCCACATAATCTCTCCACAACAGTTTAGAAGTCACTTGCCTGAGTTGGCAGTTTCTGAAACCCATTGAAATGATTTATTCAGAGACTATCTTCCCCACCGGTCTGCAAGCTTCATAAAGGAAGATGGCATGTTTTTAACTGTTTCCAAGCACCTCAGACATAATAGAAGCTCAATAAATATTTGTCCAATTAATGAATGTATGAATGAATAAATAGAATACCTTTACATTTAAGTAGCTCTAATTCTTTTCTATTGAATTTAAATTTCAGGTCCTTAAATACATATATATCCCTGAATCACTTTGCTGTACACCTGAAACATTGTAAATCAACTATACTTCAAGAAGAAATAAAAATTTTAAAAATTACAAAAAACTTTTAAGTAATGTATTTAGTTTAACAGGGTTCTAGTTTATGGGAATTATCTGGAAAATTCAGAGCCCCAACCACCTAAAAATGATCATTCCTTAATAGCAAGTGTGGTTTTTACTTCCAGACTTACCTGGATAAGTGCCAGCATTCTCTAAGTCACATTTGCTGTATGAAATTAACATTTGTAAATGGAGTCTAATTAAATTTTGTGAATTAGAAAAACAGTTATAAGTTAATTGTCCTGTTGTTCCTCCTTGTTCTTCTTATAACAGTTAGTATTTAGACATCATCCTATAGTTAAGATACAAAGCACTTAGCAATATCAATTTTATAATGAATTCAATAGTTCTTTCTCTATATTCAATATTGTAACTTTGATCAAAAAAGAAATGCACTGATCTTTCCTTTTAAATTTTGAAAAGGAACAGAATGAAGGAAAATTGTCTTATTGCTTGGCATTTGTTCATTCGTTCATTCATTCATTTGTTCAACAAATGTGTTCAAAGTTAATTCCTTTGGCAGTGTTCTTTATCTGATTTTCTGTTCTCCTTTGGAAACTTACTCCTGCATTTATTTTTCTACTATGGTATTTTCATCCTCTGCTCTACTGACTGTAAAGTATTCAAGCCTCTCCCATCATTAAAAATAAAGAAAGAGAGGATGGAGGAGAAGTGGGGTGGTGGTGGCGTGGAGGGAGGAAATTTCCTTTGATTTTACATTTCTCTCTGGCTATAGCTCTCGTCTTTCTTCCATTTAAGGGCCAAGATTCGAACAGTTAACAATATGTTTCCAATTCTTTACCTCCCATTCACTTTTTAAATACACACACACACACACACACATACACACAATTATAAAATTTATTCTCACTGTGGAGAAGTTGGAAAATGCAGTCAAATGTAAAGAAGAAAACCCAAATCATTCATAAGCTTACAGACTCTAGATAACCACTATTGACATTTACTTCATTTTGTATATGTGCATACCATTATTACAATCAGAGTCATGTCCAGTTTTGTATTTTGGTGACATTAAATTTTGATCATTTTACTATGTCATTAAAAATTCTTCAAAAACATAAAACTTTTAGACTACAAAGTATTCCATCATACGGTTTTGCAATCATTCTCATTGATTTCAGATTTTTACTTTTTTATATAAGTGTATAAAACTTTTCCCTCATCTCTGATTATTTCCATAGATAGATTTCTAGAAGTGGAATTCCAGGGTTAAAATGTATCTATGTTTTAAAATACTTGCTACAAATTTAAAATCACTTTCTAGAAAGAAAGTATGCATCAAAACAATAGTATATGAAACTGCTCATGGCATTGAATCTTCAGCATTCTTGGGTATTATAATTTTACTCACTTTTATTAATTTAGTAAGTGAACAAGAGTTTCTGGGTTTAATTTGCATTTCTTTTGTTACCAGTTTTATTGAACGTTTTAAATGTGCTTATTAGACCTTTTATTTCTTCTCTGAATTGTGTATCATGTGCTTTACTCATTTTCTCCTAATATTTTAGTGTTTTTAAATCCATTTGTGTAAGCTTTTTATATTTTAAAAGTCATAATTGTAGCTACAGTTTCTCCATTTTTGTCTGCCTTTTATTTTTTTTTATGTTCAGACGTCAAAATTTTTATGTCAATGAACTGTTGAGGTTTTTTTTCTTAGACCTACAAATTCATTTCTTATACAGAGAGAAGATAATATACACCAGAACTTGGCTTTAGTTCTTATGACTTAGATATTTTTCCACCCATTTAATTCTTTAATCCATCTAGGGAGAGTTAAGAATCTAAACTGATTTGTTCCAAATCACTAACCAATTATTCCACTACCTGTTGTGAAAATGCCTTCTCTTCTCTCCTCAGTTGTGGTGCCTCTTTTATCAGATGCTATTATTTATTACTGTTTATTATTCCAGATGAATTTAGGATTATTAATAAGTCAATAAAAGAAAACAATTAAACTTTTGTCACACCTATAATTCAATTTAAACACACACATAAAATATTTACAATGAAAACCTAAAATACCCAAGGATTCTCTTAACACAAAATGTATAGGCTATCTTTTTATATTTTTCAAAGTATAAAATTTTGCTAATATATAAATAAAGATCTGAGTACAATGAGAAATATACCACACTCCTGAACAGCCTGAAGATAGCAATTTTTCCTAAATTAATTTATAGAATAGGAAATTTGCCAACCAAATCTTATTTTTTAAAATAAAAATATGAATTGTCCGCCAGAGGGCAGGCAGCAGAAGCAAGAAGAAGTACAATCCTGCAGCCTGTGGAACAAAAACCACATTCACAGAAAGATAGACAAGATGAAAAGGCAGAGGACTATGTACCAGATGAAGGAACAAGATAAAACCCCAGAAAAACAACCAAATGAAGTGGAGATAGGCAACCTTCAAGAAAAAGAATTCAGAATAATGATAGTGAAGATGATCCAGGACCTCGGAAAAAGAATGGAGGCAAAGATCGACGAGATGCAAGAAATGTTTAACAAAGACCTAGAAGAATTAAAGAACAAAGAAACAGAGATGAACAATACAATAACTGAAATGAAAAATACACTAGAAGGAATCAATAGCAGAATAACTGAGGCAGAAGAACGGATAAATGACTTGGAAGACAGAATGGTGGAATTCACTACCATGGAACAGAATAAAGAAAAAAGAATGAAAAGAAATGAAGACAGCCTAAGAGACCACTGGGACAACATTAAACGCAACAACATTCGCATTATAGGGGTCCCAGAAGGAGAAGAGAGAGAGAAAGGACCCGAGAAAATATTTGAAGAGATTATAGTCGAAAACTTCCCTAACATGGGAAAGGAAATAGTGACTCAAGTCCAGGAAGCGCAGAGAGTCTCAGGCAGGATAAACCCAAGGAGAAACATGCCGAGACACATAGTAATCAAACTGACAAAAATTAAAGACAAAGAAAAATTACTGAAAGCAGCAAGGGAAAAATGACAAATAACATACAAGGGAACTCCCATAAGGTTAACAGCTGATTTCTCAGCAGAAACTCTACAAGCCAGAAGGGAGTGGCATGACATATTTGAAGTGATGAAAGGGAAGAACCTACAACCAAGATTACTCTACCCAGCAAGGATCTCATTCAGATTCGATGGAGAAATCAAAAGGTTTACAGAGAAGCAAAAGCTAAGAGAATTCAGCATCACCAAACCAGCTCTACAACAAATGCTAAAGGAACTTCTCTAAGTGGGAAACACAAGAGAAGAAAAGGACCTACAAAAACAAACCCATAACAGTTAAGAAAATGGTCATAGGAACATACATATTGATAATTACCTTAAACGTGAATGGATTAAATGCTCCAACCAAAAGACACAGGCTGGCTGAATGGATACAAAAACAAGACCCATATATATGCTGTCTACAAGAGACCCACTTCAGACCTAGGGACACATACAGACTGAAAGTGAGGGGATGGAAAAAGATATTCCATGCAAATGGAAATCAAAAGAAAGTTGGAGTAGCAATACTCATATCAGATAAAATAGACTTTAAAATAAAGAATATTACAAGAGACAAGGAAGGACACTACATAATGATCAAGGGATCAATCCAAGAGGAAGATATAACAATTATAAATATACATGCAGCCAACATAGGAGCACCTCAATACATAAGGCAACTGCTAACAGCTATAAAAGAGGAAATCAACAGTAACACAATAATAGCGGGGGACTTTAACACCTCACTTACACCAATGGACAGATCATCCAAACAGAAAATTAGTAATGAAACACAAGCTTTCAATGGCACAATAGACCAGATAGATTTAATGGATATTTATAGGACATTCCATCCAAGAACAGCAGGTTAACATTTTCTTCTCAAGTGCACACGGAACATTCTCCAGGATAGATCACATCATGGATCACAAACCAAGCCTCAGTAAATTTAAGAAAATTGAAATCATATCAAGCATCTTTTCTGAGCACAACACAATGAGCAAAAAAACCCACAAAAAACAAAAAAAAAGGCTTGCTGGTTACAGAAAGATAAAGAAACATCCGAAATGTTCATTCGGAGGGGGCTAGTGAAAGCAATTATGTCTGCACAGTGGAACACTCAGCAGCCTTCAAAAAAAAAAAAAAAAAGAATCTGCCTGCCAATGCCGGGGACACGGGTTCGAGCCCTGGTCCGCAATGATCCCACATGCCGTGGAACAACTAAGCTAGCGAGCTACAACTACTGAAGCCCGTGCGTCTAGAGCCCATGCTCCGCAACAAGAGAAGCCACTGCAATGAGAAACCTGCACACCGCAACGAAGAGTAGCCCCCACTCCCTGCAACTAGAGAAAGCCCACGTGCACCAATGAAGACCCAACACAGCCAAATAAATAAAATAAATATGTAAATAAATAAATAAGTTTATTTTAAAAAATATGAATTGTCTTAACCATGCACAGCTAAGACACCATTTTTAGGTAAATTACATTTCTTTGTCAGGTAAGCATAAATAGGAACTTTCCATGTACTCGGTTTCTAGCCATCCACAATATATTGGTTGACATTCTATAGGTAAACATGGTAGACACAACTCGTGTTTGTTACATGGAGTAAAATAGCATCTTGGTCTAAGTCACCAAGAATGTTTGAAAATCAACTAATTAGACATCTGTCATAGGTTGGGTTCCCTGGGAAACAGTGTGAGACTGAGGTTAACGAGAATAAGGTTTATTAGGGATACTCTTGGGATCCACACTTGAGGAAGGGAAGGAAAGGAAGTAAGATTAGGGAAGAGAGAGGAGTTGGGCTATGACACAGTCTCAGCGAAAGCCTCAGCCAACCCCACAGGGAGCTCAAGGCTGTGGTGGCCCTTCAGAGTTGTCTTGAGTTAGGGTGAGGGCCCGGATAATTTTACCTCCATATTGACCAGTCATGGGATGCAGGCTGCCTTGGGAAAGGAGTGTGACCTCGGGCGAATCAGTTTTCTTTCACGGAGATACTTCTGCAAGAGGACAGATAAGTGAGGGCTTCTGACAGCAGCAGTCCTAAAGGGGGAGAGGACAGTGTCCTACGGTGTCCCCTGTAGCATAAACTTAAAGTAGTCCTCATCATTTCCACATCGTGTATCAATTATCAATGTCTATTCAATAAGATTTGTTAACAGTAGAAAACAATTCTTGAGAGAATTATTTTTTAAAACACACAGCCTAGTGTACTCCATGTCATACACAGATAAGAAATAGAAAAGAGGGACTTCTCTGGCGGTGCAGTGGTTAAGACTTCGCCTTCCAGTGCAGGGGGTGCGGGTTCAATCCCTGGTCAGGGAGCTAAGATCCCACATGCCTCGTGGCCAAAAAACCAAAACATAAAACAGAAGCAATATTGTAACAAATTCAATAAAGACTTAAAAATGGTCCACAGCAAAAAAGAAAAAAAAATCTTAAAATGAAAAAAAAGAAAGGGTTCTAAGGTCCTCTTGTCTGACTCTTGGGCATGAAAAACTATAATGGAAGCGTTTGGATTTTGCTTTCCATTCCCTTTGCTTTTCATTGTCTTCTTTAGTGAAGCAGCAAAGTAAAAAGAAGCCAGGGAGAAATAGTAAGGGATCAAGGTTCACACATATTCTTGAACAGGGAATGTTGATAGTAATCTATTCATATTAAGAAAGATAGCTCATTTTTCTTACCTTTATGAAGTGGGGTTGGGGAATGAGGGGACAGGTAGAGATGCAGGGGAGAATGGGAGGGTTGCAGAAGTGCCGACCGAGGACGATTGCAGGGGAGGGAACAGAAGGAAAAATGACCAAACCCCTACTTGTGCCCACCTCTAAGTCACATGCTTGCGTGTTGTCTGTTTTGCCTTCACAACAACATTTGAGGTAGACACTATTAGCCCCAGTTTTCAGAGGGAGGATGTGAAGGGCAGAGAGGGGGTATAACTTAGTCAAGATTTTATAGACAGTAGCTGAGCTAGAATTCAAACTCCCAACTGTCTGCTCTCAGTGCCTGTGTTTCTTTCTGTTATATGCTGTAACTATGAGGGATAGAACAGGACCAAACAATTAGAAATCATCCTGCCATTCTAGCGTCACTCAGCTTTATCAGCCATGTGGTTTAATGAACATTTACTGAGTGATTACCAGGCACTTTACTATTTGTTGGGATTAAAAAGAGATGAGTAACATGCAGTATTAGTCATGAAGATCTACTGTGCTTATCAGCCCTGTTAATTACTAGCCTATTGGTTTTGCCATTTTGTTCCTATACCTGTGGCAAAGTAATGGAAATGGTCATCCAATTAATTTCTTGGATAGGTTGCCCGAGTTACCTAAATGCATGACAAGCTGACATTTGAAAGACATTAAAAACATAAAGTATGCCCTGAGGTGGATCTTTGGAGATGAAAGAAGAAGCTGCTGGCATGGACGGAGGGCTCCTTTTTCTAACAGAGGCAAAGTAAAAGAATGTGATGTAAGGGAAGTAAAAATGTGAGGTGAGGGGGACACTCCTGAGTTGTTTGTTGACTTCAGTGAAGGACCTAAGAGAGTAAGTTAGAGGCTGTACATTCTTTCTCTTGGTATAGAGTCCTGGTTACAAGCATGGGCTTTGCTGCAAAATATACACAAGATCCCGTCTTGTCCACGTGTGAGATGCATGTGTGGGCAAGTGACTTATCTTCCATTATCTTGAGTATCTTTACTTGTAAAACAGGGATATTTATAGTACCCATCTCATAGGCTTGCCGTGTGGGCTACATGAGATACAGGTTTAAATAGGGCCTGACACTTACTGCTTTCTGCTGATTAGCTCTTGTTAAGAATCAGTATGCTTTACTTGAACACTTATTTAACTCTAATTCATATTCAATATGGGAGACAGTAGAGCCTGGTGGTTTAAAAAATGGGGTCTGGAACTGGACAGCCAGAGTTCAAACCCAGACTCTGCCTTGTGCTGGCTATGTGAGTGACCTCGGGCGAGTTAGTTTTAACCATACTATGCCTCAATTCTCTTGTCTGCAAAGTGGAGATTATGACAGATCCTACTCCAACACTGTCATGTAGATTGTGACTTCATGTATGTAAAGCCCCTAGGACAATACCATATAGAAGAGCTATGTGTTCATAGTTATCTACATACACACACAGATATGTGTACTTCTAAAATAAAATATTCAAAGTGTTTGATTCAGATGTAACACGTCCAAAATTGAACTCACCCGTTTTTTCCCCCAACCCAAAGCCTCCCCTCCTCCCATAGACCCCATCTTGGGAAACTGCACCACTGTGGGCACAACTGCTCAGGTGAGAGGTTGAGGACACACATGTCTTCAGACGTACATGAACACACTGGAAAGTACACACGCGCGCGCACACACACACACCAGCTACAAATGGTCCAAGCGCTACAGTCCCTTCTCTGGGGAAACGAGCAACACACTTACTCCTGTGCTGAATTTCCCTGGGAAAGGGACCTGAGTTCTGTAACAGAATCTAAGGTCTAGACAAGACGGGAAGAATGTGCAGCTTGTGGTACAGCCAGCACAGGCCACAGGGTAACCCCCGTGCCTTCCTCACCTCCCTTATCGGCCTGCTTGCCTTCCTTCCATCACTCCCACCCGCCACTCTTCCCCCGGGGCCTCCCCTGTGTCCAGTCCCTGGTTTCAATGAATTTCAGCAATGAGCCTTCGCTTAAGTATGAACTCTAATTAAAGTATTTGCTGATAACTTCAGGTAGGAGACCTCCCAGGGGGCCTTCTTATTTTTTACAGGAGGAAAGGTCAATGCCTACTTCGTTGCTTCCGCCTCTCCAGCCCTCCCCCTTCCTCCTTAATTTCTGTCCTGTCGTGGGACGAGCCCACAGCAAGTGGAGTAGTGGGACGTGTGGTTTTGTTCTCGGTGCTGCTCCTCTGGAGGTGCCGGGTTACACGTGCAAGGTTTGCCAGGACACAACCCACATCAGCTGTACTGCTCCCTTCCCAGATGATGGGGCAAAGCAGGGCTGCTATTTTCGTTTAGAAAAAAGTTATCGCCAGGTATCTAGTCCGTCTCTTTGGCTTTTCTCCTATAAGACACTTTCACATCTTTAGCTGGGGAAAAGAAATGAGCCAGAGGACACATTAAAAAGAGGAAGGAGACATAGGTCTAGGTGAGGCCCTTGACAAGTTCTCTGAACAGACTAGATGTGCCTTGGATGGGCCAGTGGCCATGCAGGTGTCAGCTAAATGAGTGCCCAGGTAGATCTTGAAAGCATCACAGGAACATGGCATTTCAAGCTGGGATGCTGGAATTTCCTCCATAGCAACCCTAATAAGGGGGCTTCTTGCCTCTTGGGGCTATTTATTTCATTTTCAGGTTATCCTTTCTCTGCCCTTCACCACCCCTTCTTCTCCTCTCCTCTGTCACATGACAAGCACTCCAGATATTCGAGAGCAGCGTCTTGTGTATCCACCATCCCCTGGGGCCGGTGCCACCCCAATTCTGCCTTGTTTTCTCTTCCTCAGCATAAGTACTCAATCATTCCTTATATGTGTGTTGACAATATGATCTGCACTTTAAAATTTCAAGTATATAGTCTGTGCTCACTTTGGCTGTCTGATGTCAAGGCTCCTGTCCCAGATTTTGTTTGGAGAAGATGTTGCTCTGGATTGCTGGGCTACTCTTGCAAATTCTCTAATTCTGACCCCCTGATCTTGCCCTCTTCCTCTCCCTTCAACCCATTACAACTTCCTAAATATTCACTTGGCACGGGTACCTGTAATGTTTGCTGACCTCCAAAGAACTCTAAACATTATTCTAAACTGCCGATGGACATGGAATACAGGCGTGACCAGAATGTGTTAAGAGAAGGTACAAATAATAAATCCTACATGGCAGAGAGTTACAGAGGGAGTGCAGAGTGAGGGTGTAAAGTTAATGTAAAAGAGGAAAAGTGCATCCAGTCCAATTTATACCTGAAATCCCTTAAAACTTTGGGTCTTTATTTTCTTAGATAAATGTTTGTCTTTTGTAGATTATATTTAATTCCCTATCTCTTTATAAGTTAATATTTTTCTGTGGTCCTCAATTAATTGTTCAACTTCTTCCTTAAAAATATCTACTGAACCCTTGCTCCTCAAGAACCAACACCACAGGCATCACCTGGGAGCTTGTTAGAAATGCAGGATCTCAGATCTATGGGATCAGAACCTGCATTTTAACCAGATCCTCAAGTGATCCCTATGCCCACTGAAGTCTGAGAAGCACTGTATTAACCCATCACAGCCGCCTGCAAATACTCTATGCTTCCTCGTCAGTGGCTGAAAATATCTTAAAATTGTGTTCCAAAATTGCACCAACATATACTGATCGTTTATCCTTGACTGCGTGCATTGATTTTTCTCTTAAAGTTGCGTATAGTCAGGGACACTCAAGACGGGGGTGATGTAAGTACTCTACCCCTCCAAGAAGTAGAGGGGTAGAGTACCCTTACTGTACTTCTAGGAGAAGATGGAGATTTAAATCTTTGTCTTAGGATAAAAATGGTGATGAGGAAAGGAAGGGGCGTGAGCAGAATCTAAAGTAACCTCAGGACTGCAGCTGAAAGGGTGGACTTGGAATGGCCATATTGGGTAGCAGTGAGAATGAGTTACCCGGCACTAACCTAGTACCCATGGTTGGAAAGCAGAAGCAATGTAGGGGCAGCTAAGAGACTATCTTGTGGACATTTAGCAAAGAAATAACATGTCTAAAAAGGATCTTGCAATTTCTTAAAGAAGTTGTAAAAGGTGGACTGGTACTTTTCCAAGCCTCAGTTTTTCCATCTGTCAAATGGAGGGTAATTTATAGTGTGCAGATTGTTGTAAGGAATAAAAACAAACCACGTAAAGAGCTTAGACCAGGGTCGGCACATAGGAAGCATTGAACTGGCACAGAGGTAGCTAGAGTTATTCTATCACTACTCTTGAGAGACTGAAAGCTGAGAACATATCTAGGAAGCTCTTCTAGTAATAATAATAATAGCAACAGTGATTAAGTGCTCACTGTGAGCTGGGCACTTTTCTAAAAGTGCTTTAAAAAGTAGAAAAGTAGAAAGTAGCACATATATGCCTCACCACAGTCCTCTGAGGTAGGTACTGTTATCCCCATTTGTCAGATTGAAAACTGAAGGACAGAGGGGATCAGTGATTTGCATAAATTGCCCCAGACAGAATTCAAATGTGCAGTGTGACTTCAAATCTGGCATTCTCCACCACCACGCTATTCCACTACATGTGTTCCAGTGAAGACAAGGAAGAGAGGTATGGAGGGAGAAATAGAACAGAAAGGGATGAGCAAAAACCCACCAGGGAGGAAGAGTGGCAGTGAGTGAGCAAACAGCCCTGGATGAATAGACAAGAGTCCAAAATAACTCTGAGCTGCTGAACAGAGCTGGGAGAAAAATGGCACCCATGCCAGAGATGGAGGTTTGTTTTGGTTTTGGCTTACCATACTTGAAATTTTTAAGGTTTGATCAAAATCTCTGGGATCATTTTGAAGCTATAAATAATTATTTTTGAAAACTAATATTGCTTTTGTTTTTTTGAACAACGAACACTCAGAACCAGCCATTCACCTGAAGCTTGTGTGTTCAGTGATTAGTTCTGTACATAGGTGAGCATTTCTCTCAAGTAGCACATATTTAAAGAGCATAAGTGGCTTTTTTTCACACCCCATTTAATTTACACTGGTTTTACCTTCCTGCACAGATGGCCTGCTTTTCCTCTTCCTGTGCTTAATTCTCACTGAAGCCAAAGAGTGTTAAATGCCCATGAGGATTCAGTGGCGTTAAAGAATACAGGAAGAGGAGTCAGATGGTGCCAGTATTACAACAAACCTGCAAGGAATGGTTCCTAAAGTTATGATATTATGCACAAAGCATTAAAAAGATATTTTGCAGCATCGTTAATAAAATGGGAAGATGCAAGTAATGTTAACTGAAATAAAGGAGGAAACTAAATAGTATATGCAGTATAATTCTCAAATGGTGAAAGTAAGATGTATATAAATGTATGTTTATATTTATCACATATTTTTAAAAGGCTGAATAGTCATATTATAATCAGAAAAATCCCATGCTTTTAAAAAAGAAAAGCAACATTTAGAGTCTCTGTTTTTCCTGTTAGGTGTTTAAATCTGAATGAAAGCTGCAGTTTCTGCTGAATTTTTTGCCTAGTGGGGGTGGTATTAGTCCCCAAGATTTCTGCAGTTGCCCTGTTTTTGGTCTGTTTGGGAGATCCTTAAGTTCAGGGGAGAAGCAAGGAGCTCATCATCATCACCAGCTGTCAATTGTTTAGCGCCACTAAGTAGAATTGCTCTTCCTATTAAGTGGAAAAGTCAGCCCAGAAGGACAGGAAGAGAGGGTGGTGGGAAGGAAGAACCTTCAGAAGAGCCTTCCTCTTCAGCATTTTTCAGTGATGATTACGCCAGGGACTCCGCCAGCTGCAGCCTGCAGCTGTGTTTCCAGCTGTGCCGGGATAGGGCTGGAGGATGCGTATGTCAAGTGCCCTAGCGGCCCTTTTCGGGAGCATGCAGACTAGTTAGTACATCCAGTGGAGCTGTGGCTGCACTGAAACTCTAGGAAAGGGCTTTCTGGACAACTTTCAGAAGGCTGAAGTTCTACCTTTCAGGTGTCAGAAAGATCAAGTGAGTCCATGTACATAGAAACTGAAACTTACAAAGCACTATATTGATTCACTTGTTGAGATGATTTCTGTCCTTAAGCTCTAAAACTTTAAAGCTTAATCATGGTGACTTTCATAAATGCAGCAGACAAAATCTTTTTATTGCTCAGCATATTTTAAAATTCTGAAAATAACATTACAGTGACCATAAAGAACGCTTTAGAGCAAGAAAATTATGATCCATTACTCAAGAACCAAATTATTTCCATTTGGGGGGCTTTAGAGTGTTTATGCTTACAGTATAAGAAAGTTACATTACATTACAGAAATTCTGAAGAAAAAATATCATCCCTCTAAAATTCCACGACCCTAAGGCAACAGTTGTCAATTATGTGTATTCTCTTCCAAGTTTTTTCCTAGAGGCAACATCTTTAAAATTTCAATTGTAGTGGATATAATAAATTTGTAATCTGATTTTCTTTTGCTTTTCTGTTTGACACCATATTAGGTAGGAGTCAGTTTAGGGTAATGGTTAAAAATCTCATGCTCTGGAGTCAGGTAGGAGCTTCTTTAAGGAGTTCTCCTCCTATTAACTGGAAAGGGGAAGTCACTCAGAGAGATCACTGAAAGAGGGCAGGGGAAATGAAAGAAGAATCTTCAAAAGAGACTTCAAAGGGGGGGTAATACCCACTTCACAGAATTATTGTGAGACAGATATGAAGTAATATCCTCAACATTGCTAATTTATGGCCTGGGACATAGAAAGCATTCAGTATATGGTAGTTATTGTATCATACATATGTTGTTACATAGACTTTATGCTAATTATTTTAATACCAATATAAGATTCCATAGATAAATGTACTATAATATCTCTATTATTGACCATTAATTTTCTTTTAATTTTCAGTATTATAAATAATGCAGGACATGGCTTTTCTTACGTTTTAGATGATCTCTTGAGACCATACACAATTTAATGGAATTACTATGTCAATGAACATTTTCTTGGTTCTTGATACATTTTGCTATATTGATTTCCAAACGTGTTCCAACTTATAATGTCATTATCAATATTTGAAAGGAATAGTTTTACTGCACCATTGCCAGGATTAAATATTAAAGTTAATTTGAGTGTGTATGCATGTGCACACATACATGTGTTTGTGTATGCTCACTAATTTGGTAAGAAGCTAATGATGATGTATGAGGATTTTTGCTAAGCCAGGGCAAAACCTCTGATAAGCTGGCATGTGGAATTAGAAAGCAATGCTCCCTAGAGGTACTCTTCATGATCTGGGCTGACTAAGTTTCTAACAATGGTAGAAAGTTCCAGAAATTTAACTCCCATGGGATATGCAGAACAGCTGCCCAACTGTATCTCCTGACTTGCATTGGTCCAAGAACTCAGTGGGAACGAATTAGTGTTCAGCTCATGAATGGGGGTCAGCAGGTGTAAAAAGTTTTAATGGTAAAAGAGAGAACCTCCAAAAAAGAAAGGAAGGAAGGAAGGGAGGGAGGGAGGGAGGAAGAAAAGAAGGAAGAAAAGAAGGAAGAAAAACTAAACTTCAGGAAGAGGCAATTGAGCCTTTGAGGAAAAAATTCTCTTTGAATAAAGATATATTCTGACAGAGTAGCTCAACAGCAAGGTCTCACTGCTGAAAAGAGTTGGTGCTTTCTGAGCACTTAGAAAGAGAAGATGATAATAAAAAAAAGGAAAAACATATCACATGTCTGCTGTAGCAATCTTTCTCTGAAACAACTGGTCAGGAAAAGTGGGTATTTCCAACCAGCTGGAGAGTGAAAAAAGCCCTACAGTGGGTGGGCCAGGCAGTAGTCTGTGGGCAGCAGAACATTAGCCATTGGGGGCACAGGGGTGGCTGAGACAGGAACAACAATGCTCTGGGCACCACTTTGATGACGCTTGAGGCAGTGGGCCTGCCTATAGCTGCTTGCTGTCCTCTTTCTGAATTTCTGCTTCCAATCTACTAAGGTCTTGGAAACTAGATACCCAATCTTGTCAGACTTATTGGTAAAATAACAATAAAAAGTCTCTAGGAGGAGGATCCTGGGAAAGTAGTGGAGTAGGAAGCACCAGAAATGTCTTCCCACCTAGAAAAAATTGGACTGGCAGAATCTGTCTGATGTAACCATTTTGGAACTTTGGAATTTGTTGAAGGCTTGAAACTTCCAGAGGAAGGTGTGGATGTTAAATTGCAGTTAATTTTGGTTAATTCACCTCACAGCACAGTAGCAGCTACCCAGTACCCACCCCCCAAGACCCTTGGCAGGCAGCCATGCACACATTCCAGGAGAAGGTTGTATGCAGCTTGTAGAAGCCAGAGTGAGCAGTACGGATCCTGTCTTACAAATACTGGACATCTGTACTATGATTACTGATTACTGCTTCTGAGCACAGAGGTACAAAGAGGTGGGTGGCCATTGTTGTTGCATCTCTCCCTATTGTTGTAAGTTCCTCCCCCTATTGCTGAAGTTACTTCCAAGGGATTTAAGCGCCAGTGTCTTTTTTTCCAATCATTTTTTCTTTTTTCTTCCCTTCTGGTAGCCAGACATTAAAGACTAAGATATTCAAAAGTAACTGCAAAAGTGGGGGACATTGGAAAGTTATTGCACATGCCCAGGGAAAGGCATAGACTCAGAAGAGACCTGAGAAGATCTTAAGTTTACTCCTCAAGCCAATCCTTGGCACAGAGACATCCCACAACAATCAACCAATAAAGAAGAACAAAACCAAAATCCATCAAACCTTAAGGAAGGGGAAGAATCTGATTTCCAGAGTTACTATATTATTAGATTCAAATGTACAGTTTTCAACAACAACAACAAAAAATCACAAAGCATACAAAGAAACAGGAAAGTAAGGCCCATTCAAAAGAAAAAAATAATCAAAGAGAAACTGTCCCGGAGAAAGGCCTTATGGCAGACCTATTAGACAAAGTCTTTAAAACAACTGTCTTTGAGATAGCTTCATCCACCAGAGGGCAGACAGCAGAAGCAAGAAGAAGTACAATCCTGCAGCCTGTGGAACAAAAACCACATTCACAGAAAGATAGACAAGATGAAAAGGCAGAGGGCTATGTACCAGATGAAGGAACAAGATAAAACCCCAGAAAAACAACTAAATGAAGTGGAGATAGGCAACCTTCCAGAAAAGAATTCAGACTAATGATAGTGAAGATGATCCAGGACCTCGGAAAAAGAATGGAGGCAAAGATCGACCAGATGCAAGAAATGTTTAACAAGGACCTAGAAGAATTAAAGAACAAACACCTAGAAGAATTAAAGAACAAAGAAACAGAGATGAACAATATAATAACTGAAATGAAAAATACACTAGAAGGAATCAATAGCAGAATAAGTGAGGCAGAATGGATAAGTGACCTGTAAGACAGAATGGTGGAATTCATAGCTGTGGAACAGAATAAAGAAAAAAGAATAAAAAGAAATGAAGACAGCCTAAGAGACCTCTGGGACAACATTAAACGCAACAACATTCGCATTATAGGGCTCCCAGAAGAAGAAGAGAGAGAGAAAGGACCCGAGAAAATATTTGAAGAGATTATAGTTGAAAAATTCTCTAACATGGGAAAGGAAATAGTGACTCAAGTCCAGGAAGTGCAGAGAGTCTCAGGCAGGATAAACCCAAAGAGAAACATGCCGAGACACATGGAAATCAAACTGACAAAAATTAAAGACAAAGAAAAATTATTGAAAGCAGCAAGGGAAAAATGACAAATAACATACAAGGGAACTCCCATAAGGTTAACAGCTGATTTCTCAGCAGAAACTCTAAAAGCCAGAAGGGAGTGGCATGACATATTTAAAGTGATGAAAGAGAAGAACCTACAACCAAGATTACTCTACCCAGCAAGGATCTCATTCAGATTCGATGGAGAAATCAAAAGCTTTACAGACAAGCAAAAGCTAAGAGAATTCAGCATCACCAAACCAGCTCTACAACAAATGCTAAAGGAACTTCTCTAAGTGGGAAACACAAGAGAAGAAAAGGACCTACAAACACAAACCCATAACAGTTAAGAAAATGGTCATAGGAACATACATATCGATAATTACCTTAAACGTGAATGGATTAAATGCTCCAACCAAAAGACACAGGCTTGCTGAATGGGTACAAAAACAAGACCCGTCTATATGCTGTCTACAAGAGACCCACTTTAGACCTAGGGACACATACAGACTGAAAGTGAGGGGATGGAAAAAGATATTCCATGCAAATGGAAATCAAAAGAAAGCTGAAGTAGCAATACTCATATCAGATAAAATAAACTTTAACATAAAGAATGTTACAGGAGACAAAGAAGGACACTACATAATGATCAAGGGATCAATCCAAGAAGAAGATATAACAATTATAAATATATATGTACCCAACATAGGAGCACCTCAATACATAAGGCAACTGCTAACAGCTATAAAAGAGGAAATTGACAGTAATGCAATAATAGTGGGGGACTTTAACACCTCACTTACACCAATGGACAGATCATCCAAACAGAAAATTAGTAATGAAACACAAGCTTTCAATGGCACAATAGACCAGATAGATTTAATGGATATTTATAGGACATTCCATCCAAGAACAGCAGGTTAACATTTTCTTCTCAAGTGCACACGGAACATTCTCCAGGATAGATCACATCTTGGGTCACAAACCAAGCCTCAGTAAATATAAGAAAATTGAAATCATATCAAGCATCTTTTCTGACCACAACACTATGAGATTAGAAATGAATTACAGGGAAAAAACCGTAAAAAACACAAGCACATGGAGGCAAAACAGTATGTTACTAAAAAACCAAGAGATCACTGAAGAAATCAAATAGGAAATCAAAAAATACCTAAAGACAAATGACAATGAAAACATGACGATCCAAAAGCTATGGGATGCAGCAAAAGCGGTTCTAAGAGGGAAGTTTATAGCAGTACAAGCCTACCTCAAGAAACAAGAAACATCTCAAATAAACAATCTAACCTTACACCTAAAGGAACTAGAGAAAGAAGAACAAACAAAACCCAAAGTTATTAGAAGGAAAGAAATCATAAAGATCAGAGCAGAAATAAATGAAATAGAAACAAAGAAAACAATAGCAAAGATCAATAAAACTAAAAGCTGGTTCTTTGAGAAGATAAACAAAATTGATAAACCATTAGCCAGACACATCAAGAAAAAGAGGGAGAGGACTCAAATCAATAGAATTAGAAATGAAAAAGGTGAAGTTACAACAGACACCGCAGAAATACAAAGCACCCTAAGAGACTACTACAAGCAACTCTATGCCAACAAAATGGACAACCAGGAAGAAATGGACAAATCTTAGAAAGGTATAAACTTCCATGACTGAACCAGGAAGAAATAGAAAATATGAACAGACCAATCACATTGAATTAAATTGAACCTGTGATTAAAAATCTTCCAACAAACAAAAGTCCAGGACCAGATGGCTTCACAGGTGAATTCTGTCAAACATTTGGAGAAGAGCTAAAACCCATCCTTCTGAAACTCTTCCAAAATATTGCAGAGGAAGGAACACTCCCAAACTCATTCTATGAGGCCACCATCACCCTGATACCAAAACCAGACAAAGATACTACAAAAAAAGAAAATTACAGACCAATATCACTGATGAATATAGATGCAATAATCCTCAACAAAATACTAGCAAACAGAATCCAGCAACACATTTAAAGGATCATACACCATGATCAAGTGGGATTTATCCCAGGGATGCAAGGATTCTTCGATATACGCAAATCAATCAATGTGATACACCATATTAACAAATTGAAGAAGAAAAACCATATGATCATCTCAATAGATGCAGAAAAAGCTTTTGACAAAATGCAACACCCATTTATAATAAAAAAACTCTCCAGAAAGTGGGCATAGAGGGAACCTACCTCAACATAATAAAGGCCATATACGACAAATCCACAGCAAGCATCATTCTCAATGGTGAAAAACTGAAAGCGTTTCCTCTAAGATCAGGAACAAGACAAGGATGTCCACTCTCACCACTATTATTATTCAACATAGTTATGGAAGTCCTAGCCACAGCAATCAGAGAAGAAAAAGAAATAAAAGGAATACAAATTGGAAAAGAAGAAGTAAAACTGTCACTGTTTGCAGATGACATGATACTATACATAGAGAATCCTAGATATGCTACCAGAAATCTACTAGAGCTAATCAATGAATTTGGTAAAGTAGCAGGATACAAAATAATTAATGCACAGAAATCTCTTGCATTCTTATACACTAATGACGAAAAATCTGAAAGGCAAATTAAGGAAACACTCCCATTTACCACTGCAACAAAAAGAATAAAATACCTAGGAATAAACCTACCTAGGGAGACAAAAGACCTGTATGCAGAAAACTATAAGACACTGATGAAAGAAATTACAGATGATACAAACAGATGGAGAGATACAACATGTTCTTGGATTGGAAGAATCAATATTGTGAAAATGACTATACTACCCAAAGCAATCTACAGATTCAATGCAATCCCTATCAAATTACCAATGACATTTTTCACGGAACTAGAACAAAAAAATCTTAAAATTTTTTATGGAGACATAAAAGACCCTGAATAGCCAAAGCAGTCTTGAGGGAATAAAACAGAGCTGGAGGAATCAGACTCCCTGACTTCAGACTATACTACAAAGCTATAGTAATTAAGACAATATGGTACTGGCACAAAAACAGAGATATAGATCAATGCAACAAGATAGAAAGTCCAGAAATAAACCCACGCACCTATGGTCAACTAATCTATGACAAAGGAAGCAAGGATATACAATGGAGAAAAGACAGTCTCTTCAATAAGTGGTGTTGGGAACACTGGACAGCTACATGTAAAAGAATGAAATTAGAACACTCCCTAACACCAAACACAAAAATAAACTCAAAATGGATTAGAGACCTAAATGTAAGACCAGACCCTATAAAACTCTTAGAGGAAAATATAGGAAGAACACTCTTTGATATAAATCACGGCAAGATCTTTTTTGATCCACCTCCTAGAGTAATGGCAATAAGAACAAAAATAAACAAATGGGACCTACTGAAACTTAAAAGCTTTTGCAAAGCAAAGGAAACTACAAACAAGATGAAAAGACAACCCCCAGAATGGGAGAAAATATTTGCAAATGAAGCAATGGACAAAGGATTAATCTCCAAAATATATAAACAGCTCATGCAGCTCAATATTAAAAAAACAAACAACCCAATCCAAAAATAAGCAGAAGACCTAAAGAGACATTTCTCCAAAGAAGACATACAGATGGCCAAGAAGCACATGAAAAACTGCTCAGCATCACTAATTATTAGAGAAATGCAAATCAAAACTACAATGAGGTATCACTTCACACCAGTTAGAATGGGCATCATCAGAAAATCTACGAACAACAAATGCTGGAGAGGGTGTGGAGAAAAGGGAACCCTCTTGTACTGTTGGTGGGAACGTAAATTGATACAGCCCCTATGAAGAACAGTTAGGAGGTTCCTTAAAAACTAAAAATAGAATTACCATATGACCCAGCAATCCCACTACTGGGCATATACCCAGAGAAAACCGTAATTCAAAAAGACACATGCACCCCAATGTTCATTGCAGCACTATTTACAATAACCAGGTCATGGAAGCCACCTAAATGCCCATTGACAGACGAATGGATAAAGAAGGTGTGGTACATATATACAATGGAATATTACTCAGCCATAAAAAGGAACGAAACTGGGTCATTTGTAGAGATGTAGATGAATCTAGAGACTGTCATACAGAGTAAAGTAAGTCAGAAAGAGAAAAACAAATGTCATATATTAACACATATATGTGGAACCAAAAAAAGTGGTACAGATGAACCGGTTTGCAGGGCAGAAATTGAGATACAGATGTAGAGAACAAACGTATGGACACCAAGGGGGGAAAATGGTGAGGGGTGGGGGGTGGTGCTGTGATGAATTGGGAGATTGGGACTGACATATATACACTAATATGTATAAAATGGATAACTAATAAGAACCTGCTGTATAAAAAAATAAATAAAATAAAATTCAAAAAAAAGAAAAAACAACTGTTTTCAAGATGCTCAAAGAACTAAAGTCCAGAAATGTGGAGAAAGTCAAGAAAACAGGTATGAAAAAATGAAAATATTAATAAAGGGATAGAAATCCTAAAAAACAATCTGAAGCTGGAAAGTACAATAACAGAAATTTAAAATTCACCAGAAGGATTCAAAGGTAGATTTGAGCAGACAGAAGAAAGAATCACTGAACTTGAAGATAGGAAAATGGAAATTTTCAAGTCTGAGGAATAGAAAGAAAAAAGATTGAAGAAAAGTCAACAGAGAGAGCCTAAAGAACTTGTAAGACACTGCCAAGCAGACCAACATACATATTGTGGGAGTCCCAGAAGGAGGAGGAGGAGGAGGAGGAGGAGGAGAGAGGCAGAGAGAATATGTGAAGAAATAATAGCCAAAAACTTCCCATATTTAATGAAGACATGAGTATAAACATAGAAGAAGCTCAATGGCTCCAAGTAGAATAAGCTCAAAGAGACTCACACCAAGACACATTATAATCAAACTATCAAAAGACAAAGGGAATCTAGAAAGCAGCTAGAGAGAAGTGATTTGTCACATACAAGGGATTCAATAAAATAATCACCAAGTTTCTCATCAGAAACTTTGGAAGCCAGAAGGCAGTGGGCTGATGTATTCAAAGTGCTAAAAGAAAAAAGAAAAAAAAACTGTTAACCAAGAATCTTATATCCAGCAAAACTTTGTCAAAAGTGAAGGGGAAATTAAATCATTCCCAGATAAGCAAAATCAGAGGGAGTTTGTTATTATTAGACCTGTCCTGCAAGAAATGAAAAAGTTAGTTTGCAAGTTGAAATGAAAGGACAATAAACAGTAACTGAAAGCCATATGAATAAATAAAGAGCTCAATAAAGATAAATACATGGGCAATTATAAAATCTAGTATTACTGTAAAAGTGGTTTGTAACTCCACTTTTTGATTTCTACGTGATTTAAGAGACATAAATTTTTTTAAAGAATTATTTTTCTAAAAGCTAGTCTTGATATTATTTGCAGCTTTGGTTTATAACTCTACATTTTGTTTTCTATATAATTTAAGAGACTAGTTTATGTTTTTGAACATACAATATATTAGGATGTAATTTTATGATAACAACTGAAAAAGAGGGGCAGAGTATTTGTATGTTATTAAACTGGTATATATCCAAATTAGATTGTTATAACTTTAAGATGTTAAAAGTAATCCCCATGGTAACCACAAAAGAAAGAACAACCCAATTCAAAAATGGTCAAAGGACTTGAATAGACATTTCTCCAGAGAAGATACATAAATGGCTAACAAGCATATGAAAAGATGCTCAACATCACTAATCACTAGGGAACTGCAAATCAAAATCACAATGAGATAAGACCTCACACTCATTAGGATGGCTACTATTAAAAAAAACAGAAAATAACAAGTGTTGGCAAGGACATGAAAAATTGGAAATTTTGTGCACTGTTGGTGAGAACGCAAAATGGTACAGCTGCTGTGGAAAATAGTGTGGCAACTCCTCAAAAAATTAAAAATAGGATTTCAGTATGATCCAGCAAACCCCATTTCTGAGTATATACACAAAATTGAAAGCAAGATCTTGGAGAGATATTTCTACACCCATGTTCATAACAGCATTATTCACAATAGCTACAACATGGAAGCAAGACAGGTGTCTGTCCATTGACAGATGAATGGAAAAACAGAATGTGATAATACATACAATGGAATATTATTCAGTCTTAAAAAGGAAGGAAATTCTCCAATATGTCACAACATTGATAAACATTAAAGACATTATGCTAAGTTTAAGCCAGTCACAAAAAGACAAATACTGTATGACTCCACTTACATGAGGCACATAGAGTTGTCAAATCATAGAAACAGAAAGTAGAGTGGTGGTTGCCAGAGGCTGGGGGGTGGAGGGAGTGGGGAGTTATTGTTTAACAGGTATAGAGTTTCAGTCTTTAAGATGAAAATAGTTCTGGAGATGGATGGTGGTAATGGTTGCACAAAAATACGAAGGTACTTAATGACAGTAAACTGTACACTTAAATGGTTAAGATGGTAAATTTCATGTATTTCATTATGTATATTTTAGAACAATAAAAAAAGGCTCTGAGAGAGAACCTGAGGGATTATCCTATAAGCAATGTGTATATATTTTAGTGTATGGGGTTTATAAACTCTATTTTGACCACATATTGGTCCTTTTAGTTTCTTTCCCAACACTTAGTTCTGTTCTATTCAAAGGAGTTTGTCTAATAGCTGAGTTCTAAACAGGTGAGGTCATTTGGTAAATGTTTTTATAGGTTTATTTGCCCTCATCCAGGTTCATAACATATAAAGGCACTATAAAGGAGTAGATAAAAAAGTAGACTCTGGAGTCAGAAAGACCTGGGTTTGAATTTGAGCTCCAGAAGTAACTACCTATGTGACACTGGGGACTTTTGCAACCTCTCAGTTTACTCACCTGTGAAATGGAGATAATAAGGTACCATTGGAGTATTTTGTGAAAACTAAACAAAGTGCATATGAAATGATATGATGATGGTGCCCGGCACCAATAAGAGCCGATGCTTGTTATCATTACACTGAGAAGTCCCAGACGGAGGTGAGAGCTTTCACTCTCTCTCATTCTGCTTGGTGTTGAGATGGCCATGTCAGCATAACACAGCCAGTTCACTTTGCAATTGGAATTACACACAGACCATTGCTTAACTGACTATCAGATGATATCAACAAAATGAGGATTTGTAATGGATTTTATAAAAGAAAGAATGATTTTTCAATTAAATTTAGAAAATAGTCAAGCAGGGGAAAAAAACTTATTTCCCTTGAGTTTACCTTATAATCACAAACTGGGCCTGAGTGAGCATATGGCTTCTTAGAACAAAGGTAAATAAAGTCATTCAAGACCTAGTTGTGCAAAATTGGATTTCCCCAAAAAGAACTGGAGATCAGATATTCAAAAGAGATACTCTTAAAAACAACATTGAGGGGCTTCCCTGGTGGCGCAGTGGTTAAGAATCCGCCTGCCAATTCAGGGGACACAGGTTCAAGCCCTGGTCTGGGAAGATCCCACATGCCGCGGAGCAACTAAGCCTGTGCGCCACAACTACTGAGCCTGCGCTCTAGAGCCCGTGAGCCACAACTACTGAGCCTGTGTGCCCCAACTACTGAAGCCCGCATGCCTAGAGTCCGTGCTCTGCAATAAGAGAAGACACCACAATGAGAAGCCCGCGCACTGCAACGAAGAGCAGCCCCTGCTCGCCGCAACTAGAGGAAGCCCGCGCACAGCAACGGAGACCCAGTGCAGCCAAAAATAAACAAATAAAAATAAATAAATAAATTTATAAAAAAACCACAACAACATTGATATTTACATTTGAAACTAATCTTTCTTAATTACTTTTTATTTATCTTTTGGATGAAGCCTTTACACACACACACACAAACACACATTCGTAGGTTTATGCATATGTGTGTGTGTGTATTCTTAGTTTGCCTACTTACATTTTTTTCACATAAAAAAAAGAAACATGCAATTGGAAGATAGCCGTGGTGAATTTACCCCTTCATTTTGTATCACGAAAAGAGTGTTTTGGGGCCCTGGGTGACCCTCCCTTTTACCTCCCTCAGCTTCTCTCTTCCTCACTTAGGCTTAAAGAAAGAGACAGTGTAAATGAGTATATAGTATCTTTGTCTCAGAAGAAAGCACACAGTAGAAAAAAGCACGTCAATAACCAATACAAATGAGTATTTAAAACATGATTGGGATTGAAAACATATGTCCAAAGACTTGTACGTGAACATTGACAGCAGCATTATTCATAATAGCCCCGTATTGACCCCAGCCTAAATGTCCATCCCCTGATGAAAAGATAAACAAAATGTGTTATATCCATACAGTAGAATGTATTTATATTTTTATATAAAAATATGCAAATTTGTAGTTAGTATATTTAACTCTGTGAATATACTTAAAACTCAGAGTTGTACCCTTTAAGAGGGCAAATATTATCGTGTGAATTTAATAGTATGTGAATTATATTTCAATAAAGCTGTTTTTAAAAAAGGAAAAGAAGAGCCGACTAGGTTCTAATGGAACTGTTGTAATTTTCTTTGTTATCACGTCTATAAATAATTTCACCATAGAAGTGTTATAGCATTTTCATAAAGAACCTGAAGGTTATTTACATAAAGCCAACTTTTTCTGAAAACATCTTCACCTTAGAAATAGCAGTTTTCCGGGAGAAGCAGGGAACATTAACAGCAAATTGGCTCAGACCCTCTTGGAGGATTATGGAAATGTTTGCATTCTCTATTCACACTCACTAGTTGAAAATTCTGAGGCAATGTTTGTTTTCAGAACATTTAAAGCTTCCTGGAGAGATTGAATAATTCTTAAGAGTAATGCCAAAACAGCATTATGCATTTGACATGAAGGATTAAAGAGAATGACTAATGAAGTTCTAGCAAAGCTCCTTCCAAATTCTACCTCTGTTCTCTACCAGTGTATATGAGTCTTATTTTCCATGCCCAATTCATTTAAGCAATGAATTCTTCCAGAAATTGAGAAACTAGCAAGCAATGACAAAGTCCACTCTGAAAACAAATTTGAGTTTTTGATTGTATTTCCATTTGATCCTCTCTAAGGATTAAAATGAACAGTGCCATCAGTATGCTACAGGAAGAAGTTAGATTGAAATAATATTACAGGCTTTAAGTTATGCAATGTTTTTAATCTTATAAGTGTGGCAACTAATATATGGGGCTAAGGATCATTCTTAATTATAGAAAAATTTCTACACAGAAAAAATCATGGGATTAGATTCAGAGCTTATTTGGATCATACATTTAATTATACTTATTGAGAAAAACAAATTCTAATCCATAAAACAGATTAGAAATAACAGCACAAATCTCCTTAGCCTGCCAACCAGGCTTAATAACTGATTATTAAGTTATAACATCAGTTATTATCAGAAATTACCTGTAATATTCAGTGAGCTAATTCACTGCTAGCTCTTCTAAGAACATAGGCTCCAGAATAAAACAAAAATAAATTAAAAGAGAGATAGAGACAGAGTCAGTCCTTTGCAATCTCTTTAAAGTCAAATGAAATGATTCCTTCCTGGGTCCAAACAGCCTTAGGGCTATGGTGGAAGTGAAGGATAAGAAGATCCTCATTTCCAGGGACAGCTACCTGTCTTTCCTGATTAGAGACATCTGAACCTAGAACTGCCCCCCAACAAGCCTTTCTGACGTATTTGGAAACTTCGGAAGCCACTTCTGATGGCCCTGCTCTTGATATGACCCAATGACTAGGTACCCACGATATCTGGTCATTGTAGACCCTGTAGGGACTATTGCACCCACTTCAGACACCTTGGGACTCACTACATTAGACCTCATTTTTCACCAGTGCCTGTCCCAAACCATTCTAACATCTGTGGTTCACCAAAGTGAGGCACTACTCTTCTACATAGCAACCCTATTTACTTTTATTCTCACTCGTTCTACTTTGCTTGTCAAGGCATACTTTTTCTCTCCATAGACTCAATCTCTCCATTATTCTTTTTGCATGCCAATTTTGGGGAAAAAAATTTCAAATCTCTCCAGTAACCCCCTGCCACCCACAGACTGAGGGAGCATATTAACCTGGGCCTAGCAGAGTAGATCAATCTGTTGCCAGACATTCTACAGACAGCTGGGCTAGCCTAAGAACCAAGCCTGATAACCTGGTGTTTGCAAACAGGATACCACTTCTCCCACAATACCTCCACTTCCACATTAATTATCTGTTTGTCCGCCATGATTTCTCTGAACTTCTCAGCATCACAATTTCTCCAGCACCTGGGTAGTGTCTGGAAGAAGAACTTCCAGTAATCCAAAGAACACAAAGCAGAAAAACAACTGACTGAGACTATCAAAATGGGAGACACCATTAGGCTCTGCTCCCAACACATATATCCCCTGCATATATCCCAAATTGGAAGACCAAAGTATAGAAGTCATCAACTTCATCACCTTCCTAAGCCAACTACACAATTCTCTGTGTAAAGACCCTGACTCTAACCCCTCTCTGATGCATTTACCCCACCAAGACCTCTATTCCTATCATATCCCAGAGTCTGACTCAATAATCTGGTAAAAATACCCAAGTACATTATCAAAGGGATATTAGAAGAATGGCAATAATCAAAAACACGGACAAAAAAAGCATTTTTGAGGCCATGGAGAAATTAGAACTGTGCTAGTGGAAATGAAAAATGGTATAGCCACTTTGGAAAACAGTTTAGCAGTTCCTCAAAAGGTAAAAAATAGAATTATATAAAACCTGACAATTTCACTCCTAGGTATATACTACAAAGGACTGAAAACATAGGGCCACAGAAAAACTTGTATACAAATGTTTACAGCAGCATTATTCACAATAGCCAAAAAGTGGGAACAACCCAAATGTCCATCAGCTGGTGAATGGATAAACAAAATGTAGTATAATCCATACAATGGAATACTATTCAGTCATCAAAAGGAATGAAGCACCAAGGTAAACTACAAGATGGATGGACTTTGAAAACATTATGCCAAGTGAAAGAAACCAGTCACAAAAGACCATGTATTGTAGGATTCCATTTATATAAAATGTCTAGAATAGGCAAATTCGTAGAGACAGAAGCTATGTTAGTAGTTGCCCAGGGCTGGGGCTGTAGGGCAGGAAGGAATGAGAAGTGACTGATGATGGACTTGCAGTTTGTTGGCTCTTAATAGGCTCTACATTTCCCTCCTGTTGCCTTTTCAGACAAGTGGTGATAAAGGTTCCCTGCTATTGCTTGTCCCAGATTCCTCATCTTCCCTTATTAATTCTTTTAATCCTGTCCACATCTGTTTCTTGTTGGGACAATGGCTAGTGTCCTACTCCTTTCTCTGTGTACGTCCCTGATTTCTAACTCTGAGGCTTCTTGGTGCAATTCCCAATACCCACTTCCTTATTCTTTAGGGATAACCACATTGATGGATTGGGAGTGGAGAAAAGATTGCATATTTACAACTCTCCCCTTCTCTTTTATTCTACACATATTACTGAGAGATGTCAACTACCCAGGACACAGTGCAGGGCTTCCCTCTATCTAGGGAATTAGTGTCTTAGAGGGACAGAGATAGAAATGGGCTCAGTGGCAGCCTGGCTATGCTCCAGCGGAATTTTAAGAGATGACCGGGTACTCAAATTGCCCTGAAGTTTTAGGACTTTAGCTATTGTTATTTCTAAACCTAACTGCTTTTGTGAGTGAGGGCTTGTGTTATATAGACCAACTGGCTTCATTTTTCCAGGAAAGGAGTAACTCATCTTCAGAAAACTAAGATAGTTTAGGGTCAAGGCAGAGCCTGACGAGAACCTATATTTATTTCATTATACAAAATACAGATCTTCCATTGTCAAAAGTTTACAATGAGTTGAATCCCTTGTCTTAGCCCAATCAACCCCAAACCACTAAAAACAAACCCTTTGTTAGGCAAAATCAAATTTATCGGCCCACTGCTATGAAGGAGATCACAAATCAGAGAAACTGTGGTGCATCTCACCAACCAAAGTGAACGATGGAACTAGGATACAGAGAATTCTGGGCCAGGGTAGAGTCTGAGTTAAATTTAAATAAATCAGTGTTTTGATAGGCTCCAAGCAAGGTAAGGCAGTGTAAAGTGGCCAACATCACACTCAGACTGCAAAGTAGAGCCAGGGTCTTGTTTCCTTGGGAAAAAGGAAACTAAGATAGATGTGGGACACCGTGTGCAGAAACCCCTTATCTGAGACTCTGCATCTGGGCTGTAAATCCAGATGTCTTCTCTGCATCAGAGTAACTTAGACCCCCCCAGGCAAGAGTAGGTTGTTCCTCTCTTACTGATATCTTTTCAAACAACAATTTAAATCAAATTACTTACATTTCTGATAGTGTCTGATTTTAGAGAACAGTTTCTCAGGAAGAAAGTGGTAGTCACTTAAAGAAGGGGGTTGTTATGACACTTTACAGCTGCTGTGTGTCCTTGGGGGAAATATTGTTTCCTGTTAACTTTGCAGCTGGCTTTATCTGTGTCTTTTATTCCAATCTGATGAATGGTAGGACAGATTTTTACTGTCCAAGCTATTTTTACTTTCTCATTGCCTTGGTGAATTGCACCGAGCATGTAGCATAAGCAAGAACTAAATTTTTGTAAGATTAAGCTGCTGAGATTCTGGGGGTTTGGTTTGGTTTTTTTTTACCAGAGCGTCACCTAGTCTAGCCTGGATGTCATAGAGAGTTCTGTTTTAATTAAATTCCCATAAAATGAGGTACTGGCTTAGGGGCTGGTAGCAGGTGGCAGAAAACTATTATTGGAGGATGAATGGATGTATATCCACATTATGCACTGGCAAAACATTTGATAAAATTGTCATCTGAGGTGATTTGGAAGGCACATCAAGTCCCTAATAATTTGTAGCCTTAGAAGAAGAGGTTGGAAAATAGAATGCTTATAGCCTGTGTTGGTTGTTAATGACTATGTTTGGCAAGGTATTATAAGAAATAAATGAGCTCAGAAAACAATTGGCCAGTTTGCAAGCAGGAAAGGGAATAGAGAGTGTCTACAAATTTGGGAATTTATAGGGTTGCAAAACGCAACCATTTCTGATCCACAAACAGTAAAAAGTAGCACTGAGCAATGCTCTGATAACAGAGTCTGATTAAAATAGGCCTGGAGCAAGGATCAAATCAAGATACAACCATAGGGTATATTGTTAAAATCTGTATGGGTTAAGGTGACACCTGCTATATCTTTTCAATTGGACAAGATAGGGTGAATGAATTAAGGTGTGTCTTCCCCAACAAAGATAGGCCCAAGGTAATTGCAATTGAGAGAGAAAGAGACAGAGAGATAGAGAGACAATAAAGCAAAGACATGTAGAAAATTCAAGATGTATGAGTAAAGAGAAATGAAAACTTACGTCCTTTCAAAAACTTGTACATAAATGTTTACGGCAGCATTATACATAATAGCCAGAATGTGGAAACAATTCAAATGTCTATTGCTTGATGGATAAATAAAATACTGTATATCCATACAATGAAATACTATTCATCAACAAAAGGAAATTAAGTGCAGATACATGCTACAATGTGGATGAACCTTGGAAATATTATGCTAAGTAAAAGAAGCCAGGCACAAAGGACCATATATTATATGATCCAATTTATACACAATGTCCAGAATAGGCAAATCCATAGAGATAGAAAGTATATTTTTGCCTCTTGCTGGGAGTAGGGTGAGCTGGGGTGGGAGAAGGTGGGGGAAATCGGGAGTGACTGCTAATGGGTGTGGAGTTTCTTTCTGAGATGATGAAAATGTTTTGTAATTACTGGCAAAGATTGAATAACTCTGTGAAGATACTAAAAACCATTGAATCTTATACTTTAAATGGGTGAATTGTATGATATATTAATTTTATCTCCAAATAAGCTCGAATTTAAAAAGGAAGTATATCTCACAAAGAACTGTGGGTATGGCTATTGGCATATGAAATTGACTGGAATCAGATGAGAATAGGACTAAATTTTTTGAGAGAGTTCAACTGCTAAAGGGACCACTAGCCCAGAAAAGAGTAATTGACTGCTCAGGATTTAAAACAACACTTGGGCTTAACCTTCTCTGAGTAGAAAATGGGCTGGAAAAACTGCCTCACACCTAAGGAAGAGCTATTCACTAATACCCACTTCTGATAAGGCTAAATAGGATATCATAAAAGGAAGAATCTTAAGGAGGGTTCATTCAAGGACTATGAAGACAAGTGGATTGAAGAGTCCCTTGTCAGGGCAGAATTGGAGCCTAATTAAATAAACTTATCCTATCCCAGGGTAGGAAGCCCTCCTCAGGTTGGCCCAGCAGTATTTTAGAATTGCTACAGACCTGGACTTCCAGGAGTATTTAGTGCATTTATCCTGCCTCTGATCCTCAGTGCATAGTATATTGAGGGCTGATAACTTATCTTTTTGGTTCATAGGACTTGGAGCAAGAAGAATCACATCCAGACCTAATGTAGACATAACAGGGCATCAGCCCCAATGAAGAGACCACTGTACATTGCTCGGAAGTCCTGGACTTGAAGGTTGATGTTGTGGATGAGGCTTTCGGCTCATCTCCCTCAGGACCGCCTCTAGTGATTACACTCAGCGCAGTACCTGGCATGTGCTAAGCACTACCTGACGGGAGGTATGCTAAATTTTATAACAAGGTAAGCCAACTGAGGCATGGGCAGGTTAAGGAACTTGTTGGAGATCACACAGCTAGTAATGGCAAATCAGATCTTGAACCCAACTTTGCATAGCTACAAGGTCATGCTTTTCCACCTAGACCAGGAGAGCTTTCCATGAACTGTGACATAGTGACAACCAGTGTGGAGCAATTCCTGGCATCGTTGATTATTAACTCTTCTTCAATAAGTACCGCAGTGAAATCTGTGCTGGCCTTGTAAGTATTATTGCTTGTGTGTAGTGTGTGTGTGTGTGTGTGAAGAAAGAGTCTTGTTTCACTAGCTTCTCGCCCACAAGCAAGAAAGAGCGTTCTCTTCCTTGCTTCATTGCCTCCAATGCAGGTGGTAAGTACTAAATATTTCTTTTTGGAACAGTTTATGAGAGAAGAACATTTTCAAATTTATGAGGCTCTCATGCATTTTGAGAAGAGATTTTCATATTTCACATATTTCCTTCTTTGGATCTTTCTATTTAGGGATCAGTTTAAAAATACAATCCCTCTATCTGGAGCAGAAGTGTTGTGAACCATGAGTTCCACATCTCTTGAGACTTTGAGTCACTTTAAAGGCAAAATACAAAGAAAATGAAAGGAAATTAAAAAGAAATATAGCTTGGTTTTGGCTTGGAACACAACATGATTCCATGATAGGTTACAGTAGATTGGAGACACTGGAAGAAAATGCATCATTTACCAAAACTTAAGGTGTGCCTTTCCCCTCAAGAAAAATAAACTGCTGCTTGCTAGAATTGTATCCTTAAAGTAAGCATCTTCAATATATTTGTTTTTTTTGTTTGTTTGTTTGTTTTTTTATAGCTACTTTATTTATTTATTTATTTATTTATTTGGCTGTGTTGGGTCTTCGGTTCGTGCGAGGGCTTTCTTTAGTTGCGGCAAGTGGGGGCCACTCTTCATCGCGGTGCGGGGACCGCTCTTCATCGCGGTGCGCGGGCCTTTCACTATCGCGGCCCCTCCCGTTGCGGGGCACAGGCTCCAGACGCGCAGGCTCAGTAGTTGTGGCTCACAGGCCCAGCTGCTCCGTGGCATGTGGGATCTTCCCAGACCAGGGCTCGAACCCGTGTCCCCTGCATTAGCAGGCAGATTCTCAACCACTGCGCCACCAGGGAAGCCCATATTTGGTTTTTTAATTGCTTATTTAGACCAGATACCTCACTCTTAAAAACTATGTCGATGTGTGATTTTGCCACATTTTCAGTAAGCATGTATATAACTTTGGAAGCTTAAAGTTATACACTTAGGGCCTGGGAATAATTCCCCAAATCTTTGAGTAACAGATGGTTCAGAAGATTGGTTTATGATATCTTGTCCTTTTAAAATTAAAGACCTCCAGAACTAGATGTAACCAAAGGTCAACATTTTTTTTTAAGGTTTCTTACCCTACCTATTTAGAAAGACTACAATTTCGGCAACCTGAAGGCAATTCTTGGCAATGGCATCATTCTTGAGTAGGGGACAGGAAATGGATTATTTGACATCGTGTCTCTTTTCCACTTTGATTTCTTCACCTGCTCCACCTTAGATATACCTGGAAGGACTTGAGGATCTCCTCAGCAACACATTCACAGTCAAGGAGACTTGAACTCTATGTGAACTTCGTGTCCATCTTGAGGCTCTTGGATTGTACTGAGATAAAGACGATTGAGTTGTAGACAGGAAGCCAAGGCCACCATCCTGGCAATAAGGAGAGAAAGAGGGGACTCAGCAGCTGAGCTTCAGGCTGGCAGGATTCTTGTTATCTTGGGGTCTCATTCTCCTGAAAGAATTTAGAGCCACGTTTTTTGAACCCCGTTGCATAAAGCCCTAGGTCAAGGCTGCATCTTGTGGATCATTATGGAAGGATGAAGCAGGTGCAAAGAGGTTGGGAGGCTGAGCACTTAGGCTCTAGACCTCACCTCTGACTGTTTCAACCAGCACAGCTTTGCTCTTATCTACTTTACAGGTTGGGCTCTACGTCACGTATTTTTTAAAATAATCAGATGAGAGAGTTAAACTTACCAGAAATCCTCTCAGGGAAAATACTGTGCATGGTTAGAAAGAATACTAAGGTAAGTCATTTAGGAATGGAGGGAGCAGAAGTGAGATCTTCAAAAGCAGACTGGAAATAAAAAGATATGACCAGTAAACTGCCATCTCAGGAGGGTGGGTCCTGATGACTCCAAACTTTTGTTCATCTGACATGCACTGGCAGATTTGAGGACAGAGTTGAACTACTCATAAGAACAGAGGACAGGCTGAGTATTGGTGTGGGAGGAAGGGCAGACAGAGAAAATCTCTAGTTCACAGCACAGCCAGGCCGACTTGGGGGGAAAAATATGTCAAATGGGATTTTCTGAAGTTGCACACAGTGGCATGTGCAGTGTAAAAAGTCCCTTTACTATCTAACCCTCCAACACCCCACACCCCAGGTAATATTTAGTAAAACTTGCTTTGGGGCTTTCATTGTGAATAGGTTCTTCCTGGAGAAGGCAAGAGATGCTGATGAGGTTTGAGAACTGATGATGTAGAGAAAAAAGACACCATAAGTGTTTCATTTGGTGATTCACCAGAAGGGCTCAATAGCAGGTAATGGTCACTGCTAAGGTTTATTACAGCAAAGGATACGGAACAAAAGCAACAGGAAAAAGATATGTAACAGGGGGGTCCAGAGAGGTTTGTCACGGGCTTCCAAGACCTTCCTTGTCTGAGGCCACACAAGAATGCTCTTTTTCCAGCACTGAACTACAGGGACGTGTGCGGAATGTCTTTGCCCAGGGAAGCCCCAGTGTGCCTCAAGGTCCATGGCTTTTATAGGCCAGGGGCAGGAGGCGGAGGGGGGCGGTGCTCTTGGTCACATAAGCATATGTGCAACCAGGCTTGGCAACCAAGACTCAGAACCCCAACGATGAAATCAGGTGCACATCAGCAATCTTGGTGTTTGTAAAGCAACCTGAAAAGCCAGTAGAGGACGATACGTTGCTTCAAGTGTATAAAACAAAATCGTCAGTCACTCACATAAAGAACATTCTGAGGGCAGCATTCCCAGGAGCTGGCCAATGGTCACTCATGATTCCCTTGAAGACATAAGTAGTAAGCAATCAGGCTTGCTGTGTTAATGTTTTCCTCACACTGCATGGGGGACAACCAAATTTGGCTGGGATTTGGAAAAGGATGTCACAGCCACTGACTCACTTATATGTGGTAGAGGTTAAAGACGGCTTCTGGTACCTGGAGGTAGATCATAGGCTAGACAAGAAAGCCTTCCGGTCGGAGGCCTCTTGTTAAAGACGACTGAACTTTACCTTTTAAGTCTGACTGTTTAATTTCATGGTACTAGTTGTATTTATTTTGCAAGCATTTAGTAAATTTTTGCTGAAATTTTGAGCCTCTCCAAAACTACGCTGTGAAGGGCATATTTATTCATTCAACAATTATATTGGAAAAAGGAAATCCAAAGAAACAGTTTATCAATATCTCTGGCCTGTTTTATTAGACCAACCATCCCAGTTTGCCTGGAACTGAGGTGTTTCCCAGGATGCAGGACTCTTCCTGTGAGAACTATTTTCCCAACCATAGGGGTGGGTCCCACAGCCGTGGTGTGCTGTATCACCTGCCCACTTGACTAGAGAGCAGGACCCATCATTAGCCAATGTTCATCTCGAGAGGCTGGCTGAAGAAAGTGCTCGGAATCTAACTGTAGAGCCCCATAGTGAAGTCTCCACATCTGTCATTGAGGTCTCTAGAATAAATCTAGCCTGTTTATCTAACTTCTAATTTTCTGAGGTACCCCAATCTCCTTCTAAGAAGCTCTCTCCCTCAGCCACCATTTTTGCTTAAGCTAATTTAAGTGGATCTTCTTTACTTTGTTACCAGAAACTTAACTAAGCCAATTCTCTAGGTAAGAGCACTTCCAAGTTGAGAATCAGCTCTGGTTCTTCCGAGATGTTCCTTGGCTTTTCCTCAGGCTTACTGGAAATATCTGGCTCTCTGGTTGTAGAACTGAATTTTTATCCCAAGGGACCCATCCGCCAAATATGTAAATTTCAGATCAGTAACTTGGCATCCTGGGTTCACTTCAGTATTTTTTTAAAAATGGCTTAACTGAGAACTGTATGGCTTCTGTTGAAACCTGAGTCTGACACATTACCCCAGCCTCTTTCCCATGGGCACGTTAGTTGCACACAGGTGTTCAATTAAAGCTTCTCAGATGAATAACTAAAAACGCTACTAGTCTTTTGTTCTTGACATTTGTTGCAAACTGCTGTACTTTCTAGTCACAAATAATTTTTTCCCTTTTGAACATTGTAAGTGGATATAAATTTCTTGCATGAAGGTTCCCTTGCCTTTGGAACCACTCCCCAGCACACTTTCCTCTATTTCAGCTTTGGATATTTCACTTTTTAAGCCCTAAGTTTTTAAGACTACCAGCAGGCCATACCTGAGCTACCCTGTGTATCTTAGTAACCTTCCTCGCAAGTGTCCATCTCTCAGGTAACCCTCACCTGGTCTGATTCCTCTCCAGCCATAGCACTTCCTCTCCTTTCCTGGGACTACTCCACAAAGGCTGAACTCAACCTGACTTCTTCCCAGGCCTGATTCATCACCCCTTACTTTAATTGTGCATCAGAAATCACTTGAGTAGCTTTCTGGGAGAAAAGATGCTCTCCAAACCTATGGAATCAGACTACATAGACACGTGCTCCAGAAAACTGCTTATTTGCTTTTTTTTTTGGCTGAGCCCAGCAGCATGCGGGATCTTATTTCCACAACCAGGGGTCAAACCCGTGTTCCCTGCAGTGGAAGCGTGCAGTCTTAACAACTGGACAGCCAGGGAAGTCCCCAGAAAGCTGCATTTTAAAAAAGCTCCCCAGATGTGATTCTGATGCACTACTTAGAGCAGGCACAAGCCTGGGTCTTCCAGATGCTAAGCATTTTTTTCATTCCTCCTCACACTTGGTAATCATTAGGAACTTAAAAGAAAATTCAACTTTTTTCTGGCCACTCTTTCTTCATTATAATCACTAACATTATATGGAACCCTACTAAGTGCTAGGTTGCTGTGCTTACAAAATACACCAGACACGACTTATCATTACTTTAAATAAAACACTGCTACTCAGGATTAAGCATGTATTTATTTTAGTTCAGTTAAAACAAACATAGGATGTTTCATTGAAACGGTGTAGCACTCTTTGCCAACAAGTCCTACTGGAATTGTTGGCCTCTAACAGTACAGGGGGGATATTTACATCATATACAGAAAGCTTCACACACTCAGGTTCTCAAAGGTCTTCCATCACACTAGATCATATTTGATTTTATTACACTAGATCATTTTGATAACTACTGCATTTTGAAAATTTAGACCTTATTTAAAGTTTAAACAAGAGATCTGAACTTGCACCAAGTTTTCATGAAAAAAATGTGATGTTCAGCCAGTCTGTTTATTGCAAATACAATTTAAACAGTATTTTAAATTTTTAGTGTTTACACAATTTGTCAATTTGTTTATTGAAATCTCTGTACAGGTACTTTTGGGACAATTCTTATAGATACATAATGTGAATTCATCAAAATGCAGTTAAGAAACTTATAGGAATATATACATTTGAACCCAAGACCCAAACCTGATATTATATACAACCTATTTACAAATACATATGGACAGACAACGTATGTACATAAGATTATCATAAATATTGAAAAATAGGTTAGCTTTAATGGATTAATGCTGTTCTATAAATAACATTACAGTTATAACTGAAACATCCACGGAAGACAGTAATGCAAAATGAGGTGACACGACAGTGGTTTTAATACTGAAGACTGCTCATTACTGGGAATTCACTGTTTAGGAACCTCCAGGTAGACAAGATAGCTCCAAGAAAATCATGCAATGGAATTTACCCTTGGCAGTTGATTTTGAACCTCAAACAGCCAGGAGATTGGAGGAGCCTCCCACATCGATTTGCTGTGAGAATTTTTGTTTTTTCATTTCTTCCTGGTTGCCTTGGTATTTTCTCCCATAAGAAAGGATGTAAACTGTAGAGAACAACTCTTTACTTGGTATTCCCTGGCCAAGTCTTAAGATACACAACGAGCAATTCTTTCCAGGAATCCAACCAGAAGTGCCAATTCTTGGTCTGAGCTAGAGGTGAGGTTCTGGAGTCGAATGGAGTGCCAAAAGCCCAACTGAATGAAAGCAGTGCTGTAGAATCTGTCTTCTCACTGCCTTTCGAGATGGTCCCCACTTTAATTTTCGCAGAAACAAACAAAAACGGACCATTGGTTTCACCCAATGTAGCACTACAAGACGTCTTCCAGTTCCACAAGGGTCTTTGATTACAGACACATCTTGTCTGTAATTTAGTCACATATAATACAAGAATGCATAACAAAAATCATGTCTGCCACATTTCTGGCCCTTGCCTAAAACTAGAAATGTTTAGTTCAAGAGAACAACCTTATAGCCAGGTGACCAATTAATGATTCCATTATTTGCTTCCCTCAACCACTAATGGAATTATGTATATTAGATTTTAGACATTATGCCTGATGAGCAAAGTACCACATTATTTAATAATATATTCACCATACACCATGACGTACAATAAATGTGCTCTTAAAGCCAAATAATCTTTTCACTTCTAACTGGGATTAAAATAGGAAAGGTGATCATGCAGTCGGACCAATAGTTACACTCAGGTTGCACTGTTTTCCCTAGCTAACCATTTGTTGGATGTAAACAAGTAATTCTATGTTGTACAAGAATGAGATGACAATCCAGTGCACATGAGTTTTTTAAAAAGCTTACTGCATGAGAAACCCAGTGGCCTATATGAAGAGAACGTATATTATACCAAATATTGGTGTAACCTATGGATTAGACCTCTACTGTAGACAAAACATGAACACAACTAAACCATACATTGTCAAGTAATTCACACTTCCAGGAGCAGATGAGCATTTTGAAAAGTTGTACTCTCTGGGTAGAATAGTTTTGGCCTACAGCCATCAAATGCCCATTTCCCACTGCTGGAAGCAATGCCAAAAAAGGGCTGGCCCAAAAAAAACCCGGAGCTGTTAATACAACTCTGGAGGCAGATGCAACTGAATAAACCCTGTTTTACCCAATTGCACTATTTGGTACCTCAAAATTAGTTATTTTATTTCCCACAGAAATATCTGCATTATCTTCCATGCTAATAGATTGAAGCCATAAATATTTCAGAGTCTAAATGAACCAAATTATTTGGGGACAGAGAAGAAAGGTGATGATGAGAGTTCATCTGATTTGGTGTAGCCACAATCAACCAATTATCCTTTCACGGTGAAGTCTGAATGGAAAAAAAAACTGTGCTCCTATTCATGGTACAATTTCTCATTACATCATTTTCTCTAAAAATTATTTTGGGTAAAAAAAGTATTTGGCTTAGTATGCCTACAAAAAGGCAAATCATTTCATAATACTAGTATTTGTTTTTAAATAACAATGAATTTTTTTTTAACAGAATTCATTGACAACTGCTTTTGGATAAAGTTCAAAAAAAGCAATTTTTAAAGAGTAAAATAGTGCTTCTGAGGTCTTTAAATATTTTTGGTACAAAAAAATAATAGTATTTTTCCCAATGGTTATTTCAATACTTTGCTGTAAATTAAGAAGAATTGTTTCTCACATCGAATGGTTCCATTAGGCACATTCAAGTAAAATCATAAAATATCCAAGTTAAACAATGACACAGCCAAACATGTGGCTTGATTAAAGTTAAGAGTTCGTCCATTCTCTGGAATGGAATAAAATTGTCACTTCCCTTAACCCGAGACTCGTGGTTTTGTTGTTAATATCCATTTCTATCATACAGAATAGTTTCTTGAAGAACAAAACAAAACAAACAAAGAGTTCACTTATTCTGCACTCAGAAGAACCAGCGAGGAATCTGCACTTCAAAAGGAAGTGAAACTGAAAACATTAGGTGAAATTTCATAGCAGTTGAGAGTTGACTCAACACTGGCATCAAATGGACTACCGAGTTTTAGTGGTGCTGGTTAATGGCCACCTCCGGGGGCATTGTGGACCCAATCCAACACAATCAAGGTCATGCTTCCGGTCATCACCACTACGCCACTTAACAGGAAGAACAGAGCCTGCAACGAGCACACAGAGAAAACTGATCAGCAAGCAACAAAACATATGCTAAATATTCCTCTTTCTACTTTTAAAAACTGGCTTATAATTACTAAAAGCATGTCCATAATACTTCACAGAGCTACAGTTTTCCCTTGCTAAAGAGAGTTAAACTGTCCTAAGTGAGTGACCAAGGGGTTATCTATAGAGTACTAAGTAACTGTATCTTTGAAACCTTCCCAAACTTCCCCTTTTCATTCCTTTGTATCAAATGAAAGGGTAAACAATTTTCTTTGCTAAATAAATTATTTCATATAATAGAACTGGACTGGGGTTTTTACATTTTTTAGAAGGAAAAAAATTTAACTTACAAAATCAAATCCAAGTCATCTTAAAAATGCAGCCTGAGTCGAAGCTGGAGGTTTTTCTAAGAGACATGAGTAGGTCTACTCCTAATCCTACCCCCTTCAGTTACTGCACTATATATTTTAAGTGAAATAAGATGATAGTTGTTGGTTCATAAACAATTCTAGTATTTTAGTCAGACTACAATAGTAGTGGCGAATAAGGACTGAAATGCAGTCTTTTTCCTAAATATCCCCACCAGGATCATTTGTGGTTAACATACCATACTCTTTGTAAAATCAGTCGTTATTACACTGTAAAGTGTAATAGTAGCCCCCTCCCTAACCCCCAAGCTTTGCTTTGAAAATGGTTAGTCTCATTCGACTAAATACCCCATTATTTCTCTTTTATACACTCCAGGCCCATTTAAGTGCTGGTCACACAGTAGGCAGTCCAACAAATACTGGTTAAACAACGTTGAAAGGTGAGTCCGTATCTTTACACTCTTTATCTCTATTCCTATTTCTAAAATATCTAATAACTTTCTTGCAATTAACTTAAGCATACGTATTAGATGGCAAACCATCTCTCACCTCCCCTCCTCTCCCAATCTTCCATCTGTGAAGTACACAGTTACAGATGTATTTGTTTACTAGAAACTTCAAATGAAACTACAATAAATGACATTTAGGAGACTAAAATTAAAATCAGTTGAGGAACTTCTGGCATTAGATTATTATTATTTCTCCAGTCATAATCTCTCACTCACCCCAATCTTTTGTACAGACTTCATAGGTTCTTTCTTCACTAACTTGATATAAAAGGCCGATGGAAGAATAAAAATTAACATAGCAGCTGCAGATGCACCTGTAAAAGAGCATTTACCATTTCTTAAGAATCACTTGTTATTCATTTTTTAAACATTACAATCCCTGATATTTTAAGCTACTTTGATACTTCCTAAAACTTACCAATGAAACCAAATATATCCCTAATAGTTGGTACAAAGATGACAAGTAAATTGGTAAATGCCAAGATAGACATTGTAATGATACTATGACGCCACCAACTGAAATCTTTGGTTGCACACAGCAAGTGAGTTACGGAACTCCGGATCTGCAAAAATAAGTGGATAAATAAAAACTGCAGATTTAATTAATGAAAAAAACAAACCCCAAACAACAGGATATATATCTCAACTAGCAGCTATTTTTTAAATACTAAAATTGTACCCCTCCTCAACTGCTGTTTTCTAAATATCTGAACACTAGAAAGATCATTGTGTCTTCAATTACGGGAAAAATGTCCCAGGATATGTTTTAAAGATATACGAAACATTAAAAACAAAAAAAACTTCAAAAACCCGCATCAACTCGATACTGCTGTAGCAGTGCTCCCCTTCTCCCAAAACATAGAAATCACACAAATCTTCATGTCTAACAATTCATTCCTACTGAAATATTACTTACTGGGAAAATAACTACAGGTACTGTCAAGGTGACAGCCATCAACACAGCCAAACGGACGACGAGAAGCAGAACATCAGTTCCCATGATGGAAGAGTAGGTATGAAGCAATTCTGACTCAACGTGTTCTATACAGAAAGACCAAGAAAAAAAAAGCTTCAAGTGTGCTGTCCTCTCTGGAGATTAGTTAGAAAATCTAACTTAATGGCAAAATCTGCACCAAAGTTATTAGCTACTCACAAAACGACTATAAACTAAGAGGTTAATAAGATTAATTTGGAATTAGGGTTAATGCAATTAAAGTAACATTGAAAAAAAGTTTCTAAATACCAAGGAGAGATTTAGCCACATGACCCCCATTAAAAACAACAGGAGCTAAATAGCTAAATCCCATGGTTTGGTTCACAGTGTGTGTGTGTGTGTGTGTGTGTGTGTGTGCTGTATTAATCTGAAGGGGGTGGGAGAAGAGAGTCAGGCTGAACCTAAATGCAAGCACATCACGTAAAAAATGCCATCGAATGGCTAATGGTAGATTTGGGAATCCGGATTCTAGAAATTACTGACTCAATCAATATACGCTACAGGAAATTCTAAGCTCTAAATTCAATCGTTCATCACAAATATGAAATACACCAAAACAGACCGAGTTTTTAAAGTGACAGAAGTATACATTCAAAAGTATCAATTTCATTTCATTAACTATCCTTTTTGTAAACTAGACATTATTTACCATAAAACGTCAGGTATCCAAAGAGGGCAGCAAGCAGGTACATGAGAAACATAGCAAAAAATGAAATCTTGGACACGTTCATCATCCTTCTACGGCTGCGGCTATACAAATTCAAAGGAAAGTACAGATACATATTTTAGCAGCAGTTATAGCAGTAATCTAATATTTTTCTAGTTTTTCCAATAAATTTATATAAAAGTAGGTAAAAAGCACTCACCCTTTAAGCTCTTCATAAATGGGAAGAATAGCAGGATGACAGACAAATGAAAAGGTCAGAATTGGCACAGCATAGACAGTCTGCAAAAAATGTAAAAACTTTCTTAGTATCCTGATATAACAAACTCATGTTATCACAGTTCTGCAGCTCGTATTTATATTCATTCATCTTAGAATCGAAGCCTAAAATGATATTGTCTGGCATAGTTAGCTCCCACTCTTCTAATTTGTTCACTAAGTGTGATGGATACCCTCCATTTCTGAATGTATCAGTTATGAACATCAGATGATCATTTCATCTCTCGATCTATTTTAAGCTACAAACCAACACTTTCTTCTCAGTCCTCAATAATGAGCTAATCATGTTTCCTAAAGGGCAGCTATTACCTGATCTTCCTTTACCTTGGGAGTGTTTTAAAATTTCCAGTGGGTATTTTCCCTGTTTTCTTCCCTAAAATCTTCCTCTGAGAACACAAAGATTATAGTTACCTGTGAGTTGAAGATAAAATAATGTGGTTGGCAAGAATCATCTTCAGTCATATTAAAAGCCACATCAGGTGCAAAAGCTGTTGGCTGTGCTAAGGTGCTGTTTACTGTTTCATTAATTAGAAAAGCAACTTCTGCAGGACAAGAAATCTGAAACTTCTTGCAAATCACCTGAAAATACATTATTTTGCATTTGTTAGACTGAATAATGTGACAGGGCTTAGAAAAACAATCTCTAGCTGTAAAGAAAAATGATACCTACCACAATCAGAAAGAACATCATACACAACAAGGAAAGGCCACTGGTGTACCCCAAATATCCTATAAGGAGAAAAAAAATTGGTATTCGTTTACTAAAACAGGTTTAGGGCAAATATAAACTCAATTCTGCTTGCAAGACTTCAGTGTGGACACATCAAATTTCTGATTCTTATATAATAAGATGTAGAATAACTTAAAAATACTTGTTAATAACTAAATCAATAACAACTATCCTTTTTTATTTTTATAAAGCACAAGATGTTGTAAATGTCAACAGAATATTTGGGCCCTTTGGTAACCATCCTGCTAGAATTTTTCTAAGACCTACAAGTTCTGAATGCTGAAATTCACAAAGGTATGTTTTCGGGGCTCTTTAGCTCTCATTAATTTCTATTAAGAGGAAGTCAATTAGCTGGTGAGGCTCATTTCAATTCTCTTTAGAGATGGGTTTGCTCACCTAAATTCCTCAGCAGTGACAAGGGAAGAATGAGCACCAGTGAGACCAAGAGAACCAAATAGTCACCGTTCAGATACCACAATCTGAATTAAAGAAAAGAAAAACAAGGTCACAACCAGCCACAAACATACTCAGAATAACATACATTTCTTTTCACAAGACTTGTTTTATACTTTAAAAAAAGACAGGTTTGGAAAGAGCATCGCTTCTTCAAAAAGCCCACATAGACAGAATAGATTTCTAACTTTGAGCCCTCAATGAATATTCACTCAGGTTAGAGATGGGATCTCAAACAGTGTAACTTTTGTCCCACTGTTTGCTCTGGGAAGGCTGCCAGCTGATTCGTAACATAAAATGCTTCTTAAAGGCTTGATACTAATGTAGGGAACAAAGCGGCATTGTTAAGCCAGTCATCTTATCTTGAAGCATTTTTAGAAAACTGTATGCCAACTTCGTCATAGCTTTAGCTCACTTTTTTTGATGCTAGAAACAAGGAAATTTTAAAACAAGTTTCTTTCAGACATTTGTTAGCAAATGTACTTACTAAACATGTCAACAAGGAATTTCTCTCACTTCGATAAAATACATAGGCAAAAACAAAACAACAAAACCCAGTCCCCTAAAACAAGAACTTATTCCAGGTTGCCGAGAGTATGTTGTGACACCTTGACCCACCTTGACTCCAATAGTAAAAAGATTCCTTCTGAACTCAGAGAAAATGTTATGCATCTCTCCTAAGAGTTCGAGCAATGCCTTTTCCTTTTTAGGTCATCAACTACACCGTTTTAAATCACTTATTTTCAAATTCTAATTGCCCTGTCAATTCTACTCTGCTCACTTCAGCAATAAAGACCACCCCCCAACAGAAAACTAGTATTTAAAGATCAGCTTACTAAACTTAATTTCAAATGCCACAGAGATAACCACACCTCTCTATTTTGAGATAATGAGCTGCACGTAAGCTGTGAAGTACATTATCCCTCCTCATGTGTACTTTAGATAAAAACCTGTTAGTCCACTCGGATGAATAACTTTGCTAGAAAGACAAGGTCTGTACAGCATGGCCATACATTTTCTGGTATTCTGCATTTTAAATACATGAAATTTCAAACTCACAAAAATCAGACAGGAATTGATTTTTAATGTAATTCAAAATGTTAGTCCTAACTTAGGTTGGGGTATGAGTTATTCAACTATAATTTCTTGGGACAGTAAATATAAAGAGAAAAGGTAAGTAGTTCCAGAAAACTTGTTTTCACACGCAGGTTACAAATTTGTTATTCAGAGTTATAGGACTACTATAACTTGTCCTATAACTACTATCTTTGGCCTTTCATTCTCAAAGGTTCAAATCAGTTTCTGGCGGGACTTCTTGGTCAGTTTCAACAGGAGCATTTACAAAAAATAATTTACTGATAATCATTTCGTATCCAACTTTGATAAAAATGTATCTAACCATTTTAGACTGTAATTGTTTCTTAGGAGTAACCTTACTTAGCACCTACCCAGTGGTATCTTCAATGTTCATTAATGCCTGGATCACCAAAGGTAACTCATATTTCACTATGAAGAGGTAGCTTGACATAGCTGGAGGAAAACAAAATTATACCATTACAAGTGCAAAATGTGGCACGTGACACCAAAAGTAACGTGTCACCACTCTCCGCTACATAAAGAGCAAAAAAGTCTACCCAAATCGTCCTTTAGAAATTCTTACCTCCAATGTTCTGCATTGTAATGGATCCAGAGGCTGCAAGCTTTCCAACCATTCCAAATGCCTTATGTCCCAGTTGTTCATATAATAAAGACCCTGTAATTTAAGGAACACAGAAGCATGAAGAAAGTATTTTATAAGAGGAAGAAAATCATGACAGGCATAACTGTTTTAGAAATATCAAGAATGCTACCATACCTCCTTCATTGGCAGTCTTCAAAAGAAGATGAACAGAATACAGGGAAAATATTGACACAAATGTCAACAGGATTCTGATGAGAGAAGGAAAAGGCACAGGGTTATAAATAAGCACGTCTATATTTAAAAACAATTCTTTTTGGCTTTATTTAAACATTAAACAGGGAACTTGTCCTAATATTTTGTGTACTAGACAGAATGCCCCCAAGGACAGGTGTTCACTCTCCTGGCTAGAGTGTCAACAAGTTCTCTTACCTGGCACTAAACATGACTGCATCATGTCTCAGGTAATAACTCTACAGTACTGGTTAAGAACAGGGTTATTAACCCACTGAACCAAAGGTGCTGGGAGACACTGGAAAACCTAACTTTTCAGTGGTAGAGTTACAAGACTTATATTTTGATTCTGGCACCATGATAATTAGCTGTGTACTTGCCACTTCTCTGCATTGTATAGTTCCTTTTATCTATAAAATGGTTTTAACACCTGCCAGTTACTTGTGAAATCCAAATGAGACAGATTCAGGAAAGGTCTTGAGACCACTTGGACCACATAGATAAGCAAAGGTAATGGGACTATAAAGGAAGTGGAGGGAAAGATACTGACATGTTAAGTGTCAGGCACAGCTTTACAAATGGGCACAAATCAGAGAAGTAAGTACTGGGACCATATACTACATTGCACACCATGGTATGGAAGACAGGCCCAGCATTGTGAGTTAAACAATGCCTGTGCTAGAACAAGCGGGCTATCAGTCCGACTGGGCTGTCTCCTCCCTCAGTCCTTTCGGTTGGATGGAACAGGAGAAAAAAAAAAATAGAATAGAGAGGAACTAAAGGTTCTCTACTAAGTCACTACGTTTTCCTTTAGGGCACACATCCTCTCTCCTTCCAGCTTTACTTTCTTCCCCCCAGGCAAGCCAAGAAGAATACAGATTTCTTTTTGTTAAAAGGAACAACAACAACAACAGATCAAAATCAGGGAAACTCATAGAAAACTCTGCAAACAAGAAGACAGTCACATTTTCCAAATTCTTTACTGGCAAACTGAATACAGTACCATATAAGGTCTGGCAAAGAAACTGATGTCTGTTAGTTAAACATAGGTGGTGGCATGAAGCTGCCATTCTAATGCCCAAAGTTTCATGGGGTCTAATCTGCTGTGGAAATGACACAATCAGCCTCATCTCTAACTGGACAAAGCATGGCTTAATCAAAGACAATGTTCAAAGTGTGCTGACAAATTCAGTCCTTTCTTTTACACAGAAAGGACAATGAGGAATGAACAGACTTCATAACCCTTGAGGTCACTTTCAACCTCAAGTTGAGTCTACTTTATAGGGTAAGCTACAAGAGTTGTTTAACCAGATGATGGCAGCCATGTGGCTTTTGAACCATTTACGTCTGTACCTCCAAATATACGTTGTAAAATACTGATGGATTTAAAAACTCACTTTAGCACTCTTGATATTATTTAACCATTTACGTCTGTACCTCCAAATATACGTTGTAAAATACTGATGGATTTAAAAACTCACTTTAGCACTCTTGATATTATTTAACCATTTATTAAATGGTTAATCATCAAACATACAGACCCTATTAGAGTATAAATAATTTCAGAAGTGCAAGGGTAACATATCAGAATTTTGCTTTCTCTTACGAAACAAAGGTGCCATATTATCTCATGTAAATTCTGCACCATAACCACACTGGAGCATTTAAAAACTGCCTCCAGTTTTTATATTAAGAGTTAGGAAGTGTTTCAAATATTTAACAATGATGCCATTCAAGTACTCCACTAAAAACAAACTTTGAAACTCTAGGGTCCTTTCTACGAAAATTCCTGGCTCTTGGTCTTAGATCTCAAAAAGCCTCATGCTAATGAAGCAAGCTGAGTGAATCCTAGCTTCCAAAGCTCAAAGCCATGCTTAACTTCAGTGTGGAATTTCACCACAAAGCAGAGCTTTGCGAAGGTCTGTTTTTCTTTTCATGAACATTCTATTCTGCTAGAAAAAAATAACTTGAGTAGAAGGCACCAGTCAGTTAACTATAACATATCTGTAGCAAAGAGACAATTCCATGCTACGTGTATATGTGGTTTCTTCGCCTGATAGTAAATCACACTATCTTCCACTGAAAGTGGCCTTAGCCAGGAGCCCACAGAAGCCCAATCTTAGTTGCTATGATACAAACATCACTGAAAATGCATACTAAACTTCACATGTGTTTTTCTTTCATGCTTTTTTTCCCTGGAAATAAGGTCCATACTTTTACATTCTCCAAAGGTCAGTGACCCCCAAAATGGTTAAAAACCACTGTTCTAAAGTCTTCTACAGCTCCAAAATTCTATTCTAGGTATTTACGCTGGAAGCACAGGAGTAACTAATTCTAACTGGACAACTAGGGGGAAAAAAAAGGCAATTCAAAGCAGGTACTTATTAAAATATTCATCTTTTGCTGTGGCAATCTCATAGACCTGGAAGAGATAAATATTAAAAAGAAAAAAAAATAAATTAAAAAATCACATATGGGTTGCTTTTCAGTGTCCAGAAAATTATGGCTCACTTTTCTTAAAACAAACATGTTCTAGGTTAGACAAATACCACCACACCCTATATATTAAAAAAAAAAAGAAAAAAAAAGTTGTTTTCCTTATGTACAAAAGGAGCCACAGGTCCTTGGGGAGACTGTCAATTTACCAAACTGACTTGAAGGCTACCATGCTTTTTAATATTTCTTGCTTCAGAGTTTGCCACAGTAAAAAATCTACCCTGGATTTATCAACAGTTCTTTTTAAATATTCAATCCCTATTCAACTGTAACTATCCCCTTTGACTTAAAGACTTTTTGGTTTAATTATCGGTTTTAAGAGTTGTCTTAATTTTTCCTACCTAATTGGCTTTTTTGATATCATGCAGTTACATAGCAGAATAAAGAGATTTTCAGATTTCTCATATGTTAAATTTTAAGCAAATGATTTTTAAGTCAACTACTTCAACTGTAAATTCAGTCTCTGGAGCCAAAATATATGTTGTATCATCATATTTACTGCCCTGCATGGCAGACTCACTACTTACACATACTTACATAAAAAGAGCAATTCCAGTATTAGCCATGGCATAAGAAAGCCCAAGGATTCCACTGCCCACAATCGCATTGCTCAGATTAAATACTGACATTCCAAAGGAAGTAGTACCTGGATGCTACACAGAGGGAAAACGATAACCAAACATATAACAATAATTAAATGGAGAAAACCAGCTTTGGGCAAGTTAGATTTGAAATCTAAAAGTAAAACTATTCTTTTACTCCATAAAGCCACAGAAACATAAATTATTATTTTTAACTTACAAAGTCTGTTTCATACTTCTTCTTCCCCAAATTCGATTCAAGTAAAAAGTTCTGGTTTTCAGGATCTACATCTGCATAATGGCTGCAGAAAAAGAAAACAAAAAAACTCCTAAATTGGATTGAAATATACAAAGGAATGCTTCAACACAAAACGGTCCCCGCGTTTAGCTGTCACACATCTTTACTTAAATGCATATTAAGTAGTAGTCGACATTCACACGACACCATGTCATTGCAACCGGATAATCTTCCAGAGATTACACGCTCTCTCCAAACGCTACAGTAATTTAAAGCAACAGAAGAAGAGTTCCAGGTAAAGAACCTCCGATGCACACAAGCCGTTTTTAAAAAAAGCACACAACTTCTCCCACCTTTTCAGAGCAGCTTGTTTGGTGGGGTAGGAGTAGTTGAAGTCACTGTTGGAACTGTAGCTGCTGCTGTCCTCATCTGGGGAAATATTGAACCTTCCCATTTCGGCTTTCTTCATGCTGGGTTGCAGAAGGAATCAGGCGCACCGAGTAATGCTGGGCTCCTTTTGTCCTTGGAGATGCACGGGCCCGCGCGGCTGCCTGTGAAGGTAGAGGCGGCGCGTCAGGACTGCAGAGCCCGCCCTGGTCACGTGACGCCGCCGGGCGGCGCTGCGAGGCTGATTCATCCCCGGCCAGGCGAGTGGAAAAGTACCAGCCGAGCGCGAAGGGCGGGGGCGCGCGCGGAGGGGCGGAAAAGTACAGACCGCGGAGCCGCGGAGAACAAAGATGGTCCCCCTGCAGCGCTGTGCCTGCGGAGGCCCACGCCCCCCGGACCCCGATGACCCTCTCCAACGGAATTTAGTGTTTGGCCCTCTCCATTCTCTCAAGTTTCACGGGAGGGGTGCGGGGGCTCTGTTTTGCTTTTCCCGCAGCCTCCTAGGTCGTGCACAGGCACGCAGGGCAAACATCCCACCCAGGCATTGGCTAGGCGTGCACTGCATGTAGCCCAGGCGCACAACTCCCCCTTTCTAGCATTTACAATAGCAATGCCGCGTAAGTCGTCCTTTCACACCTGGAGCCCCCAGATGGCGAAATGCCTCTGCAGCAGACAGACTCGAAGGGGGCGGAAAGGGCGAACATGAGTCCTCTCCCGAGAAAGGGAGCAGAGGGCGCGCAGAGGCGTCGAGGGTTTGTTTACACGCGCACGCCCGTGCCCTCGAACACACCAGTCCACAGGCATTTGGCTCGCGAGCGCTTCACCCGGCCGGCCCCTCCTCTGCCCGAAAAGGAAACTGATGCAATATCGATAGCCGACTGTCAAACGTTCCCGCTTGTCTTCCCCAATCCTGGCCTCCGTTACACTAAAAGCCCGAACCCACTCCCGTCGCCCCCAAATTCCAAGACCCGTTTATGTAATTATTTTTATTAATTCAATTCAGTCACAAGACTTGTCGCAACGGAGCCTCGGGGCCCGGCTGGCTCCCCTCCCCCTTACGGGAGGATGCGGCTCCGCTCCGGGCGGGCACGCGGCCCCCGTGCCCCTCCCTCACCCGGAGAAGGACCGCGACCCCGGTGCGGGCCGGGATCGAAGGCTGGCTCGCACACCAAAAAAGCCCTCCCCAGGAGTAAACGACCGCGGCAGCTGCCTTCCCGCCGCGGCCCCTCCCGGACGCCCCTCCCCCACTCCCGCCCGGGCCCCGCGCCCTTTGCAGACGCCCCCGCGCGCGTTACCTCGGTAGTCTCGACTCCTGTATCCCGGAAACAACACGCAAACGCCTTCTGTGAGTTTTTCTCAGTCAAACAAAAATCGTAAAAAAAATAAAAACAAAACAGAAAATCCAACTAGAAGCAGGAAAAAAATTTTAACTAAACAAGGAAATGGCAAGTTGCCGCCCCAATCGTCCGGCGTCCGCCGTCTTAAGGGAAAGGAGCCAGTGTGCGGGAACGCGTGGTCGGGCTGCTGGCGGCTCTGCAAGAAAAGCGCTCCAGCACGGCAGCGTCGCGCGGCTCTGGAGCCAGCGGCGCGAGCGGCGGGTTATAGCTGCCGCCTTGGAGGACGCGTCAGTGGGCGGGAACCCAGCAGCCGGGTGCCTGCTCTCCCCGCCCCAGCAGCCGGGTGCCTGCTCTTTGTGTATCAACACCACCTGGGCTCCGCCCCGCGCCCGCCCGGGCCCGCAAGGCCCCGCCCCGCCCCACCCGCGTCCGTCCCCCGCGGCTGACTCGGGCCGCCTAGCCCCGCCCGCTGGCGTTTCCCGCCCCCCCCCCCCCCCCCAAGCCCCGGGCCAGCCCCGTTCTGCCGTCTCCTGGTCAGCCTGGAAAGACGCCCCCCGTGCTTCTCCCGGTCTGTCCCTTTCAGCCCGGACTGGTGCCCAAGACATGCGGTTGTCTTTCAGGAACCTTCTCCTTCAAATATCCTTTTGTCCAAGTTTCCAGCAGGCTTTGCTTTCTCCTAGAGGCTTTTTGGGGACACATCCCGCCCACCCAATCCTTTGCTGCCGGTTTTTTTTTGTGATTTACATGGGGCTTTTCTCTAGCAAAGTTGGGCCAACGCAGCAACGTTGTCTCCATGGTAGGTTTCTGTTCTCGTTCTTTCTTCTCCTCCTAGACCTGCTTTCACTCTTCAAAACTAGCCTGATGAGGTCGGTTGGCAGCTCCATTTCGGGAGATCCTTTTTATACGGACACGGAGAACCCTATTAAGGGTAAAGCTACGTCCTGCCCAGTAAGCCAGACTCCTTGAAAGGGGTCCCTGGTTGGGAGCTTCGCTCTTCCGATGAAGTGTAGGAGTCCCACTTTCCCTTCGCAGACACACTGCAGTCATCCCACCACCCCACCCCAATTGGAGAGCTCTCCTCGCCTCTCTCTCTCCTTGTATTTACAGAGGCGCTGCCTCGGTTGGAATGCTGGTCCTCCTCTTCCAGTGTTGATGTGGTCTTGCTGAGCCAGGCAACTAGGGGGCCCCTTCGCTGTGGAATACTCGGTGCTGGCGGAAAGGCTGGAAACAAAGGCCTCTTAGGAGAGAGAATTGTTGGTTGAATGAATGAATAAACAAACGATCTGACTTACTGCTCTCTTCCTTTTGGGGACGTGGGAGAGATTGGGCAGGGTTGGGTGTGATCACAATTTTTGCTTTCAATGTTTTCCTGAGGAAATCTGTACAACTGTCTATTTCCGTGGCACGTGAGGCTGCGGGTGCCCTCGGCCTGCACCAGTGTTCATGACTGACGTGGGAGGACCCGATTTCCCCTTTACACTCCTTTCTTCCCCCACCCCTTTGACTGGTCAGACCAGTCTCACCTAAACAATACTCTTTCTTGCTTTAGTGCCCAGCTTCTCACTATCACTCAAGGCTTAGTCACTGAGCCTCGGGAAAGCCTCCCTCCTCACACCTCTTATTGCAGGGACTGTTTTCTAACCCATGTGGCGAGGACTTTTTAAAACCTATGCTGTCTGGTACTCAAAATTGTTCAAGTTTGTAGTCTTACCAGGGAGACTGTGAGCTCCCCAGGGCAAGTTTGGCACTTGATACACATTTGGGGCTGAAAAAACTTCTTTCTTCCACGCACATTCCCTAGTAACAACGATCAACTCTTGTCTGGAAAGCAATCTTAGCAGTGGGTTAGAGAGGACTCGCTGGAAGTTCCTTTCTATCAGGTTTCAACTGATGAAAATCAAAAGATCTTAAATCAGTTCTTCATCCAGGTTAGTCCCCTGCATAGTCAGAGGTGGTTATGGTTGGCAAGTCCTACTCTCAAACTAGTTCTCTTGTCCCTTGGATTTTTTGGTGGTTTGTATTGAAGTGCATGCTTAAGGAAACCTGTAAAATTGAGGGGGTGTGTGTGTGTGTGTTGGGGGGAGGGCTGTAATCTTGTTCTGACTTCTCTATGACAAGAACCTGAACAGTAAATGACAAAAAAGAGGGGGAGGTATTGAAACATTGATTTTTCGTTTGCAAATTTGATTCATGTTTTCAAAGGCCACTTGAGGCATATCTAGTTACCCAAGTGGTTTCCAAGTGAGGCCTGATGTGCTTGAGTTTTTGCCCTCATGCCCTGGGCTAGAAGGCATGGGACACAGTACCCTGACCCAATTTCTAGGAAACTATGCCGCCAAATTCTTGTTGGTCAGAAGTGCTATGATTTTGCTCTATTCCTAAGCAAATGTTTTAGCAGAACAGTGTCTTTCAGACTCCAGAATGGGACCCAGGAAAGGACAGTGATGAATTCAGTGGATTACTACAAGCTTTTTTTTATTTCTTTAATTCAATAGAACAAAATAGAATTAAAATATCAGTATGCCATATATAGTAATGCTAGTACTATTCTATAAAACTAATTTTGATTATGTACAAATATGTATATATTCTGAGTTATGAAGTGAAATCTATTTCTTACTGTGGGCTGGGATCAAAGAATTTTGAAAGCTACTAAGAGTAAACCTATCCTAAGACAGGAAAATAATCACAAATATTAGTTGTCAACTCTGGATTTTCAGGAATGCACTGCATTGTCAAGATAGGTCGGTTGGAGTTTTTAGGGAGGGTAGATAGCTATCTTCTGTAGAATTATTTGACCATTATCACCTGATAAAATAGAGTGGGTCTGTTTCTGGGGGCTCTAGTGAGTTGTTTCCCAACCTGTTGTTGAACAAGATCATCTTCAGGATGGTCCTCAAAATTCTGTTTATCCAGCATTTCAGTTTGCCTGAAGTGGGCTCACACATTATATTTGCTTCTCTCTAAACTTCATGTCCAGCCGAGTAGTTTCATTCTCAGGTTGGCTTTCGTGGCTTCCTTTGATGTGGCACTAGCCTATATTTCCATCCTAATCCCCCACTATTCCTTGTGGTAGGCAGCTTCTGAGATGAAGCTCAATGAACCTCACCTGATAGTCATACTCAGCTGTAATCCCCTTTCCTTGAATATGGGTTGGACCTAGTGATGTGCTTCTATTCAGCAAAAGTGACGGTACATTACTTCTAAGATTAAGTTACAAAAAGTCTCTGGCTTCCGTCTTGTTCTCTCTTGCTCTCTCCCTCATTTGCTTTGAGGGAAACCAGCTGCCATCTTGTGAACTGTCCTACAGAGATGCCCACAGGACAAGGAACTAACGTCTCTGGCAACAGCCCAGGGAGGCCTGCCAATGGTCACAAGAGTAAGCATTGAAACTGATCATGCCCAGTTGAACCTTGAGATGACTGCAGTCCCAGCTAATACGTTAGTGAGAGGACCCAGCTGAGCCCAGCCTGGATTCCTGACCCACAGAAATAAGTGATAATAAATGTTTGTTGTTTTACGCCACTAAGTTTTGCTGTAGTTTATCACTCGGCCATAGATAACTAATACATTCCCCTTCTTATACCCTGTGGTTTTGCCACTGTTCTCAAACCATTTCCCATTTCCCATTCAAACTTTACCCACTGCTTGGAATATTCTTCATGCCTCCTCTTCCCTGCTATCACCATGTATCTAAACTCTTATCTTTCCTTTGAGGCCCACCTTAAATGCCAGACCTTTCATTAATTTTTCTTTATTTGATGCTCCCATTTGAAACTGATCTCATTCTATTCAATACTTTGAACGTAGTGCTTTATAAATATCTTTTTGTGGCACTTCTTTTTGTGTTGTCTATGTACCAGATTTTCTGTTACTACCTTTTAGGGTAGAATCTGGCTAATCATACCTGACCTAGTCACTTGTAAAAAGAAGGTACTTTTTGAGTATTTGGATGAATTAAATACATTGAAGTACCTATTTAAGTACCTACCACTACCTGAATTATATTTATCTGTTTACTGTTCGTCTCCCTCACTAGAATATAAGTTCCATGAAGGCAGAGGTTTAATCTGCTTTGATCACTGTTAGCTCCAGTACCTAGAACAGTACCTGGTAATACATTTTTGTTGAATGAATAAATGTAGGAGTAAACAGTAGAAAGCATATTATCTAATATGTCTAAACGGCATCTATCTCATTCCTTACTGGTCAAAGCAGAACTCTTGACTTCCCTAGCAAAACTGTTACTAATTCTTTATAATTTAGAAGTATAACACTACCATTCATAAGGGAGCCCTCCTTTTCCTCAAATACCCAATCCATCAGCTAGTCTTGAGGGTTCTGCCTCCAAATACATTCAGAATCTTGCCATCTCCACTACTCTGGTCCTAGTCCAAGCGACCATCACCTCTCTCCTGGATCACTGCAAACACCACAGCCTAACTCATCTCTGGGCTTCCGTTCTTGGTGCTTATTGTCTGTTCTCCACCTGGCAGAAAGTAAGATCTTCTCAGAACGTAAATAAAATCCCTTGCTTAAAAGGATAAATTGTTAAAGCCCTCAGTGGCTTCTAATTGCAACCAGAATAAAGTCCATATTCCTCACTCACCATGGCCTTACCTGGTTGTGCCCTTGCCTACCTCCACAGCCTTGTCTCCTGCCACTCTTTTCCTTTTCTTTTCTCTCTTTTCTTTTTTTTTTGTTGCATCATTCTATCTTCTTTTAAAATTAATTTTTATTGGCGTATAGTTGATTTATACTGTTCCTTTTCACTATGTATTAGCCACAATGATTTTCTTTCTGTCCCTGAAATACTCTAAGTTATTCCCTTTTCAGGGCACTGTACTTGCTGTTTCTTCCACCTGGAAATCTCCTTGCCTCTATGTTTGGGTAGCATCACTTAGGTCTGTTTAAATATCACTCCTGAAAAAAAAAAGTCTTCTGCACTTCCCTGGTGGCGCAGTGGTTAAGAATCAGCCTGCCAACGCCAGGGACACGGGTTCGAGCCCTGGTTCGGGAAGATCCCACATGCCGCAGAGCAGTTAAGCCCGTGCGCCACAACTACTGAGCCTGCGCTCTGGAGCCCGCAAGCCACAACTACTGAGCCCACGTGCCACAACTACTGAGCCTGCGAGCCACAACTACTGAAGCCCGTGTACCTAGACCCCATGCTCCACAACAAGAGAAACCACCGGAATGAGAAGCCCGCACACCGCAATGAAGAGTAGCCCCCGCTCCCCGCAACTAGAGAAAGCCCACACGCAGCAACCAAGACCCAATGCAGCCAAAAATAAATAAACGTATTTAAAAAAAAAATTTTTTTTTTGTTTATAAATTTATGTATTTATTTATTTTTGCTGTGTTGGGTCTTCGTTTCTGTGCGAGGGCTTTCTCTAGTTGCGGCGAGTGGGGGCCACTTTTCATCGCGGTGCGCGGGCCTCTTCACTATCGCTGCCTCTCTTGTTGCGGAGCACAGGCTCCAGACGCGCAGGCTCAGTAGTTGTGGCTCATGGGCCCAGCTGCTCCGCGGCATGTGGGATCTTCCCAGACCAGGGCTCGAACCCGTGTCCCCTGCATTGGCAGGCAGATTCTCAACCACTGCGTCACCAGGGAAGCCCCATATTTTAGTGTTTTTAAATCCATTTGTGTAAGCTTTTTATATTTTAAAAGTCATAATTGTAGCTCCAGTTTTTCCATTTTTGTCTGCCTTTTATTTTTAAAAAATTTTTAAAAAAGAAATTATTCTAGCTTATAAAAAAAAGTCTTCCTTGACCATCCTAGCAAAAGTTGCCCCTTGCATGCAATCTCCATTTCCTCATTGTCGTATTTTAGTTTTTGTATTTTTTCATGGTATGAGAACAGATTATTTCATTATTTGTTTATTTGCCTATGATTTCTTCCCCCTTCCTGCATTTTCCCTCTCAAACTCCTTTCTGGAATGTTAACTCCACAAGGATAAGTCTTTTGGTTTGCTCATCGTTGAATCATCAGTGCCTAGAACAGTGCCTCATACATTGAAGAAGTTCAATAGTGTTGATTTAATTAGCACATTTAACTTTATCCGTCAGTGCCTAGCACATAATAAATGTCTGTTGCAATGACTTGATGGTGGAAAAGGACAGATTTTTCCTTGAGGCCAGTCTTCTGTAAGCCACAAGCATGATAACTTATTTCAAGAATTGCTTTCTAATGGCTTCATTTTACCTAATTAATATGACTTTTTGCAATGTACACATTTTGACATTCTTGTCCAGACAGTGTTATTGAAAATTCAAGTATGGACACTGGCATTATGGAGGAATAGTGAACTCCCACCCCCCTGGCCCATTTCCCTTCAGATCAGATGCCTCCCTTTATTCCAATGACTTCCATATTTTCTTAGCATTAATCTCTCCCAGGTTCCTCAATAAATTCCTTTCTCTACTCTTTTTTTTTTCTTATATTTTATATTTTATTCTTGAGATTATGTTTACTAGGGGCTCAACAAATGAAGGGCTATATTTTATCTTTGTTAAGACAGCTCCTAAGCCCCAAGCAATAGTATTAACTCTGAGCACCCGAGTGACTTCGGCGTGTTTTTCTGGTATTGAAGGATACTCTACTAGGTAGCAATTGCTGTGTAAAAATTATTCCAAAACTCAGTGGCTGAAACTCTCAAAGTTTGTATGAATCAGAAATTCGAGAGCAATTCAATTGTGTGTTTTAGCTTGGAGTCTTTTATGACTGTAGCCATATGATAACTATTTCTGTAGTTATCTGATGGCCCGACTAGGGTTGGAAGATTAGTTTCTAAGGTCACTTACTCACATGCTGGCAAGTTGGTACTGGCCAGTTGATTTTTCTCCAAGAAGCTTTCTCCACAAGCCTGACTGAGTGTCCTCATGACACGGTAGCTGGCTGATCCCAAAGCAAGTGATCCGAGAGATCAAGGCAATGCCTTTATAAACTAGACTTTTACCCAATGGCCTTTTCCTGTGACCCTGGTAGGGTCCATTTTGGTAGGTGTGGTATATACTAATGAATATGAATGAAAACAGTGTCAGAAAGATGATGGATTTTTAAAATTGACCATGGTTCTTTCACTGGGTAAACTGACACCTGCTAATTAGCAGTAAGCGACTTTAAAATTTCAGACTCATAATTTTCCAAAATAGAGCGATTTAAAAATACTTTTATTTGTGCGCTTCTTAATTGTTAACAGTCTGTTTTCTTGTCCAGAGAAAAATGACAGCGACTGAATGATGTGTTCTACTCAAAACATTCTTAGGCCACCATGGACTTATATTCCTGGCCTTCAGTCAGTTTCCAGACCTTTCTTTGCCCAGAGCTAAGATACTGAAATAAGGATTTATTAAAATTAACATACCTGCAATTCTGGTTCTTAGCTGGAAAGCATTTTAATATCTGGGCTTGGTTCCGGGATCTTTATTCAGGTAAAACTCCCACTGTTTTGGACGAAATCTTTGGCACCTGGTGTCCGATTAAGACGCCTGCGTCCACCTCCAACTAACCTCATCGTGGGACACCTGGTGCCGACGCCACTTCTCAACCCCCCTCCCCATTCAGTGACACCCATCCGAAAGGACAGCCCAAGACCCCACCAGTCGAGGAAACTGTTAAATGTTGTTTGCTTTCTTGAAGTGAACCACGCACATAACACACCCCTTTTAAGTGAAATATCGTCATTGTGTAACCATCTGTCACCCCTGGGTGGATGAGGCCAACAAACTCCCCAAAGTTGCTGTCTTAGGAACACATTTTATTCGTGGCTGGAAAAACGAAGTGGGGAATGTTATGGGGTAGGGAAAACAACTTGTTTATTTTCCTGGTGGTAAGCGGGGGTAAGTAAACTATTTACAATAGGGCCGAGTACACGCTATGTTCGAACGACGAGGCAACGCAGGGCGTTAAATGAGTAGCAGGCAAGACGCCCACTGGAACCATCTCCTTCCTTTGTCTTCCACCCCCCCCCCCCGCAAGAGGTATGGGGGGGACCCGTGTCACGCGGATCGGAGGTGGCGGGGCCGAGGGGGCTGCGGCGCCCCAGAGGCGAAGGCGAAGGCGCCAGGACGCCGCTCCTCGCCTCTCAGGATGCCAGCCGGGTATACACAAGGTCGGGGGCAAGACCGCACGGCGGCTCGGAGCTCTAAGGAGGGTCGCTAAGGAAGTGCGGGCTGCCGGCCGGAGGGCCAGCGGCGCAGGCGGCGCCAGCCTAGGGGGCGGCGGCGGGCGGGACGTGCGCAGAGCCGCTCCCGGGGAGAAAGGAACCTCCGCGGGGCGGGGGGGGGGGGGGGCGCCGGGCTGCGGCCGGAAGGCCGGGGACCGGGAAGGGGGTGGGGGTGGGGGTGGGGCAGAGGGGAGAGAGGCGGGGCCTCGGGCGCGCAGCCCCAGTAGGTCTCCGAAAATTTTCCACTAGGGCTCCGAGCGCCAGTGCCGCCGAGGCGCAGCCCGCCCCTGCGCACCCGAGGCCACGTGACGGTGACTCAGCAGGCGCCGCCTCCCGGACCCCGGGCGGGGTAGCGGAGGGGAGAAGAGGAGGACCGGGAAGGGGAAGGCGGGGGGAGGAGAAGAGGGAAGTGATGGGGGAGGCCGGGGAGTCCAGGAGAGAGGAGACCAGTAGTGCGGAGGCGCGGGCCTTTATCTCGGCCCCCCCAATGCCCCCCTGGTCCAGCTCCGCCAGCTGGGAGGCTGCCAAGTGCACGCCAGCCAGGCTCGCACCGGGCGCGCCCAGCCCGCGCCTACGACCTGGGAAACCTAGACTGCTCTAAACATCAGGGCTCTTCTCGGGGTCCTTTGAGGAAAGCCGCAGGGGGCCTCGAGGCCCTGCGGAGTTTTCACAGACTCGCCTGGCCGCGTGGGAATGCCCTGCTGGGGAGATTGCAGTCTGGGAAGCGATCACGCCCTGTTGGCAGCTGGCGGTGCCTGTGTACGTGGCTCTTGCCGTGGGGAACTGTGGCTGTGAAAGCGTGCACCGGAGGGAGGGACGAAAGGGTGAGAGGCCTTGACCCATCCCTTGTGCCCGGGGAGTCCCAGAGACACTGGTATTTGTCAGATGAAACTCCCGGACCCACGAGGAAATCCTCGAGGCTTCGGTGAACGTGGGATTTGTTGTGCAGCAGGTTCCAGATGGTTCCCCGTTAAGAATTTTGGAAATCGAAATCGGCGAAGATTTCCTCTGATCCTTCTGCTGCGTTGAGTAGACATTACACAGACACCCCGCCCCTATCGCTGGTCTTATAAGGAAACATTTGTTCCAGAAGTACTCCACTGCTTCATCTCCAGTGTTTTTTTAAGTTCTTTCTAGTAATTGTGACCGTTTCCTTTTCCTCAAGTCGCTCCATCAAAGTCTTGGAAGCAAATTAAAAAAAAAAAAAAAAAAAACTAGCCCGAATTAGGAAGTTAAGATCTTTGTTTACCGACTGCTTTGCCTGGGAAGAAAGCGTTATGGGTTTGCTCTTTCCAGGTTTCCTCACAGCCTCTTCTGGGGGCTTTTTTCTCTCACTCCCACCTCGAGGCAAAAGTACAGACTGGGGGACTTGCCGGATGTCCCTTTTTTTCCACACCGGTTTTAACTTTCCCTCCAGAACTGTGTGTATTGTTTTCTCGTAGGTTTCTGCAATTAGAATTATTGTAATTAATAAGAATAGCTAATGTCCTTGTAGTACTTGGGGCGGGCACTATTTTCAGTTGTTTACAAATATGCGATTATTTAATTCATCCACTGTGTGAAGTAGGAGCTATTATTGTCCCATTATCCAGCTTAACTTCATTCCTTAGAGATACGGAAATTGAGGCACAGTCGAGTTAGATAACAAGTCCCCTCCAGCTTGTAAGGGAAAGAACTGTAATTTGAACCCAAATTGTCCGAGGTAAATCCCACGTTGTGGTCACAATGCTATAGAAATTCCCTACTAACTAACAAGCATAATTGCATTGAAATATTAAATTTACATTTTGTTGGGGATTTTTTTCCTTCTACTTATTTAGCCTTCCTGAAGTTTATTTCAGAGAAATGTCTAAATTTAGTTTGGATAGAAAATCACACATAATTTAAAAAAGAAACTCTTAAGAAACCATGCGTTCCAGGGCAGTATTACATTTTTCTTACATGGAAGATTATTGAAATATTTGACCTGGGAACTTATTTTCCTTAGGAGAAATGTCTCCACATATACCTTGAGCGCCTAGGACATGGTGAGCCCTCCAGGAAAATGATGAAGCGGTTCAATCATCAGTTTGAAAAATATATATCGATTGAAATGTGCTCAAGAAGTGAACACCCTTGAAATGGTCGATGACATAATGCCAAATGAAAAGGAAATTTCCACAAAAAAATATAAATATTAGGTGGATTCAACAGGGAAGATACTCCAGGTTTTTTCTTTTTTTTCTTCCTGGAACCTTCTTTTCTGCTCTTGAAACCTTCCCTGAGCCTCCAAGATTGGGTTAGAAGCCTCTTCTGTGTGCTCCTGTGGCACCTAGAAGCTACGCCTGCAGTGGTACATTGTATTCTCATTGCTTGCTCACCTGACTCTACCTCCCAGGAGATTCTTAAGTTTCTGGAAGGGCATCCTGTCTTTCTCAACAGTGTGTCACCAGAGCTCAGCACAGTTGTTTGTCCTAAAATAGGAGCTTAGCAAGCAATACTAGTTAAAAGGATGAGTTTACTGGTCAGCCTTGTCTTGTTAGGATGTACTGAGTTGGGATTTAACAGAAACTGTGAGACCAGTGTACCCATTGGGGACATAGTCTCTGTCCAAACTCCTCCCACTTTCCTCCTTTCTTACATTTCCTTGTTTTCTTTCTCTCTCTCTTTCTTCCTTTCTTTCTTTCTTTCTCTCTCTCTTTCTTCCTCTCTCTCTTCCTTCCTCTCTCTCTTTCTTCCTTTCTCCCTTCCTTCCTTCCTTCCTTTCTTTCTCTCTCTCTCTCTTTCTCTCTTTCTTTCTTTCTCTTTCTTTCTCTCTCCCTTTCTTTCTTTCTCTCTCTCTCTCTTTCTCTCTCTCTCTCTCTCTCTCTCCCTCTCTCCCTCTCTCTCTCTCTCTCTTTCTTTCTTTCTTTCTTTCTTTCTTCCTTTCTTTCTTTCTCTTTCTTTTCTTCCCCACTAGATATAAACTGCCCGGTCAGAGATATATATTTTGAGTGTGGGTATATATCCCATTGTCCAACTTGTTATTTTGCACATAATAGTTTTTTGATGTTTATTAGATAAGAGCAAAAACAACCTCTGAAAAATTTTGTGTCGGGTTAGTTTATTTCTGCACCCAATTAATAAATAACCACAGTCTTAATCCTGACCTCACAATTTGGGGTCTTTAGAATGATAGAATTGTAGGATTTTTTTTTACTGCTGAGGGGAACTTGATAACTCTCTAAGACAGCCACTAGCCACAAGAGGCTATTTAAGTTTAAATTGATTAAAATAAAATTAAATTAAAAATTTAGTTACTCAGTAGCATTAGGTACATTTCTGGGGCTCAACAGCCACGTGTGACGAGTGGCTCCTCTACTGGGCAGAGATTTTCATTATTGCAGAAAGTACTATTGGACAGAGATGATAGTTACAAAAAATAGGTAAAAGGGCATAGTTTTATTAACTTAAATATATCACTATTACTAAAAAACATTTCAGATTGCATAGCAGTTCTTTCACATACAAACAACAACACATTCCTGTTTCAGATGTGTGTTATTTCACATAGATAAACATTTTTTTCTTAACAGTTGTGTTTAATGCACATTTAAACATATTCAGAAGAACGGATGGTTCAAAAGGATTCCTCTTTGTATTCCCCTAACATGACTATTCACCCCAATTGATCCTTTGTGACTCAATTTTTTTCTGTTTAAAAATACTTTAATCGACTTGAGTCACTGCACAAGTTTGACATTCATTAGATTCGGCTGTGCATTTTAAGCTCGCATGACTGAGAAACTAAAATACTCAGTAATGTTGGTAAAGGACAAATGCCAGATAGTTTTGGACTGACCAAATATATATTTAATGACATCACACATGCCATCCGGACAGTTCTCAATTTACAAACACTCTATTCTGAAGCAGCCCAAATATAAAACATACGGGGGTACTTTCCTTAAACTCCTCCTTAGAACAGTATCGCCAAGGTAGCCATTGTACAAAAAATTAGTCAATTAAATCAATCAATCAATCAATCGATCTTGGAATTTTTAGAGAATGGATAGCTTGAGTTGTGGAGGCAATAAAGACGCTGTGAAAAACCCTGGGGAATTAATAGAGGTTAATTCCACAGTAGAGCAGATTTGCTTAAGTGGTAACCCCCTGACAAAAATAGCCTAGCTCCACCTTTCTCCATCAGGCCCCGCCCCTCCTGGCCGAGTCTCTCTCCCCCTCCCCAAGTGTTTCACAGTTCTCCAATTTCATTTGTAATCCAGTTTCGGTTCTGTGAGTTCAAAGTTTTGTGGCCTTACTTCTCTGAGCCTCAGTTTTCAGAACTATAAAATAGGAATAATCACATGCTGATTGTCAAGAATTAAAGGAATATTTATGTGCAAATACTTTATAGATTAGAAAATTAATACAGACACAAGAGACTGTGATTGTATACTTCATAAAACTCAACCCTGACCCCCACCCGAAGGTTAAAGGGCCCTCAGGACGTGCTCATGACCGGCTCTGATCGGAATCTGATCAGTTCATCAGAATATTGAGGCCAGTTGATGGCTTGAAGGTTCTGGGAGTTGGGTGGGGGGACGTTCTGGGAAGTGGAAGAAAGATTTAAGAAAGGAGATGGAAGGCTGTGAAAGAAAATAGTTCAAATTTGGCAAGAGTTTGCATAAATACCATCTTTTCCTTTGAGGAATGAATGTAATTGCCTGCATTTTCTCTCTGCTTCCTTCTGTTTCATTGATTATTCCTGAGGCTAAAGTTTCTACTTTACATTCTAGTTCATCTGACGTAGCGTGTTTTTAAAAACTTAGCGTTGCTTACTTTGATTTTCCAGTCGTCTTTTGCTGATGGAGCGTCTGTGAAGGGCAAATTCAAAGTACAACTGGCTGCCACAGCACAGGGATAGGAAAGTGGTAGTTGTGGTTCTTGGAAAGGGCCTCGGCAGCTAAGCCTTTAACTCTTGGAGAAGCAGTGCCAGTCACAGCTACTTGCTGGCCTAGGGCAGAAGCAGCAGTAGTTAGAGCAGAGCAAATCAAGCCAAACCAAGCAAAACCAAACAAGTAAAAATGGCGGTGGGGGGAGAGCGAGAGCCGGAGAGCAAGAGAGTGAGAGCGAGAGGGGGGAGAGCGAGAGCGAGAGAGAGAGAGAGAGAGAGAGAGAGAGAGAATGAGAATGAGAATAAAAGAGAATGAACAGGGGAGTGGAGAAGAGGAAGGGAAAGACATCAAAGAGAATGATGGATAACATACAGCATGTATCAACTCATTTAAGCTTCATGACAAGGTAATGAGGTAAGCACTATTATTATTACCCCCATTTGACAGATGAGGAAATTGAGGCACAGAGATGTTGAGCAACTGTTCCCAATGTCACACAAATCCTAAGTGGTAGAAGTGGGACTTGACCTCAGACAGTCTGGCTCTGGAGTTTGTGATCTTAACCACTACACTAGGACTTCTCAAACTTTCTGGTCTTAGAACTGCTCTCCCCTGCCCAAACACACACACTTTCAAAAATTATTGAGGACCACGAAGAGTTTTGTTCAGGTGGGTTATTCTATTGATATTTACCATCTTAGAAATTAAAACATTTTAATTCATTAAAAAAATGAACCCATAAAATGCTAACATAAATAGCATTTTTTAAAGTGAAAATAGCTATATTTCTCAGAATAAAAAAATTTAGGGAGAAGCATGGCATCGTTTCACAGTTTTGCAAATTTCTGCCCTATACTATACATCTTTTAGAGTCAGGGTGGTTAAGAAGAGAGAAGGAAATGAGAGGCTGAGAGGCTCTCAGAGGGGCTGAAAGGTATAAATGGTGAGAACTCAAGGCCTGTCTGGGTGAACACCCATATGGCCTGCGCGAGGAGGAGATGGCAACCAAATAATTGTTCCTGGACTGTATAGAGGATCCTCTGGATTTTCATGCCTACTTGAATTCTCAATAGGTTGTTTGGATTCTTTCTCTCTCTCTCCCCGTGTGTGTGTGTGTGTGTGTGTGTGTACACACATACGTATACATACATGCACACACACATTTCTATACACATATATTTACACACACACACATGAACAAATGTATTTGAGGTTCATTAAAAAACTTTGAATCTAGGATAGCTTCTGAATTGGGAGGGATTGTAGAGATTATCTGCCTAGTCTTATTTTATGGAGGGAAACAGCTGAGGCCAGGCAGGAAGATGACTTACTGCTGGTTGAACTGCAGGATAGCAGCAAGACGGGTGGCAGAACCCAGGTCTCCCGCGTCCTCATGCACTTCAGAGTGTCATGTCATGGGAATTAATAAATTGTATTATTCAACCATTAGATAAATCTCTTTCTACCAGAAAACTTGTGAATTGACAACCTATGGTACGTAGATCTAGATCTATGGTACATTCACAGGCTTCATCATTGCCATTGTGAAAAATTGCCCTTCTCCTCCCAAAATTGCCTCTCCCCAAATATCTTGGTGTGGTTGATATTTTGGTAGGACTCTTTATCACTTCTTGCTTATTGCCTTTTGTTTTACAAGTCGTGCTGAAGAGAACATGGGCTTGGTATTGGGAAGAGGGTAAGAATCTGTGAGAACCAGCAGTTCTGAGACACCTGAGAACACTGACTGACCAGCCCCTGTTATCTGCAGGACCTGCTTTTCTTGAGGATGAGCATATTTTGGTCCACAGGTTTCCAAGACAAGCACATTCCTGCCAACATGATCCCTGGACAAGCTGTTCTGGAATTTGAACTTGCTACTGAAAAGGGGTTAAGTCCAGGACACACACTCTTGTTTCGGTGGGGGGTGAGCCATAGTTTGCTATGTTAGCACCTCATTATACAACAGTTCCAGAGAAAGTGATTCCAGATGTGCTCTCAGCAAGTACCTAGCACTTATGTTTTTAACCCATCAGGCTAAAATCCACTTTCTCAATTTTGGAAAACCAGAAGTTAGTTAATTAACTAGTAATTTCTAGTTACTTTGTAAAGTTGATTCTAAATTGGCTTTAATTTGCATTATGCTTCAAGTTAGCTGATTATAACTGGATAAAACATATCTATATACATATACATGCATCTATTCATGCATACGTATATCTTTGATCACAATTAGAAGTTCTTTTTTTTTGGCTGTGCCATGCGGCATGCAGGATCTTAGTTCCCTGACCAGGGATGGAACCCACATCCCCTGCAGTGGAAGCACAGAGTCTTAACCACTGGACCACCAGGGAAGCCCAAAGTTCATTTTGAGTACTGGTTTATGACTACTAAGTTCCTTTGTCCTGGAAATTTCATTTAGAAAAGTTAAGAGAACATGTATCTGAGAAGTAGTATTCTAGTTTCCTTCTTCAAGCTGCTTATGATTCTGAAATTTCATGAGAAGTCCTGGTTAGAGACACCCCTGCCCCCAACCCCTTATGTTTTTTTAACACAATTTGAAATTTTTCTCTTCATAAACTTTGTAACCTAAACTTACAAAGAATTGAAGAGAAAAGGTGCTGAATGCCTTCTGTGACAAGTCAGATGATTATTAAGAATATGGGATTTTTGCATCCCTTCCTCCTGGAAAGAGGGGATCTGAGGGCAAGCATTTCATCTTGCTTTAAAATATTTCAGATATTCTGCAGAAATGACGTTTTCTGTTGAATATGAAGCAAATCTTCTTAGCTGGTCTTTGCTTACTTTAGTTGAGAACATTGCATCCTAATATACTCTTTTGATAAGATATTTTACATATTTTTTATAAATTTAGGTATTATATCTGGCTTCAAGGACCACAGCATTTATTTGCCAAAGACTTTAACCTAGGGCATTATTCACAGCATGGAAGGATTGCAAAATACATTCTTCAGAGGTGACTGTTTTGTTGCAAATACAGTGGCAACTACAGCAAGGCAATCTAGGGAGCATGGACTCTGGGTCCAGATGGCCTACCTTGATTTCTAGTTCTGCTTTTTACTAGCTGTGGACTTCAGTTTTCACAAATGTAAAGTGTGAATAATCACTGGTGAGGATTTAATGAGTTTGTACTCGTAAAGAAAGCACTTAGAACCATGCCTAGTGCCTATTAAGCATTATGCTAGTGTTAGTTTAAACAAATAAAAAATCTTGAATTTTGTCTTTGCCATGTCAGAGATGCTAATATCAAACGGCAGTTTAAGCAATACATCACTAGTTCAAGTTAAAAGAAAAATGATCCTTGGGATTTACCCCTCTTGTGAAACATCTTCTAGGTGCTTCTATCCGACTGGGGCTAAAGTTGGAGAACAAGACGGTGAGGAAAGTATAGCAGAGTATGAATGCCATTGCTTAAAGCCCCAGGCAGGGGCCTTGCTGCATACTGATTTGTTTATATTATTTCCAATTGGAGATAAAGACCCTCGGTGGTACCCTTCAGTGGGAGATGGGCTGTAGTCAGTGTGTGGATTGTCAAGCAGTTGTAGTTTGATAATGTGAAAGGCTTACTCTGGAGGAAATGGAAAAGTCACAGTTTTCCCTAAGTCATTTAGGGACTCACTACTGAGTCAGCCAGGTAGGGTCCACTAGTCTTTATGACAGTTTTGTGACAACGAGGCTTGCAGCCCTTCAGACTCACAGGCTTTTGATTTGAAGAAGGCTCCTCTTCTTCCTGGCTGACGCAGTCCCATCCCAGGGTGCAGGGCTTGAAAAGTGTAATACAGGCTGGATTTCAGCCCTCGCCCCTCCTCCACCCAGGATTTGGTGTGGTACCCAAACTGCACACTGAATGTGGTAGCCTTGAAAGCAGGTGTTTGAGTATTACCTCCTATGCTTCAGCTCAGAAGTGCTGTTCATTTTGATCAGTCTTAGTCTACTTAAACAGTTGGAGTTGGGAAAGAGATGGTTGAGTGGTTTTTGTCATTGAATCCATTGGGCAGTTGCTAATTACTACTTAAGATAATCCACAAGCATCTTGCTGACAGTCCAAGACTGTTTTCTATCAGAGGTTTTATTAAGGCACTTAATTTAGGGTTAAGGTCCTGCCGAACCTTATACACATCTAAACATGAGGAGAAAGGCACCAGAATATTAGACCCTTTTAGCCAGAAATCATATTTCTGCAATGTCATTGGTCTTTTTTTTATCTACATGCATTTACAGTTTAAGATGATGCATTTTATTCTATTTCCAATGATTTACAAGCTGAAAGACTGAGTACTTGGAAAAGTCCCTGGCTAAAAACCAGTCTATTGACATAAAATCATGTCAGGAGTGGCCTCACAAGATTTGTGGGTTTTGGCCTCTCTTGTTTCTCAGCCAGTATTTCTTTTCAGTATTATCCTCAGTTAAATTCCTCATTGGACATGCAATAGATTAAAATCACATTAAAGTTTGGACTTCAACCAAACATAGCAGAAAGTCTTGACTCTTTGACATTACCTCCACAGATTTTTCTATTACAGTTTCAGTGGTTCTGAACTTTGGAATCAGGTAATATCTTTACTATCCTGTCAAAGAGAGTGCCACCTGTAAAAAGGCACTTCAAAGTTTTATTGTTCCAAATATATTTACTCTCATTCTTAGGGAAACTTGAAATAACTTCTATTGGTTCTATTCTTATCCCTTTTTCATTTAGAAACATTTCATTTCCATTCCCATCTCTTGCCCTATGTTTTTTTCCATTCTGAAATGAGTCAGAACTCTGCTTTTTCGCTCACTTGTAGTATAAACATAACTCTAGAAACAATTGTTTCTATTATCAAACTTCTATCTAATAATAAGTAACATGCACTCAACACAGAGTTTCAAAAGTACTTTTCAATGCATTATCACATTTAATCAACCTGAGCTTTCGAGATGGCTATTATGATTTTCCCCATTTTTACAAACTGTACTATGCTACCCAAAGGATATAGGAAGAGAACCAGGCTCTTTACCTTTTATTGATTAAAAAAAGAGATTTGTCCCCATATTTTCCATTAACCAGTACTACAATTTAAAAGCATCTTTTGCTTGCTTAATTATGTGTAGCATAGTTCATGTGCTGGGAAATATCTACCTTGGTATCTGGCCTGTGAATTTGTCCCAATTTATTTAGAGAATCTTTTGGAATGATTTAAAATTCTTGGGGTTTTCAACTCAGACTAGACAAAAGGACAATAAACAACTCTGAGCAAAATTTATAGTAGTTAACTATCTGTAGCCTTTCCAAGTAGTCAGTCAGAGAACCCTGAATTTCTGTTTTGTTTTGCATATTATATGCCCCAGCTAATTTGACATTTTCACTTTTTCTAACTATTTTCAGGGTGAGTTGACACTCAGGTTAATTCTCAGCTGCTTTTAAGGACTGCCAGTGCCTAGCAAATTATAGGCATTTAATGCATTTTAAGTAAATGATTGAATTGTTTATCATATGGGCAAATGGCAATTTGTAAATAAGTATCCCTAAACGTAAATAGTCACATTATGTTTATTGTTTTAAACTTGAAGGTTTTGACGTGGTCTGAAGTGGTGTAGGAAGGAGCGAGGACTTTGGAATCTGAAAAGATCTGAGTTTGAATCTTCACTGCTAGTTATTACACTTTCCTTAGGCAATAACTTCTCTGATCTTCAGCCTCCTCACCAGCAAATTTGGGATTATATTACCTACTTTGCAAGATTGCTGTAAGGATCATCTGAAACAGTATGTACAAAGTATCCAGCACTAGGCTTGATGCATAAAATGTGCTCAGAGTTGATGGCCAGCATTTGATGAAGACAGAGATAGCTATTGTGGCTCTAGGTTATTGCAATTTAATAAAGGTATTTCTGAGTGCCACTAGGCATTAAACATGTGATAGGAATGTGAAGATACACATAACAGTCTCCTAGCTCTGCAAGATTCCTACATTTGCTATGGAGCCAATGACAAGCCTGAAGTTTCCAAAGATGTACAGACTAATTGAAATCCTATCCCAGAAGTGTGATTAATGTTGAGGACTCTGAGGGGCAAGCAGCTTGGAGGTGCCGGGGAGCAGTGTAGATGAGGTGGGACATTTTCCAATCTCACCTCGCACACCGGCCAGTGAGCCAGTGCTGGGACCTCCTCCTGTGTCATCACGAAATGTAGAAACTTCTACCAGCTACTGACACATGAGGAGGAGAAAGAATTATTGGCCACTGATTGCTGATGGTAGCTATACAAAGCGGAGTGAGATGGCCAAGGCTCTTACCGATGAAAGACCCAATGTCTGTCAATATTCATAATCTACCAAGTCACACAGCAATCATTTTTTGATATGATTTGGGGATATGGCACTTTTCAAATTTGTACATATAACTTACGTAGTAGTGGAGCTCCCACTTATCAGAGTGTATATATCTATTTAACCTTTGTATGTAAAAATCAGCTGCGCAATCCATAGCATAAAATACTCATGATGACAATAGCAGGTCAACAAATTATTCTAAATTTTACATACAAGAGCAGAGAGCCAAAAAATAGTTCAGATAATTTTGAAGAAGAATAGAATTTTACTTTCAAGGAAGTGCAGAATTTTACTTTAATAGATATGAAAACTTATGAAGCTGTAGTAATCAAGGCAGAATAGTAATAGCAAAGGCTTAGATATATATGCTGATGACACAGAATGGAAAGTTTAGAACCTGATCTACACATATATGAAAACTTGATATATATGAGAGGTCATTCTGGGGAAAAGTTTGATGGCTTAGTAATGAATTTTATTATAACAGGAAAAAAAGTAACATTAGATTCCTGTAGCATACTATACATGAAAATCAATTATAGATTAAAGGCTTAAATATGAAAATCATATTTTTAAACATGTAAAAGAAAATATTTTATGAACTTGGGATAGGTAGGGATTTCTTAAACAATATACAAAGAAAAATACGGATAAATAAACTTGACTATGTTAAAATTAGATACTTCTGTGATGAAAAGACACAAACAAGTGAAAGACAAGTGTGCAAGTACAAAAGAGATTTAAACATATAAAAAAATTCATGCCCAGAATATATAAATAATCTCTATAGATCGATAAGAAGACAACCCAATAGAAAAATCGGGAAATGATACGACCAGGCAGTGCACGGAAAAGAAATCTCACACAGCCAGTAATCATGAGAGCATAGTGATCAGGGCAATGCAATATGAAAACTGTCAGAAGGTAGGATTTTACATCCACCAGAGACCAAGTGTTTGTGAGGACGTAGAACAAAGAGAAATCTTATGCATTGCTCGTGGGAGAATTTCACTGGCACTACCACTTTAGAAAACAATTTGACAAAATCTAGTACAGTTGGAGATGAGCCTAAGATACTACCTGTACCTCCATTGCTGGGTTTAATCCCTAGAGAAAGTCTCACAGCACCTGCCACAGTCTTAGTATAAAGTAGGAGCTCAGTACATAGAACTCAAAGGAGGGAAGGAAGGGAGGGAGGGAGGAAGGAAGGAAGGAGGGAAATTTGTGTTATTGGCTTCTTTTTGGTTTGTTCTGTGTGTTGTGGGACTGCTTCTTCCTTGCCAGGGTGGTCCCAAACTGCCCTACAGGTCTGTCAACTCCAGTGCAACTTTGAGGAGCTCAGAAGATTAGCCTCTACATCTCCGAGATTCTACTGTGAATGGGAATAATGATTTTCATAACTGATGAATTGAATACGTTCTGTAAATATATTTTCTTATAGAATTCACAGTGGTATGAATACTAAGCTCTAATTGCATATTTAAAATGAATCCATCTAATGTATAAAATGAGATGCACAAGTACCTTATGGGTAACATAAAATATGAGTTATTACTGGATCCTTACAATTCTATTGGCAAAGAAAGATGAGACCTAATGCCCTGAAAAGATAAAATCTCTTTTTCAGGCATATGAAAAAATATTCTGCTGGTTTATGAAGAAATGTGTGTTCTTTTAAAATAGTAAATATTCATATGCACTAAGCCAATCCTTTTATAACATATATTCCTAAGAGCATAGAAAACATGGCAGCTCTTCCCATCGCTGGAAGAATGTGTGGTTACCCTGGCAACAGCATCTTAGTTCCTGCTTCCAAGTACCACCTGGTGATTTCAAGTCTAACAGCTGTACAGCATCTACATTTCCATTGAGGAAATAAAATGTGTTCATGCATCATCTCATGGTGCATTTAAGAAGAAATGAGCTTGCAAGTTTGGGGAAGGAGGGAAAGAAATAGCACTACATAGTGGCAGAACCAATGTATGTTTTAAAGGCCTAACTGCAGTCTTGGAAGCATGCCCGAAGCAGACAAGACCACCACATTAGGGCTGTAGGATAGCAAGGCAGAGTTTCCATCAAAGCTCTAACATTCACTTAGGCCCAGCAGCCCAAGAACATTTTTTCACCCCTTACTCAGAATGTGTACGTTTAAGTGGAATTGGCACTCTCCATCCTAACAGGCATTTAAACAAAATGGTTGTGTACCCATCACCGTGACAGGCAGAGGATTATGAAATAAAGTGTTCCCAGTTTCATGATTTCTCAGTGCTCCTAATCTTACCCAAAGTATTGGAATGTTCCTGAGATTAGTCATATTAAAAAAGCCAAATCCTACAGTAATTACGACTAGAATGAATTTCATGGTCTCTTCTGAATTAGGTAGTTGAGTGCCAGGGGGAAAGAATTGCATTACTAGGCTGCATGGGCACAGTCAGCTAGGGAATAATTTCCTGCTCTCTCAAAAAAACCCAAAGACTGTGAACAAATAATTTAAGATATATGTATTTAATTTTTTCCCTTTCCCTTTTTTCTATATTATTATAATTCTACACATAAGTTATGGAAAATTTAGAAATAGGAAAAAGTATATAGAAGTGAGAAAAAAATCATTGAAGATCCTAACATTGTTAATATATTGGAAAATGTCTTTTATTCTTGTTTATGCATTTTTTTCCCACCTTTGTGTTGCATTTCAGAAGACCTACTCAAGCTATCCATCCACGCTACCGGTGATTTTCTGCAGGACCAATTAGAATCATTATTGCTTCAAAGGAAGACTTTCATTCTGATATGGCATTTTGAATTTCCTTGCATGTTTTTTTCTTATTCCAGTGGCTTCATTCTCTTTTCTCCTTTCATCATAGCCTATTCATTCTTGAATGTCCATCCTCTGATTTCATGGAGATCGTGTTTTCATACACCTCTATTTAGGACACCAAACAGGACATCAACATTTTCCCTGGTACGGTAGAACCTTTTCAAAGGCATCAGGTTGCTTTTGTCCTGCCTCACCCTTGCACAGGGAGAGCTCCATCCAGCCCAATATAAGTAGGGTGCACAGAACGTCCCTAGTTCTGTCCACTTCTATTCTGACAACTTTCCCTCTCTCACTAAATACTGAAGGCTGACTATGTGCACAGCCTCTGTCTAGTTTCCAGGGCTTAGAATTCCTTCACACAATCATCTTATAAACACCCAGATCCCTACTATGGGCAGACAGTGTTGTAGGTGCTGGGGATAGGGCAGTGGGCAAAACCAGTTTATATAAAATAAGTAAACCTGTAATTGTATAATTTATACACTATATCTTACAAGGGCAATTGTAATATTAATCTTCTGGTAAGGGAATGAGGGGGTTAAGGAGGCAGTTATTTTACCTAGGGTGCCAGGGAGAGACCCCCAGGCTGATAAGCTAACGTTTGAACTGATGGAATTGAGGGAAGAAGTTCTGTGGTTATCTAGAAGAAGAGCATTCCCAGGACTCAAAAACAGCCTTTAAAGCCATTCTAAGGCTTCTGGCTTTTATTCCAAGTGGGTTGGAATACCATTCTAGCATTCTGAGCAGAATGAAGTCCCAGAAACTGAGTGAATCAAGAGTGTTCAGAAAGAGGGAGGGATCCAGCGTGTCAGGTATGGCTGACAGAGTGGGTGAGAGGAGGGCTGGGAGCTGACCTTGGGGATAGCAACTTGGAAGTCATTGGTGACTTCGACAGCAACTATTTTGATGAAGTAATGAGGCTCAGAGCTGTTTGGAATGGATTCCAGAAGGCATGGGAGGAGCTGGACAGGAGGCAGGCTCTAGGCTCCTCTTTGGAGGAGTTATACTCTTAAAAGGAAGAGAAAGAGGGTGGTAGCTGGAGGAGGATGTCGGACCAGGAAAGTTTTTAAAGTTTTTTAAGTGGGAGAAATTATGGCAGCACGTTTGTGTGCTGGGAATGATCCAGTAGAGAATAACGGCTCAGTGATGCAAGAGCCAGCGGGCAGTTGGGAGCACTATCTTGGAGGAGGTGAGAGGGGCTGGGCTCTGGTGCACAAGCGGTGGAGACAGGGAGCAGTCAGTCATAGCTGCAGGAGGGAGGCAGGGCTGTGGGGCAGAGGGCCCTGGGTGGCTGGAGGCCCAGATGCCCACTCGGTGTGGCTTAGCTGGACTCTGGCTGGCAGATGAGATATTTGACAGACTGAGGTGCCATTGGCTGTTCTCTGTTCCCTGTGCACTAGTGCGATCCATGAAAGGCCACCCCTTTGCCCCTCCCTCACAGGCACACAAGTACAGGAGCTGTTCCCTGGCCTGGGCTCATCCTCACCACTTTGTTTTGGTAAACACTACACTTACATCCATTTTGCAGTTTAAAAAGACGTGGGCTCACATAGGATCCAGCAATCCCACTCCTGGGCATATATCCGGACAAAACTATAATTTGAAAAGATTCACGCACCCCTATGTTCGTAGCAGCACTACTTATAATAGCCAAGACATGGAAGCAACCCAAGTGCCCATCAACAAATGAATGGATAGAGAATATGTGGTACATATATACAATGGAATTTTACTCGGCCGTAAAAAAGAATGAAATAATGGCACTTACAGCAACATGGATGGACCTAGAGATTATATACTAAACGAAGTGTTGACATATTCCATTGTATATATGTACCGCATCTTCTTTCTGAGGAAAGAGAAAAGACAAATACCATATGATATCACTTATATGTGGAATCTAAAATATGACACAAATGAACGTATCTATGAGACAGAAACAAACGTACAGACATAGAGAGCAGACGTGGTTGCCAAGGGGAAGTGAGGGTGGGGGAGGGTTGAATTGGGAGTTTGTGGTTAGCAGATGCAAACTATTATATATAGAATGCATACACAACAAGGTCCTACTGTATAGCACAGGAAACTATATTCAATATCCTGTAATAAACCATAATGGAAAAGAATAAAAAAAAAAAAGACTTGGGCTGGGACCAGTTTAGTCACTGACATAAGGTCATATGCAAATAAACGGTAGAGCAGAGAACCGACCCAGACATTTTGACTGTTTCTGGGTTCTTCCACACCATTATCAGCGTGGATGGAGGAGACAGGGAATGGAGGTTTTACTCCCAAAGACTCAGATTCCGTGTCTTTCTCCTGCACTTGTCTGCACTGGACCCCCCCCGCCCCGCCAGGGGTGATTGTGTGAGTTCACACAATCCATCCAGGCGCACGGGGTGTCTTCACCAGGTGGAGGGGGGCTCCAGGTGTGCTCAGGGGATGGATGGCCTCGCTGTCCCATCCACTGAGTGGAGGCTCAAAGCACCCCGGTGCCTGCCCCTCTGTCCACAGCTTCTGAGGGACTGGGCTTGGACGGCACCTCCCTGCCTGTTCATCCTCCCGCCACCTTTCAGTAAACACTCCACTTTTTCCTTTTGCTCTTTAGATCTGGGGAGAAGCAGGTTTTTATGCTCATTCAATTGCCCCTAATCAGAGAAGAGTAGACTTTTGAACTTGGAGGGAAACATTCCAGGACCTCTGGTTTAACCCTCTCCTTATGGACCCTGCTTTATTCAGCTGCTTTGCTGGCATCTCAGGCACCTAACATCTACTTCTAGAACTTTCTACCTCAACTCAGAAAAACACACACACGCACACACGTCTGTTTTGTTCCCTTCTGGAAGAAGCTCTAAGAGAAAAGGTGTGAGGGTTGAGCTTGAAAACAACTCTTCTGCTCTTCCAAGGGCTGTCGTTGCAATCATTTTGCGTGTCCCCGGAGGTAGGGCTTCAGCTTGCCTCTGGCACTTACTCTATTTATGATGCAGTCTCCTCAAAATCTGCTATTTTCTATCAGGTGAACTGTACATTACAAGCGGCAGGTGTTTTCTAGTACACATATTAATACACACATTTGTTAATCTCTGTAAGTGATTGTGTCATGTCATGGCTAGTCTGTTCAAACTCCTAATTATAATGAGGTGTAATTAAAAAGGTTCAGAGCTATAGAGGAATGAAAAGGGAGTTTCAGGTACTGGAATAAGACACATGTAACTAAGGAGTGTATTTAGACAATACTTAGTCCTTAAAAATTAAAGTTTAGGTTAAAAAGTAGAAAAAATGGTAAAGTTTAGAGGTTTTGTGTATATGTGTATATATGCATATGCCTATATAATTATATACATAAATAGAATATTTTCAGAGCCATACACCAACGCTCCTATGGCCCAGAAGCACACCCGCAGAAAATGTCTTGGAATGAAAGATGTTTAGTTCTCTCCCCTCAAAAAAGGTTTTGCAGGGGTGCTCACTTTGATTTGTTGCCCTTTGCAACCTCTTGCCCCGAAGGTCCCCTTCTTTTGCGGAAAAGCTCAGGCACGGGTATGAGGTGAATCCATCATTTCGAGGGAATGAAATGATGGCTTTGCTAAGATTTCCATATATGTTGGTCATTTTATGGGGGTGGGGGGGAGGATTAGGCAAAAGCTAGAATTAGTCATATGAATTATGTGCTTGTTTGGACACTGGGCCACTCCTGCCCCAATCAGTGCCAGCAAATCCTGCAGACGGCTTCAACACCACCTCTGTGTTTCCGTCCCGCTCGTATAAAATTCCATGCCAAGGTACAAACCACAATCCTCCCTTTCTTGGGTTTTCATGCAAAAACTATTTTAGAAGAAATTTAAAGGTCAAACCTTTAAGAACTTTGAACAGAGAAGACTTCAACTCCCTTGCTTCACAACACGGCTAAAGAAAATTTTTCTTAAAATTCTGATGAAAGTACTAATATTTTAGAGGTCTCTATTTTTCACTGAATTTAAGTTCCAGAGAGAAACAAAATCGCTATGTCGGAGGAATAGGATAAAAGAAGAAACAGTGAGGAAAGCATAAATATTAACAGCAGCACTTTCATGCCTGGGAGAGGCCCCGAGGCCCCGTGTGTGAAGGACATCGCAATGCTGCTTTATGCAGTATGTCAATAAACTCGGTCCCCAAACCATTTAAAATATTCAACATTGACCTAAGCAGGCACAGACAGAAAATGCCCGTCCCAGCAGACACTGATGAATACACACATAGAACACATTGCAGGAAGAACTTGGTGCTTTTTTTCCACCCCAATATTTTATTTGGCACACATTTCAGATTAAATACCCATTCAGTATTCAGCGTCTGAGCAATAGAAAACACGTTTCAAAATCAGTCCTAGACAGCAGGAGAAACTCCCTGCAGGAGTTCTAGGAGGTGTGTTCTTCATTTAACAGATGTTTATTGATAATGGAAGGCAGGAAGTTATATGACATGTCTCTAGCTTCAAAGAGCTTACATTGTAGTAGAGATCTTGAGGGAAGTCTGGTGATCAGAGAATTTTAGAGCGCTTTTGTACATCTATGTGAGAAAGGTATAAAACCACGAGGAGGAAAGAGAAGGTAAGAGTTTGGATTTTAGAATTACCGACTAAAAATAAGTGTCCAGGCAATCTGGAAAAGTCTTGAGGTAGCAACAATCGAACCACTATCTAATCCAGTGTGTCCTAAATTATGGAATGTGTCCCACTGGACTCCTTTGAGAAGCTGATGAAATTTATGGGCCCGGAAATAGCCATCTACCCTCAAGCTCTTACACAAAATGTCAGGGATTTGGAGTTTGAGTCCTTGGGCTTTCGATTTTAAATTGAATCCAGTTACGTTTACCATGGTTAGTGTGTTATAACTATTTATTTACATACCTGTCTTCTCTAGTAGAATATAAGCATTTCTAGGACATGATTGCTTTAAGTTTTATCTTTTATTCAAATCCCTCTCTGTTTAGCATTGTACTGTTGTATAGAAGGCGCTAAAAATGTGGACTGTCTGTGGCTTATCTCAATGTTTAGGTGTTAGGTTAATACAGCATCTTCCAAATGTCAGCCATTCGAGTAACTTCCTCACAATGTTTGCTGTAGACGTTTACTCCCTGCATTATTACTTATTATCTATAGCAGCATGACAATGAGTTTTGGTGATAGAGCACTACATGATATCACATTTCTGAATGACCGTGTTACTTTCACTATATCTTCTCTCAGTCTAGCTTACACCAAGGAGAGAGTTCCAGTTTACTTCTGGTGTATCTTTAATACCTCTCTGACATTTGGAGGTCTTATTTTGGAACTAATATAGAGGCTTCTGTAGGCAGCAGTATCTGGATAGAAGTGAATAATATTGCTTTGTTTTTCTTTCATCATGTTTAGTCTTATGAAAAGTGACACTAATTTTCTATTTATAGAAGTAACAAAAATTTTATTTTAACAAAAGAGGTAAAACAAAAAGAGATGATTTAAAGAAAAGCAGATATCGGTTATCTATTGCTGTGTTAACAAACTATCCCAAAACACAGTGGCTTAAAGAAACAATGACTTACTAGGATTCTATAGATTGGCTGGGCTCAGCTGTGCAATTCTTTTCCACATGATGTCTGCTGGGATCTTTCTTGTGGCTTGAGAGCTCGGCTGGGACTGGAAGGTCCAAGATGGCTCCACTCATGTTTCTGGCAGCCCAGCTGGAATGACCAGAATGGCTGCAGCTGGCTGAGCCCCTCTCTTTCTGTGTGGTCTCTCATCATTCTGTAGTCTGCCCTGGGCTTTTTTATATTGTGCATGGATCCCAGGACAGTGAAAAAAAAAAAAAAAGCTGAAGAGTCTTTTAAGGCCTAGATCTGGAAGTCACAAAGCATCCCTCCTGCCCCATTTTATTGGTCAAAGCAAGGACAAGTCTAGATTCAAGGGAAGAGAAATAGACTTTGCATCTTTTGGGGGAGGTTAGTGGCACTTGTGTTCAGAGGTGGAAGGGATCTTTGGCAATAATTTTGCAAACAATCTACCCTAAATGGTAAGTAAGTAAACAATAGGACAAGTTGTAGCTGATATGGCAAGCACTGTGAAGGTGCTACTCATGTGACTGATATTTAGAAGACATTGTATTAACCTAAATATCTAAATATCTAAATAAAATAACCTAAATATCACCCTAGATAGTCTGCTCATTAACATTTTTCAGTATCTAGTACATACGAAGCACAGTGCTACACACAAAAAGATTAAAGGACAAAGATAAAACATATAAACTTGCCCTAGAACTGCTTACATTCTGGTGAGGGAGACAGGTGTGTCCCCTGTAAATAAATACTTATAACAAAATAATCACGATGTATATTGCAGTAAAACGTTTAAAATACAGGGTCCTGACATTTTATGTCAAGTTTTGAGTGTATATGGATTTTCTTGGACCCATGACTTTGATCAGATTCTTGAGAAAGTGTGAGACCCTAAAAGGACCTAAAAAGCACTGAGTGAATCAAGGGACACAGTGGTGTGATGCTCAGAGATGGCAGCCAATAACTGTGGTGGGAAGGAAAGAGCTTCACAGCAGTGGTAACACTTACACATGGGAAGGAGGGATGATTGAGGCTGAAGAATTGGCCCAAGTTGGGAGCCAAGTAGATGTGGCAAGGGAGTGGAGCGGGTGAGATGGGTGGAGGGTAAGAAGGAGGAAAATGGTGCAAGAAGAAAGGAATGTGGGCGTTGGAGAAAGGAGAAGAAGGTTAATTTCAGGATGACTGAATTCTCCAGCTGGGGCAAATGGTAGAAAGGAGGAAGAGGAGGTTTTCTGGGAACATCTTTCCTGAATTCAGTTTTTTCCAAGTTGTAATTGAAGTGCCCATGTGATCAAACTAACCAACAACTGGAAATGCAGACCCTAAATTTACTACCTTGTGCCACGCACCTTGATAGGAATTGAGTATAAAGTAGTAAATATCCTGAGAGAGGCGATGCCCTTGTTCCCATGGAGCTTACATTCTAGTGGGGTTGGGGGCAGGGGGAAGATGGGGAGAGGGGCAATTCGTATGTAAGAGAGTTCAAATAAGTTTTTACCTAATATTGAGTGCCAAGAATAAAATAAATTGACTTAATGTGATAGAGATGGTTGGGGCACCTACTTTATCTAGGGTAGTATGGTAGTGGAAGGCAGCTTTAGGAAATACAACTGAAATCTAGGAAGGAGGGCTATGCTTTTTTAGCTGAATAAGGTAGGAAAATTATACTAGCAGGAGATTAACCTTTGCAATGTAATGTGGTCTCACCCAGAGACCAGATCATTGTCAGGGACTCTTCCCCCAAGAGGGGAAGAGGGGACTGCAAGAGGGGAAGTCAGGGACTGCCTCCACTCATAGACATCTGAATCTTCCCCATCTCACGGTAGAACCATGTGGAGTAGATAATGAGAATAACTGAAAACCCACTCAGATGCCAGGAGACCAGAGGATTGGAACCTCCAGAGAGAGGAGAACTACAGGAGAGAGGGAGAGGATGTATGGAAGATTGGCAAGAGGGAGTTACTCATCAACCACTGATGGGGTGGCCATCTGGGGCTCCCAAAAAAGGGACTGAGACCCGCTCCCATAGTCAGTACCCAGGAAGGAGTTACCTAGTCTAGGGATGCCAACCTCATCTCCTCACCACACTTTGAATGTTGTACAGCGTGGATAACATCACCGTATGAGATGCATTACATCACCTGGACTCGAGTGAAGACCCGATTGTACAGTCTTCTGGGTTTTGTGGGTGCTGATTTGAGGCAGTGGTAGGACCCGATCCTCCCTCACCACCCACAGGCAGTTGTCTGGACCCTTCCAATGGGGATGACGGGTTGAGAAGAGAATTGCCTCTGGATCTCCAGAGGCAATTCTACCAGAAAGACTTTGTCTTCTGATCACTCTACCCCATCCACACCAAATTATATTCACTTTTTGAGAAAATTATATTTTTTAGTCACTCATTTCTGAACACATCTTCCCCCACCCCATGAAGAATGTCCACAATTAAGTTAAGTAAATCAGTCTATGTCAGTGATTCTGACCACATCTACTTTGGCTGGTGCCAGGATGTCCCTCTAGATTTAAGACGAACAAGGATAAATTAGTTCACGATATGTGTTGAAATTATAGGATCCCGTAGAATAAAACCTTCAGTGATGGGAACATATTATTTTAGAGCTTATAAAGATTTCAAATATTGGATTGGCAAAAAAGAATTTAAATGATTGGATCTATTATCTTTTTTTTTTTCAAACCTTAGTTAAAATATAATTTAAAAACCACAGCCTTTGAGTGTTACTAGCTACCGGGGGTAAAAGAGGCAGCAGTGGTCCAGTTCCTACTTGCCATACCTCTAGACCTCATTCTGAGAGAAGAGGTTTGGGTTTGGGAATAATTTTAGCCCATTATTTTTCTGCCATTTGCTGTTATTGCCCTGATTCAACCCATAAACCGGGATGTTACTCAAAATACAAAATATTCTTAGGGAAGAATTACTCCATCAAACACAGGCACTATATAGGACTCTAAAATGCTAAAAAGCTTTAACACCTTACAGAGAAGTTGAAGAAAAATGTGGGCTTGGTATTCTGGAGCTGCCGTCTTCCTTTATCCCATTTGTTTGTGACCTTGACTCTTTGAATCATGATGTAAACCCATGGAATCAAATCACTGACATGCTTATGATTCCCTAGTCCCATTTGGTAGTTATTCATACTGTAGAGGTGGCAAGGACACTTTCAATACACAGTGCCTCCTGTCAACAGAAAATGGAAACCTTCCGGTAAAGTCCCCAGGGCACTGGCTTTGTCCTAAGTCTACACACTCTTAAAGTGGGGGTCTGAACTATTCACCCTCAACTCAATATAAGTGAGGGAAAGATAACAGTGTTGGAATCCTTTGGGTTGGTGACAGAGAATACTACTACTACTACTACTACCACCACCAGTAATAACAGTACAAACGATAGCAATTACCTGGTACTTACTACATTCTAGGGACTGTTCTAAGTGCGTCCCTATGTTAACCAATTTAATCCTTACAATAGCGATAGATACCGTTACTACCCTCCTTTTATAGATGAGGAAACTGAGGCCCGGAGAGGTCACGAATCTGAGAAGTGGGGGAGTGGGGACGGGTGTTGGTACTGGCAGGTGAGTGATACCGATAATAAAAGTGAAGAAGATATAAGCTTTCTGCGAGGTGAAGAAAGTCACTTGGGAAAAAGCTGCTCCATCTTTGGAGCCATTGCTAACCCTGAGAGGAGGAAGTGGTGTCCAGCTCCCTGCCCACCGGCCTTTGCGGGCCAGGCTCCACACCACCCTGAAAAGGACCAGGATAGAGGCCATGGGAGGCTGCTGCTGGGACCCTTCTTCTCGTGCACCACCATGCATCCCAGAATCATAAAATGTTTAAGCTGGAAGGATGGCTGGGGTTGCACTAAACTCCCTCATTTTACAGACAGGGCCCTGAGTTGCCAAGCAGACTTAATGTTGCGTTACAGGCACACCTTTTCTTTGGTCCTAGGAAAGCCAACTTTCAGGGGCCAGTTAACTGAGCAGGCATCTGGAGCCCAGTTTTTTGTGTCTTTCTTTACCTCCTGTTCCTGACAGACAGGAATGACAAGGGTAAAGTTTAGGATAAAGGGGAAGAGATTTTACCAGATTTTATGAAGAAACATGTGAATGGGAAGGAGACCTTCAGGCGAGGCTTATTTATAGCTCTGTGGAGTATATGGATTTTTGTCTATGGGTATGAGTATTCAGGAACTATGAAGCTTAAATTCTTTTAATGTTCTTGGTAGGTGCACTGGAGGATTCATTATTTTAGTTTTCATATTGATGCTATTAGGAAAAGTCAGATTTCCTCGCAGGAAGTCCTGCTGACCCCTCTTCAGGAGGGCTACTAACCTGGGCATTCTTTGGTGCTCCACATTTTGGACATGGAATCATCACTGTTACCTGGACCCTTTGGATGTGGACTGATGGATGCCAGTCTGGCATGTTGGAGAGAAGGCACTTTCCGTTGCTGCTGTGTTTTACCCCAGCTTCTCATTACTGTGCCTACAAAATCATTCCCTTTTCTACCTCCTAATTATGCCTCTGGGTCCTTTACGGGAAGGGTGACATTTTTCTCTTGACAGGCAGTATTATAGTATAGAACTGTCCTTGTCACTCTTTATTGCTTTCAATAACTACGAAATCTCTCACAAGATGTCTAGAGCTCCATAAACATATGTTGATGGCCCTATTTTATCAGTCTTGAAATGGTCAAGGTCACAGACAATGCACCAGAGGAAGGAAGAGAGTGAACACACTATTATAAATACATGTGTAGCTTGAAGATGACCCTTTCAGATGTGGGGATATTCGTTGGCTCTAGGAAGGAAGTGATGACATGCAGTAACAATTCTATTTTACTCAGGGAATTCTCCAGGTGTGTGCTAAATGCTTGCTGTGTTTTATCTGATGGGCATCTTGGCGTGACAGAGGTTTAAACATTTATCATAGTTATTTCATGACAATACATGGTGAATTAAAAGGTAAGAATGGAGCAAAAGTACAGTTTGGATAGTCGAAAGTTGGCATATGATACATAATTTTAACTTGGGAAATCTAAGTGAAACACGTAAGGGCAATGTACCTTACATTTTCTCATTCTGAACTCTTAAAAAGCAGAGGCGTTGAGGGACCCTTGTTGGTAAGAAGTCGAAATACTAGTACTGAATCCCATTCCTTGCCTCTTGATCTCTCATTCATACTCAACAGGTATATTTTAACCATGAAACATCTAAAAGGTATATTCGTTTTGTTATCTGGTGCTCAAAAAATGTCCCCAAGGCCTTGGTTTAGACTTGCCAGTGATTTGTGCTAATGATTTGTGCTTGATAGACCTCAGAACTCCCAGCATCTGGGGAGAGAGAAAAGCAACAAAAACAGTATCACCATCAAAAGCAACAGCATCAGAAAGAATGACAGTAGCGTTCACTGGTGGGCATACAAATCAATACCCTGTTTATTAATTAATTAATTAATTTTTGGCTGTGTTGGGTCTTTGTTGCTGTGCGCGGGCTTTCTCTAGTCGCGGTGAGCGGAGGCTACTCTTCATTGCGGTGCGCGGGCTTCTCGTTGTGGTGGCTTCTCTTGTTGCGGAGCATGGGCTCTAGGCGCATGGGCTTCAGTAGCTGTGGCACGCAGGCTCAGTAGTTGTGGCTCGCGGGCTCAGCTGCTCTGCGGCATGTGGGATCTTCCCGGACCAGGGCTCGAACCCATGTTCCCTGCATTGGCAGGCAGATTCTTAACCACTGCGCCACCAGGGAAGTCCCCAATACCCTGTTTAGACAGGTCTTATAACCACAGGCAGGGCGGTTAGACCTTGGGTAAGTTAACTAACTGCTCTCAGAATTGCAATTCTTCATCTGTAAAGGAGGAAGTATTATTATTACTTCTAATAATAATTAATAGTGCCCTGACTTTTTTCCTGAAGATTAAATGAATAACGCATGTAAAGCACTTAGCACAGTGCCTATTTTATGGTTGCTAGCTATAATCATCATCACCATTGTACCATTTTTCAGATGAAGAAGCGTGGCTCAGAGATTCAAAAAGCTGGGAAATGGAAGGCAGGAATCCAACAAAGAGGGGCCTGACTTCCGACCCTCTGCTGGTCGATGGCCCACCACCATGTTGCATTAGGAAATGTTGCTTTGTGGGAAAGGAGTGCGTGGGACTGATGTTTAGCCTTTGGCCAGGAATCTAGCTCTCACTTTGGGAAGCGGTGACAGGGAGCTGGGGAAAAGCAGTTATTTATAGTCGGGCCTCAGGGATATCAGATTGCTGCCCCTAACTGGCACTCTTTTCTCTGCTGTGTTCCTGCCTTCTCCCAACGGTATTGCCCTTTCCATGTGTCATGGCTGCCCGACTCTAGAAAAATGTTTCGTTAGCTTATTCACGAGGTCCACTTTCTCTGAACCCGCTTAATTCCCTGGATAACTAAAAGAAGGGAAAGGGGATAACCTACCAGTCAGATATTTCTCCCCTAAGTGACCTGGGTGCTTCGATGGTCTGTGCAACCTTAGACAATTTACTCAGCTTTATTTGTACCATCTTGTGGGTAAGGTACAATAAGTGCTTTTCTTGACTAAGAGTCACCACCACAGGTAGAAACATAACGTTATAAGCAGTTACTCCGGTCTTCTATCTATGTAGTTCCTTTTCTTCTAAAGAATAAGTATTCGTAGTGTGTAACACCCCACCCCTAGCAAAAATTTGGGAGGAGAGATGCTTTTTAAGGTTGAAGATTTCTTTGTGTGGCATCCAATAAATCTTTATTTTGCACTCTTGTCTATTTAAGTGTTCTTAGAAAAAAATTTTTTTGTAGTATAATCTCCTGGTAGGGATTGGCGAACTTGCCATTCATTGGTATTTAATTGCTTTTCCCTCTGTGATTCTCCCTTGCATTAGATTTAGTTGTTGGCATGTTTGCTTTCTTCTGTTGGAGCAGAGGCTTCTTGCAGGCAAGGACGAGGCTTCTTGCTCTTTGTTTGTACCTGGGACAGAGCACTGCTCAGTAAACATCAGAGCACATAGATAGTGGATTGCTGTGGACTAATTGGGGCTTAACCTTCTTGCTGACAAATGAGTGAAAAGGAGAAGGGAGCTCATAGTCTTGGTTCCACAAGACAGAAATAATTTTAGCAAATCGGGTGCCTTTGGCAGTCTTTAATTGACACTGGTACAGGATGTGGAGGGGGTCAAAGGAAGAGGGAAAAGAAGGGAGAGGGCAGAAAGATGCAGAAAAGACCTGAAGATGAAAAAGAGGCTAAGATATGGAACATATTTTACATCACCAATTATTTCTCCCAGTTCCCAATGCCTGTCCTGGGCCAATGTGCTCTGCCATTACTCCAACTACCAACGTCTTCAGTTATTTGTTTATTTTTAAAGCTTAATCAAGAGAATGTATTTCAAATCAGAAAGAGGTGGGAGCTGAAATGACTTAGCTGGTGACACGTGTGTCACTATTTTTCTTCCTTTAGCCAGATCAAGGTTTCTGGTATTAGCAGGGAGCTGGAGATGGTAAATTTGACTCTCTGATCTCCCAGGTCCATGGTTGAGGGCCATGTGTTTTCTTTCTAGAGACTTCTCTGAAGAGAAAGGAAGGTACAGGAAAAGAGAGAAGGAAAAATAATGGGCGATGAGTAAAGTTAAGAAGAAACATTTTTTAAAAAGTGAAACACCAATTGCAATGGATAGATTTGATTCTGGATGTAACGGAGAGTACAGGAGCTTCTTCTTATTCCCAAAGATGAATGCGATTTAGTTGGCTTGTTCTGCGTACACCTGGCGATAGGCAGCTGGGGTCCACTGCCAGCATTTCAGAGTCGACTCCATCCTGGGCCGCAGGGACGAAGAGCAATGCAGCCTTCCCCTCCTGTTCCTAGTGTCTTCCATCTGTGGCACTTCCTGTCACTTAGTTTCCAATTTGCTTGAAATGGTTTTATTTACTCTAAAGTAAGACGGTGCTTATGTTGCCAGTGACGGGCTCTGCAGCTCCATCATCACAAAAAATGCTGTCAGCACAGTATTAGAGAATAAAAAGCTAACAGGTGGAAGTCGGGTAAAGCCAGCAGCATGGACAGATGGCAGTGCAAAAACCTTAACTTTCTTCTTCTTGGGGCGTGCTTTGTATTTCTATACTCTTGCTAATGTGGCGCAGAGCTACTATACGCTAGGCTCTTTTGATCCACACTCGTGGGAGAGGCAACCCTAGAATTTCATTTTAGCGATTTCGTTTCAGCATCTGTTTCATCCTCCCGTGAAATCTGTTATCCGCTTTGCCAAGGAGTAACACAATAGGTACTAAAGATCAGTGAACCAGTCCAAAGGCTCTGTTCAATAAATGTTTATTGCTTCCCCTTACTGTGTATATAACACTGGGGTTATAAAGATGATAACAGCACAGTTCCTCATAGTTTAGCCAAGAGAGACAAAGACAAAGGCAGCCTGGGCTGAGGTTGAGACACTGCCTGTGCTTCATAATATTTTTGGAAGAAATGAATCAAGTGCTAGATTTTTTGAACTCTACCAACAATCCATTTTGGCAAGACAGGTGGAGATGGAAAGCCAAATGGTTAAATAGGAAGAAGGGGGAAATTTGGTTGTGGCGCTGTGTTATAATTATAGGAGAGTGAAGGAAACTTTTTATATTGAAAACTCTCGTACTTGTAGAAAAGTTAGAAAAATAGTACGAGTTCCCATATATCCTTTACATAGATTTAACAATGGTTAACATTTGGTCACATTCATTTGGACTGCGTGCAGTAGTTTTGAACTATAAAGTGAGTTGCAGACAGGACATTTCACCCCTCAGTTGTTTATGGGCATGCTCACACCCTTAAAATAAACAATAATCCCATAATGTCATCTAATATAGAATCCATATTCACATTTCCCTAGTTGTCCCAAATATGTCTTTTGTAGATTTCTTTTCCTCCCCAGTTCATGATTCGATCAAGGTTCACACATTGCGTTTAGTTGTTGTGTCTCTTGGTGTCTTGGGATTTCTATTTTTGTTTTGCTCTGTTCCATGACATTGGATTTTTGAAGAATTTAAGGGGGTTATATTGGAGAATATTCCTTATGTTGGATTTATCTGATTATATCTTCATGAATAGATTCAGGTTAAACATTTTTTGGCAAGAATCTCACAGATAGGTGTTGATGTAGTGTAACAACTTTAAACAGAGGGTTCAGGGACTTCATGGGTGTATGTGTATGTGTCTATCGGTATTCCACTGGGGGGAGGGTTTTAGTTTTATCAAACTTTTAAAGATCCTATGAGTCCTCAAAAGTTAAGAATTGGGGTAGAGAAGGAGTAAGTCATTATGAGCAGGAGTTAATAGGTCTTCAGTTTACAGTTAAATCTTCTTAAACCATTAGATATTTTGTGCATTTTTAAACAGGATTTTCACTTGTATTTTTTTTTAAAGTAATGCGATACACGGTAAAACATTCGAATAATACAAACATATTTCGGAGTGAAAAGTGTCCTCCTGACTCCAGTTCTCTAAGTCCCCTGTCCTTCTTGGCAAAGGTAACCTGTATTCCTAGTTTCTTGAGTGTCCCTCCAGATAAGTCTATGCACAGGTAAGTATATATGTGGATATGTGTACTTTTATTTAATTATTTTACATAAGTGGGAGAATTTTGCAGAGGAGGTATGCCATAAGTGAATGTGACTTAAATCAACTGTATATATCTGAAGTGAAAAAAAAAAACTCCACTGCATATACTTGGAAAAACAACAACAACAACAATAATAATACCCAAACAAAAGAAACTAAAGCAGGAGGAATCAGTGCTGGTGATCTCACCTGCCACTCAATGACTGAGCAGGAGATGGACACATCAACCCCTGTTCCTCCAGCTGGACTCACTCTCAACACGTGCACAGCCTGAACCCAGGGTCAGGCTGCCTTTTATTTTTATTTTACTATGGCAAGAGCACTTAGCATGAGATTTACCCTCTTAACAGATTTGAAAGTGGGCAATAGAGTATTGTTAACTATAGGCACAGTGCAGAACTTAGTCACCGTGCATTACTGAAAATTTATACCTGGTGATAAGCAACTCCTCCTTTCCCCTTCCCCCATCCCCTGGAACTTCCATTCTATACTATGAGTTTGACTATTTTAGATACCTCATAGAAATGGAATCATGCGGTATTTGTCCTTCTGTGATTGGCTCATTTCACTTAGTGCAATGCCCTCAAGTTTCATCCATGTTGTCGCATGTTGCAAAATTTCCTTCTCTTTTATGGCTGGAGAGAGGTTGGCTTTTTTTTTTTTTCAAATATTCCCCAAATCTAGTTTATTATTTTTATTTTGATAGATCTAACGCTCCAAATCTAATGCAGTCAGGAAGTTTGTGTAAGTTATTCAAAAGCACTGTCAAACACAAACACCGATTGCAAATTACTATCTTAGGAATTAAAAATATAGAGACAAAGGGAGAGTTACAAGTAAATAGCTACAAAAAAGCAATCAGCATCTTTTCATGTACCTGTTAGCCATTTGTATGTCTTCTTTGGGAAAATGTCTATTCAAGTCCTCTGCCTATCTTTTAATTGGATTGTTTGATTTTTTTTTTGCTATTGAGTTGTATGAGTTCCTTACATGTTTTGGGTATTAACCCTTATCAGATAGATGGTTTGCAAATATTTTCTCCCATTCCATAAGTTGCCTTTTCATTTTGCTGGCTGCTTCTTTTGCTGTGCAGGAACTTTTTAGTTTGATGTAGTCCCACTTGTTTATTTTTGCTTCTGTTGCTTGGACTTTTGCTGTAATATCCTAGAGGGGTTGGCTTTTAAGACTGTATCTGTCACACAACATGGCCCCTAAATGATAGCCAGCTTCATCTGAAGTGCAACTGAAGAACTAAAAATGCCTTTCAATGCCATAGGAAACACTTGCTCTGTGCAGGATTTACCAAGAGAAGCTTTGTGAGTCTCCAAACTGACACTGCTCCAAGGGGTCTTCGAGGGACCTTTGGACTGTGCAATTCCAGCCTTACTCACTGACTTGAGAGCCCGTGTAAGGTGGGCTCCCCTGCTCCTCCTTCAGCTCTGTGCTTTTTAAAAAGTTAACAGGATATTTTGGTTGTTCCACACCAGCATATAGAGACCTACTTTCTTCTTTTGAATAGCTACATAGTAATTCCATTACATAAATGTATCAGAGTTTGTTCAAAACCAGTCCTCTACTGATGAATACTTAGATTGTTTTCAGACTTTTGCTATTACTATGATAATGCTGCAAGGAATAATGTATCTTTTTATAATAATACATTTTGGGGAGCTTGCATGACCAAGTGACCATAGGAGTACAATTAGAATACTTTTGCTATATTTATTGAAAATAAGGACATTGTTTTCTTTTCTGGTTACTTTTGTATTGAAACCGTTTTGACCCTAATTCCTATGATTTTGACTTTTCAAAATTGAGTTTAAAAGATATCAATTACCTTTTAAAAAATCCCAATTAGCATTATTTAAAAATCCACTTAATGGCATCAGGATTTCAAAAGATAGCTTATATTTCTAGTAGTTAGTGTTTATTCAACAAATATTTCTTGAGTGCTTCTAGGTACCAGGGATAATGTTAAGGGTTTGAGATTTTATGCCTGCTAGTATCATTGGAATTCTGCTGAAATTTAAGACTAAGAAGTATTTATTTGATAATTGCTCATTTATTCCATTAAGTTTATAACAAGACATTTCTATACCGGTGAAGAAGAAAGGAGGGGAAAAGTAACATATTGATATTTGTATTAAAAATTGTATTTTAACCTATTTCCAAGGTAGCAGCTGTAGAAACTGGTTTCTTTCTTTCCTTTTAAAAAAATGACTATACTGAATATTATGGCTTAATGTCAGATGGTTTTGGAAGATTTGAGTGTCCTAGATTCTAGGATGAAGTTTTCAAAATATACCACATTATAAACTATTTTCTATTCAGAGGTATAGCTAATCACAGATTAAGGCTGTAAATCTAATACACGTAAATGGATACCAGATATTTAAATGCAATTGATATATGCTTCCCTTAACTTTATAGAGCAGATTATTACAGTCTTCATTTACTCAAATAATGTCTATGTATTAAAATTATTTTATTTTAAAGTTTTTGAATGGGTTATACATGCATCTGATATAAAATTTAAAACTGGTACAAAAGGCATCTAATTCTGTTCCACAGAGCCAAACAATATAGCCAGTTTCTTCTGAGATGTTCAGTGCAGACCCTGACAATTATATGTTTGCCTTTCTCCCTCCCTCCATCCCTTCCTTCCTTCTCTCCCATCAGTTTTAATAATTGGTATAATCAATCCTTCCTCATTCTTCTTTTTATTTTTCCCTAGATGCTTTTTCCTGGCTCTTATTGCTTATTTAGTTTTATATAGGAACTTAAAAATCAATTTGCCTAGTTTGAAAAAAATCCTACTAACAATTTTGGGAGTGGGAGGCCCAATATTCATAAATTAACTTCAGAAAGAATTGACATCTTAAGATGCTGAGTCTTTTAAACCAAAAACATGATATGTCTTTCCATTTGTTTGAGTCTTTTAAAAAATAACTATCGAGTTTATCTTGAGGAATTTTAACCTTTTTGTTTTTTTTTTGGTAAATAGAGTGATTTCTTCTACAATATCTTCCGGATGTTGTTTGTATGTATGAAGACTATTGATTTTTCCATATTATGTTTTTCACCATACTGGAGTCTGCATTGTTTGTAATAGTTTTTCAGCTGATTCTCTTGAGTTCTCCTGCTAAACAAATATTTTATCTACACATACTTTCAGAACAATATTAAATTATGGTGATGTTAAGTTGTATGGCTAGTAACTTAACTTATTTCTGTGCACATTTTCAAATAAAGTCTCTCTGGCTAACTGCTTAATTGAAAAGCAATATAAACTGTTGAATATGAAGACAAAACAAAACATCCAAACTTACAGTCACCACAAAAACAAAACCAACAATGAACCAACAAAAACTGTTCTCATTTGCAATTGCCTGTGAATCAGACTTATCTCAATTTAGTGAAAACAAAACAACAAAATGAAATTTTGAGATACTGAGGTTAAGATTTGTATCACTATCATGAATAACCTCCAATTTCAATTTTTTTGTGTTCCTTAAAATTCACCATTTTCATTTATTAATCTTATAATAAAAACGTAACAAATTTGAACCAATGAAATATTCTAATAAAATATTGCTTTTATTATCTGTTGTTTATGTTGTAGAGCCACATGAGATTTCATTTGCAAACTGAGTTTAGTTGACAAGAAAAATGGAAAATACTGGAATTACTTCTCTTGCCTCTCACTTTACTGGCATAGAGCTTGTCATGGTAGACCCAGTGTCAGTAGGTCAATGACCCTACAGCCTCCATCTTTTGTGCTGGAAATAATTGCAGAGAGGGAATCTTAGACTCTTAGGAGTGAAATTCTTAACAATCCTTAATTGTTTGCTTACCTGCAATGTAAGAATTGTTAAGATAAAGCAGGGTGGAACTTGACCTACCCAGGCATATCTTTCATTTGAATATGAAGGAAATGATTCATTGACGCTCAACCAGAAAGACCTTGCCTGGAAAACACAGCTCAGTATTGTGTAATCAAGCATTTGAAAACAAAGTGTACGAGAAAATAATTTGGAAATCAATTCCCATCCCTTTCTCTTATTAGTTTAACTATTTGTTTGCGTTAATAGTCGAAACCGCCAATGTGTTTTGTTTTGCAGTTTTTTAAGTGTATTCGCAGTAAGCTTGTGAGGTGGTGAGGTAGGTATCATCACTCTCATTTTACAAGTGAGGAAAGTAAAGCTCACACTTGGCCCAGGGTTGCGTAGGCAGAAAGTGGCAGAGACAGGAATTACTAAATCTAGGTCTGCCTCGGAGGTGGGAGGGCATGGATTATATAACTTCATCTTCTAGAAACTTCTATTATGCTTCGATGGAATGAGCATAATAGTCATTTTGCAGTGTTGCTATAAAAATGGAATGAGAAAATGTAAGTAAAACATCTAGGTCAGTATTTAACATATGCCTGGTTTCGGTACATATTTATTTCATTTACTTTTTAGCTCTTTACTCTTAGTGCCATGTTTATAGTTCTATAGCTATGGCTTTAATCAGCATATTAAACTTTCCACTGCCTAATTCCCATATATGATAATAGTAAATTAGGGTATTACTATATTGAATCCTCCATATAATACTTTTCCAGGAATTAACTTACAGCAAGTTTCTTTTGGTATTTTAGTTACTAATGTCTTCCCCCACTTTGAGGCAAAGGGCCAAGAGTATTTTGAGGGGATTAAGATGAACTTACAGTTTATTGAATCGGGCCATTAAACAAGAGTTAGAGTGAAGTTACAATACAAAGTGACACATCTAAAATAGTGTCTAAAAAAGTGTCACATCTAAAGTGACACATCTAAAAAAAAAGTGGGTGTAAGCAAAATCATAAAAATCCATTTATCTGCCAACACATTTATGTAAGAGATTACACTACTGGTCAGGAATTTCCTGCTGTATGTCATTTTTTTTTCATGGAACTTTTCAATAGCTTGTAATGGGCTGTCGTGCTTCCTCTCCAGGCTTGGCTCTTATCACTTCCACTCAGATATTCCTTCCTACTCAGTTTGGAATGTTTTGTGACACTTATGAGTGAGTGCATCTATTTTTTAATGATTAGAATGTTGATTTATATCACAGGAGACTCATCATTTCTGCCTCCCCACACACAGGGCTGTGGTAAGAATTTACTCTTCAAGCATACATTTATTATTTGAACCTCCAGGAAAAGGATGCCATAAAATCAAAAGCCACATGTGAATTTTATAAGAAATAATTTCCTACTAAAATAATAGGCAAAGGTAGCAATTAAGAAAATTTTCTGGGCAAGTGAGGAAACACATTGGAGTGTTTCTAATTATGTAGAAAAGACCAAGTAAAAGGGACAGCACTGTGGAGAGAATATTTGATGTGAAGCAGAAAACCAGAGCTTGAGACTGGGCTCTGCCACCTACGATATGAGCATGTGCAAGACACTTAGGGCTGCCCAATACACTACCAAACGTAAAATAGATAGCTACTGGGAAGCAGCCGCATAGCACAGGGAGATCAGCTCGGTGCTTTGTGACCACCTAGAGGGGTGGGATAGGGAGGGTGGGAGGGAGGGAGACGCAAGAGGGAAGAGATATGGGAACATATGTATATGTATAACTGATTCACTTTGTTATAAAGCAGAAACTAACACACCACTGTAAAGCAATTATACTCCAATAAAGATCTTAAAAAAAAAAAGAAAGAGAAAAGAAATGTGTGCCGTATCATTGCTCTTAATCCCTGATTTATTTTATTAGGACAAATGAAACTCCTCAGAAAATCTTAGTTTACAAATGTGGTGTAAAACTACTCAGGCAGCCTTATTTCAATATGGTTGGATATACAAATTAAATCTGTAGCTATTTCAATGTTTGTACAAGTAATTGGCAACTAGAAAGTAACATAAGAGAAATAAGTAAATGTAATGTTTTCTAACTTTCAATGGAGAAACATGGTTTTATGTTTTTTCTTAAAAAAATAGATTCACCAGTAGCTGACTCAGTGAATTACTTAGGCCCCTAAACCTCAACCAACTTCAATCTTCTTTTCTTTTTATCAATTCTGCATCAACAATCTGCCAGCAAAGAGAAAAAAATTAATATTTTCTCAATATGACTTTTACATCAGTGGTATCCATCTGATGTCAATTGTATCAAATCAGATATTTGGATCATATCAGATAAATTGATACCTAAGTTAAAATTTCAGGTATATTATACAGGCATAAATATTAAAAAAATTTTTAATGACTTTTCTTCTTGACTATAAAAATGGGATTAATTTCAGCAGTTAAAACATTGGTAAATACAGGGACTGTATTGGAAAACTTCACTGTGCTAATAGATAAAAGGAGAAAATGAACTAGAGACATATATGTTTGGAAAAGAGATGGCAAAATTTTCACTATCTGCGGGTGATATGATTGTCTACTTGGTAAAACTAGAAAATCAGTTGCAATACTCTCAGAAACAGTAAGAGAATTTAGTAAGAAGACAGGTTAAAATTAAGTACACAAAACTGAATAGCTTTTTTGTATACCAAACATTACCAGTTTAAAAATATAAGGGAAAAAAGAATTCCATTCTCACTAGAACATAAAGTCCATGAGGGCAGAGAACAATTTTTGTTCATTGCTGCATTCCCAGCTCCTAGAACACTGCCTGGCACATGGGAGACAACAAGAAACATTTATTAAGTGAAGGAATAATAACAAAAACATCACAGAATGACTAGGAACAACATTAATATGAAATTCGTAAGGCCTTTACAAAGAAAATCATTAAACTACACTGAGGGACATAAAAGAAGACTTGAAAAAATAAAGAAATAACTGGATCTTACTTGGAAGTATTCAAGGCTGTACAGTTGTCAATTCTTCCTAAAATAATCTATTTATTCAACATTAGGTCAATCAACCTGGTCAACTTAATACTATATTTCATGGAAGAATGGTTGTATAAAAAGAACTAGTGAATTCTCAAAAAAGGGACAATGGTTGTATGTAGTATGTTTCTCTCAACCGGATAGTCTTTCATTCAACACATTTTTTGAGAATCAATTCTGTGCTTGGCAGTGTTCCAGGCACTGGGGATACAAAAGTGAATACAAGAGAATAAAATCCTTGTTCTCGTGAAACATCGTTGCATGGAACTTGGTTTAGAGATACAGACAATAAGCAAATGACTAAGTAAAATACATAGGATGTCAAATGGTGACCTGTGCTAGGGAGAAGAATAAAGCAGAGACTCCATAGTGGTGGGGTGCAGGGCAGGGGTGAGGGTAGAGGGAGGCTGCAGTTGTAAATAGGGTGCTTGGGAAGGATCTCACAGAAAAGGTGGTATTTGAGTAAAGACCTGCAGGAGGTGAGTCATGAGGTTATCTGAGATATTAAAAGCTACAGTAATTAAAACAGTGTGGTCTTAGCTTCAAAGAGCCACGGGAAAAAAATGGAACAAAGTACTGAGTTTAGGAATTGGCCCAAATATGTATGAAGATTTAGAGTGTGATAAAGTGGCCAAAAAGGATCAACTATTTATAAACGGTGCTAGAATAACTTGCAAGCCATTTGGAAAAAAATAAGTTGACATTCTACCTTATACAGACAAAAATTACAAATGAATAAAAGACTTCAGTGTTGAAAACATACATTAAACTGCTAGATGAATATTTAAGTAAATTTGTTTTTAATGCTCTTTGACTAGAGAAAGCCTGCTAAAACATGATCACAAGGTCAGAAAACAAAATAGAAGGTCCACAGAGTTCACCATATGAAAGTTGAGTGTGGCAAAAACAAAACAGAATAAACCAAAAAATTCAAAATCCCCACCCACAAAAGTTACATTTTTTTTGAAGAAAGAACACACATCACAGAAACACTGAATTTCCTTATTTTGTTTTGTTCACCCTTCCTGAAATTAGTATATACATTTAATGTGATAATGTTTCTTTCCCCTTGCTCTTAAGAGCGCTTAAATTGATAGTACATATTCTAATAAACTGCCTATTAGAAAGCAGAAATGAGGTATATAAAGAGTTTTAGAAAGCAAAAATTTATTTTTGCATACTCCAACAGGAAAAGTAAAAAGAAAATGAACACAATTCACAAAGAAAGAGTTAGAAATATCCAATAAAAGTGAAAAGATGTTTAACTTCTTGAGTAATCAAAGAATCAAAGAAAGGTAAGCTGAAACACATTGAGATGCAATTTATAAGCTGTTGGGTTGGTAAGGTTGAGGAGGATTAGTTATGAGAGAAAAACGGGAAACAGCATTCTCATGTACTCCTAATGAGAGAGTAAATTTGTATAGTCTTCCTTCAGAACTAAATATGTTCATGCCTTATAAAGTTTCTTAGATTTTTTTGCCCAGATATAATTAAACACGTGATCAAAGACATATGTATGACAATGTTTATCTCAGCATCATTTGCAATAGTAAAAAATTGGAAATGCCCTTGATGCCTATTAATAGATGAATGGTTAAATAAGCTACAGTATATACAGAGTATGGAATACTATGCAATTATTATTTATTTATATGGAAAGACGTCTATAATAAATTTTTGATTAAAAAGCAGACTACAACGGTCATTTTAGAAGACAGTTTGGCATTTTCTTACAAAGCTAAACATGGGCTTTTCATATGACCCGGCAATCACACATCTAGGTATCTATCCAAAGGAGTTGAAAACTTACGTCTGCACAAAAACCTACACCTGCCTATCTATAGCAGTATTATTCATAGTTGCCAAAAAAATGGAAGCAGCCAAGATGTCTTTCAGTAGATGAATAGATACGTTAACTGTAGTATATCCAGCCAATGGAATATTATTCAGCAATTTAAATAAAAAGAGCTATCACATCTTTAAAAAGGCAGAAAAGACACAGAGGAAACTTTAATGCATGTTGCTAAAGGAAAGAAACTAATCTGAAAAGCTACATGCTGTATGATTTCATCTATACGACATTCTGAGAAAGACAAAACGGTGGAGACAGAAAAGATCAGTGGTTGCTGGGGGTTGTGGGAAAAGTGAGGGACAGATGGATTGGTGGAGCACAGGAGACTCAGGACAGTGAAACTATTCTGTATGATACTCTAATGGTGGATTCATGACACTATGCATTTGGTAAAACCATAAAAGAGTGAATCCTAATGTAAACTTTAGTTAATAATAATACATCCGGCTTCCCTGGTGGCGCAGTGGTTAAGAATCTGCCTGCCAATGCAGGGGACACGGGTTCGAGCCCTGGTCTGGGAAGATCCCACATGCCGCGGAGCAACTGGGCCCGTGAGCCACAACTACTGAGCCTGCGCGTCTGGAGCCTGTGCTCCGCAATAAGAGAGGCCACGATAGTGAGAGGCCCACGCACCGCGATGAAGAGTGGCCCCCCGCTCGCCGCAACTAGAGAAAGCCCTCGCACAGAAACGAAGACCCAACACAGCCATAAAAAATAATAATAATAATAATAATATATCAATATTGTTTCATCATTTGTAACAAATATACCACACCAATGCAAGATGTTAATTGCAGGGGGATTGGGTGTGTGTGGGGAGGAATGAGTGTACATGAACTCTCTGTACTTTCCCTGCATTGTTTCTATAAACCTAAAATTGCTCTAATAAAGTCTGTTAGTTTAAAAGAAAACAGACTATGAAGAACACGTATGTTTGATTCTCTTTTTGTAGTGTGTGTGTGTATGTGTGTGTGTGTGTGTGTGTGTGTGTAGGGGAACATGTGTTGAAATAAACTCAGAAGGACTGCATCAAAATGTTAACAGTGGTGTCTGCCATTGGGAGGTTTTCCAGTGATTTTTGCTTTTTAATTGGTGTCTTTCTGTACTACCTAAATATTTTACAGTTGTTTTTATAATCAGGAATAAAAAAGTATTTTTGTTTTGAAGAAAAATAAGATAACAGCAACAAACTAGAAAAGGAAAACTGACAACAAAAAGAAAGGAAAATTAAATAAAAGTAAGATAAAAAATAATCCATAATCCCACCACCTAGAGATAACCACTATTAGTGTTTGGTATATATCCTTTCAGGCTAGCTATAATAAAATACGTACTATGTGAATATATACATATTATATGTAATTTTACAACACAATTATACTTTTCATATAATTTTGTTCCTTTTGTATTAAGCTTACTTTATTAGTATTAACATTTACCACGTTCTTAAAAGTCTTTTGAAAGCATCACTTTAGAACATGTTGCATAGTATTCCATCCTAGGATATACTATCACTTACTGAATACTTAGAGTTTTTTCCCCCAATATTTTGATGTTATAAATAACATTGTGGATGAACATCATTATATAAAGAGTTTGTATTCTGTCCTTATTATTTCAGGACCAAGAATATTTCTAAGGTGATTCGTAGGGATCAGTTCAAATAAATGGCAAACAAGGTAACCATTAAGTCTTTAAGATGGGAAGGGATATGAAGAAACCACTTCATCCCATCCCTGTTTGCATGGAAGCATTGCAACCAACCGGTTTAGGACCACGTTTTCCTTCTAACCTTAAATTTTTCCAAATGTACATGATGCCTTTATGAAAAGAATCCAAAAATGGAAATCTGAACTTATATACATTAGAAGTGGATATTTGATTTACAAAAATATGCGATCACAGTTCAGTCAAGATACCAAATTATTTTAGAATGATGGTATTTAATTTGGGGGGTGGGGCGTGAAAGAAGAGAGGAACAAAAGGTCCTTTGGAGAAACTCATGAAAACTATAGCTCCTCCACCCAAAAAAAAGTCCATGTGCAGATATACTCATAGTTTTGCATACCCTGTTGGCAATGACGATGGTCCATCAGTGTTTCTCAGGTTAAGACCCTATACTGTAGCATTTGAACATGACTCAGGACTTCGGTTCACTCAAGCATTTCAAACAAAATTACTTGTGTTTTAGAGAATATTTTACAAAATTCTTTCCTATTTGAAGTTTCATTCAAGCACCCCAACCTTCTGAAATAAATAAGGGACATAATGTTTATTCTAATTTTAATAGCTGAGAAGATTAAGGGCTCAACTCGAGGTTAAGTGATTTGCTCAAGGCCTCCCTGTCACAGAGGGTTTGCTCCAGGGCTCAAGTCTGTTCTTTTGACTTTGATTCTGTTTTTCCTCTGCTCTGATGGGCCGCTCTACTCTACAGGTTTGGGGCTCTCTAGAGTTTAGTAGAATAGTATTTAACAGGGCCTTTGTAGTCTCTGATCTGGTGTCACTGTAGCACAATATTTTTATCTAAACGGAATAGGTACTCAATCATGGTTTGTTGGTAATATTTAAATCTCATTTAGCAGCAAATTCTGGTGTTGTTACATACTGTCATACATACCTACCCAACTCTACGCAGAGTCAAGATTTTGGTAATTATCTGGTTATTTTGATTGAGGCAGGTACCTGGTAATTGATGTTTTAAAGCATCAATTTTTCTCCCTGAATTACTGGACAGTGAAATCATGGAAAATTAAACAGTAGCAAACATAAGACGTACATTTTTGGAGATAGTTAGATTTTTAAATAGTTTTACTACTGAGGTTTTTTTCTTGTCAAATATTAATTATGAAGAATGTGAAGGGCAACCAGAGAGGAAAAATGCCACAGAGAACAATTCCCTTGGGTTGAGTCTAGGAAGTTCATGTTGCATATTAGCTACCTCTTATCAGCGACACCATTTCTTCTTTTAGTAAAACAAAGCAGGATTTCTTTTTATACATTTGACCTATTTGAGCTATTTATTGGTATCAGAGAGGTCCCTGTTGTATGTTTATTCATATCTTTTCAGAGTACACGGTGCAAAGTTCAAAGTACAAAGTACAAACTTCTTTTGGTACTGAAGGAATTGTCTACAGAAACCTATGGCTTGAGGGTATTCCCTTTAAAGATAATTTTATTGACCATTGTGGATTGGGGGATTAACTGAGTCTGTGCCTAAAGACCAATTTGGAGTTGGGGACGAAGGGGATGGAATATAATGTGAATGGGGTAGAGGTGGAGGAGGGCATGTGGGCTGTTTGGAAATTTGGGCACGAGAGCAGCTCGAAGGGTATGAACGCTGCTCCTGAGGTTTCCTGTGCTTTTCCTGCTCTGTGCTAAGTGCTCTGCCTACATCTTCTCATTATTCTCCTTAACAAGACTGTGAGGGGGCAGATATTATTATCTGTATTTAAAAGTGAGGAAACTGGCTCAGAGAGATTTAAGTAAATAACCCAAGCTGTCGCAGCTGGTAAACAGGAGAGTCGGGATTCCAACACAGGGATGTTTGGACTCCAAGCCTATGTGTGGTACCGTGATGCATATGCCCATCAAGCAACCTGACATTACAGTAATTTCCCCCAATTTGGCTTTGGTGAACTGCCCAGAATTTTTTTTAACACAAGTGGCACATGCTACAGTTTATTTTTATTCAAAGATAAGAGTCTGTAGAGAGATGTAGGTGCTTTTGTGGCTTGTTGAAGTTTATTCTGTATTTAGTCCTTGTGTGCATCAGAACGACCTTATGAGTTGAAAATAGACTCCTTAATTCCTGCGTAGGGTTGGGAAAATGTACTCTGTAAATTTCTGATTTCTCTTTTTCTTGGAGTGGGGTAATTTGCATTTATCTCTATTCGTATGCTTTTGGCAGTAACCAAAGACTTCAAGTATTAGACATCGGAGAGTTACTGCATATGATTTTCTGTATTGTATGGGAGAAAAAAAGGGGTCTGGGGGACAGATGAGGGGAACAGGACAGAAATGGACTTGTCCTCTCTGAACTTACCTCCTAGTGGGAAGAGGCAGAAAATAAATAGTTAAGCAAATAAATAAACACAATAACAGGCCAAAAAAACCATTATGTAAGAGTCCTTGGGAGGACTCTCTAATGAATGGATAAGAATGATGGTTAACTTATATCTGTTTCAAGGAGGAGAAGTAATGTTTATTGAGTACCTCAGTTTCAGTTAGTTTATCTGTATTATTTCATTTAAATCTTACAATAACCTTTTGAGTAGGTCCATAGATGAGAAAATTTGAAGGTCACAGCAATCAACTAACTCCCATTATCCAGCTGGCATATTGAAGAGTGGACTTTTAATTCTAACCTCCTATTTCTTCCTCATTCCTAACAATCTCTCTCTCTCTTTTTAAAAAAATTTATTTATTTTATTTATTTATTTTTGGCTGCATTGGGTCTTAGTTGCTGCTTGTGGGCTTTCTCTAGTCGCGGCGAGCGGGGGCTACTCTTCGTTGTGGTGCGCAGGCTTCTCATTGCGGTGGCTTCTCTTGTTGCAGAGCACAGGGTCTAGGCGCACGGGCTTCAGTAGTTGTGGCTCATGGGCTCCAGAGCGCAGGCTCAGTAGTTGTGGCGCACGGGCTTAGTTGCTCCGCGGTATGTGGGATCTTCCCGGACCAGGGCCCCAAACTGGGTCCCCTGCATTGGCAGGTGGATTCTTAACCACTGCGCCACCAGGGAAGCCCCTAACAATCTCTTTTTAAGTAGGAAAACCATGTATCTTTCTGTCTACCCTCATCTCTACACATCCTCTGTTATGCTATTTTTTAGGTGATAAATTATTTTAGAATAAAGTTACATTTCAGCTTTCCCTTCCCCTTAAGGGCAGTACTCTTTAGTAAGCAAAACACTGAACTTAAGTTCTGGAGAATTACCTTCAAACCACAGTTCTGCTACTTGAGAGCTGTGTGATTTCTGGCAAGTCACTTAACCTCACTGAGCCTCTGTTTTCAGGTTTGACGATCTCAAATTTTGAATGAGTGGGGTATGGCTTAATGAATATTACTACACTTTGCACACTGATATTGCACGCTGATATGGATTCTCTCCCTGGTGATGTGCACAAGGGTTTGTATAACTCAGGTCACTCCTCAGGGTGGTGGCTTAGAGCCCCTGGAGAACTAAAGACCTGAATCCCTGGGTCTGTGGAAGGATCTCCCTTTCCTCTGATTCTCACTCTCAGTAATTTTTCAGGCTGGGGAAAAGTTTGCTTGTGGTTCACTCTGCCCTTGAGGGTGAAGGGGGCTCAGAGTGACTTCAAAGTTTCCTCAGTGAAGGTGGAAGCACCAGGAATGATCATTTTCTTTTTCTACATCTGCCTGGCTAAGTGTAGCTGTAATAGATTACAGTTCAGGGGGGCAACTACTTTGGAAGAAGCCTGGAAAGTGATTCAATTTCAAGTCACAAGACCAATTATGTAAGGTTCTAGAACGACGGATACTGAGTATTACAGCAGATCCGTGGCACAGGTTCAGAAGGTGATTCAGGATGTCTCTTTCCTTGGACATTAAAGCTCATTACCTGAAAATTACTCAGCCTTGCCCCTTAGGGAAATCTTAAGTGCCCAGCCCAAATGGCATAATCCTATTTGAAATACCAAGATCTCATGATAATGAACAATGTAGAAAGAGAAAGGGCACTTGTCTGGGTTAAAGCTCATGAATTTGATAATTTCTAACCAAGAGCACACATCTCTAGATAACTATATGTCTGTTATATCAGGAATCTGTGGACTTTTAATTGTGTGCTGAGAGCAAATCATCTCAAGAAAACTAGGCAGCACGTAGAAAAAGGGGAATAAATTCTTACTTCATAATGTTCTTGCCTATAAATACTCTCAGATAGAATGGAATCCATTTGATGACAATTTCTATTCTTGCCTGCAAATTGGGAATATTAAATCCTACCTCCCAGGGCTGTGATGCAGGTAGCATGAGATCAGGTACAGACCTCACATGCTGTTTGGCACACAGCGGGTGTGGAGTGGATACCACACGTCCCCTCATGCCCTGTTCACCGCGCATTTATCTGACGTCTGTTAGGTGCCAGGCTCTGTGCCTTACGAACCATACGGGAGATGTGTCAGCTTGTCCTCAACAAGCATGTGGTCTAGGAAGGAAGATGAAATGCATAAATAGACAAGTCCTCGCGGGGTTTGAGGGAGCCCAAGAGACAACACCCCTTTTCCTGGCTGAGTTGGGAACTGGGAGATTGGGAGAATGACCCAGGTGGGTTCTGGAGAATGTGGCCTGGATCTGTGAGCGCAGGGCACCCACTGGCCCTTCAGTCGGGCTCTGGGCGGACGTCCCCAGGTGCAGGCACTGGCAGCCTAAAGAACCACAGCCTCCTGTGGGAAGCAGGATGTGCAGGAGGCTGGTCCACAGGGTGGGCAGAGGGTCTGTGGGAGGTGGGCTCAGAGAGGGTGTTGGTATTCCCACCCCATGGAACCATGAGACAGGGGAAAGGCATCAGGAAAAACCCCCAATCAAGTGTATTCTCAATTTAAATTGAAGAACTGACATTAATACTAATACCTCATTACTGGCTGATTTATTTGCTTCCCCAATCCTGGCTCTGTGTCAGAATCACATACAGAGATTTAAAAAGTTACAAATACCCGGCTCTACCTGTGGGGATTCTAAATGGGAGGATTGGGGATGGGGCCCAGACAACTGCATAAAAAAAGTGATCTGGCCTTCCATAGGTCACTCTGACGCATCCAGGGTTTTGACACACAACGTTGAGCAATGGTGGGCATGCTTAATCTCAAAAACAAAACAAAACAAAACAAACTCTTAGAAAAAGACCAACACTAATTGCATTGTGCTTCTATGAGAATAACACCTTCAGATTTATTTGATTGTTTGCCAAAACAGGTAAGAGAAGCTCAAGGGAGTCGGCAGATAAAAAGGTTAAGTATGCCTTCTTCTGTATAGTTTTGTGTAGAAATGAACCCACAGATTTATTTTTGCTTATCTTTGTTCTGTACTTTGTATGATCGAAGCCCTCATTTCAAAAGGTGGTCTTCCCTAGAAAGATAAATGGGAACATAACAGATTCTGTTGCAGCTTTACCTAACTTTTAGGGCCTATTATGTGCTACGTACGGTGCTAGGTAATCTCATGTATGTTTCCTCAAGTGAGAAAGTCAGGCTATAAATGTCGTAGGATTAATGAAGACATTGTGAACTGGTGAGAATGTTCAGGCACCATGACTTCATGAAACTTTATCTGCACATGATATCAGTATCACATGGTAATGCTGGGCATGTACACATCACTGAATACACCGAAAATTGGTTCAACTTTTTAAACATATATTTGGTTATGTATCTTAAGAACTAGAACTATGTAACTGTTCTTACCATTTCAATCATTAATCCAATTTCTGGGAAGTAACTTAAGGAAATTCTTTTTTTTTTAACTAATATGAGAATAATTACTCTATTTTTAAATTACAGCAACAGTTGGAAATTCCAGAAATATTAATCATTAAGGAAATGATAAGTAAATTAATACATAATGACTAATGACTTAATTAAATGTTATATCGACCCTTAAAACTGATCATTATAAAGTCTATGTAGCAACAACGGGTAAAATGCTTATGATGAAATGTCAAATGAAAAAATATGTGCCAGGATATCATATAAAAGTTATTCACTAGCACTGCCAGGGAATGTGAAGGTGGCAAGTGGTTTGTGTGTTGAACTAGCAGAATTTGGAGTGGTTTTTTCTTTGTGGATGTGGTAGACAGATCTTGTTCGGGTTACCCAGCAACCCTTCCCACCCTACATGGAACCAAGAGGGAAAAGGTAATTCCCACCTCTGGCTAATGAACTGGAATGACGTATGCCTGGAGTCGTTGGCGGTTTTGTGCTTTTTTTCCTCTGCCAAATAGAGAACACTTGCCTGCAGTAAGAGATGATCAAAAGCTAGACAGATAGATCGGGAGTCAGAGAGATGGACGTGTGGATGTACAGATAAAGGAATAAATAGATTGATAGACCCACCTGATGAGTTTGTCATTTATGTGAGCCCACAAAATTCCTTTATAAATCTTATACCAGTTATCCTTCTGTCAGTCTCTTGTAACTGAAAGAATTCTGACAATAGAATTGATTTGATTTTAAAAAGTTCTTATTCTGTGTTAGAATTTGTCAAGGTTGTTGTTTGTTTGTTCTTAAATAAACCTTTTAACTTTCTGAAGTCACTGGAACATTTTGTACTTGTGTGTAAATACTGCATTTGTGAATCATTTCCCACTACATTACTGATAGACTTTTGTGCCCTATTGAACTGTCATTTCCTCCTGTGTCTCTTTCTCAGCTTTTCCTGCAACATTAGCCACGTTAACTGTTTCCCCACATCCTGCTTCTGACAATAGCTATCCTGGGAATGCTTTCCAAAGGGTGGTCTGAACCACAATGTGAATTCAAATCTGTACAAGGCAGGAATGTATGGGGAATTTTGAAATAAATCAACAAACATTAAATGAGCACCTACTTTATGCCAGGCACTGGGGTTACAACAATGAAAGTAAAAGTAGACACAGCCCTGCCCTGAAGGTGCTTCTCTCTGTGGGTGTATACATCTATTCACAGGGGTGGGTGGAGGGGAGGTCCACTCCGGGAATTTATTTAGCACTTATTACTCATTTGCTGAATATCTCTGCACAAAGGCAACAGGATAATAAGCAACGCTTATTGAACTTTTACTCTGTGCCATACCTCTATGCACAAATTATTATTTTCTCCATTTACTAGATGAGGAAACTGAGGTGCATTGAGGATACTTAATGGGCCCAAGCGGCAGAAGTGGATTTAACCCGAGGCAGTCTGGCAGACAACGCTGGCTTACCCAATATTATAAGAAATCTGCTCAGAAATGCTGGATCTGGTCCTTAAATCAATTTTTCAATTTTCTTGAAACAAATTATTTAAAAATTGTATTAAATTAAATTTTGGTGGTGAAGTTTCCAGATATCTAGCCAGGCTGAGACGAAGGAAGAGTCTCTTCTCACCTTTTCAGACTTTGAGCCATGAGAAAAATGATCTGAAAAAATGAGTTCATCTGTACATTCATCTACTGAGTAAATTTTGGGAAGGGAAGATGAAAAACAAACAAATCCTTAAAATATACCACAGCGTGGTAAGTCCTGTAATAAAGGAATTACAAAAGTACTGTGAGAGCACTGGGAGGTGGAGGGAGAGGAAGGGGACGAGGAAATGCATGGAACAGTTGACAAGTAAGCTGACCATTGAAATATGAGTAGGAGTTCTTCAGTGGACAAGGCAGCCCGGTGGGGGTGGTGCTAGAAGAAAGGCTCCTGGGGGAGGATCCCTTCTAAGCTCACTCAAGAGGGTCTTGAGAATTGCAAGTGGCTCTAAGTGCAGAACTAGAAAGATAGGTGGAAGCTGTGCAAGCTAAGGGAAAGCACTTGGACTTAGATAAGATAAGATAAGGTGCTTATCTTTGAGGTCAGGTGTATATAAACTGTTTCAACTGCATACACTTATGAGTAAAAGTAACTTGAGCATGTACTCTTCAAATAGGTAGTTCTTTAATAATTTATATAGATATTTAGTTACTTATGTACATGAACTCTCATACTAGTTTGTTATATATCTTACAAAATACACAGAGGTAAGATTATAGAGACCATATTTTAAACTTCTGCTCGCACAAAAATATTATTAAATATTAGCATGAGCAATGGGCTTGAAAATGTTATATATTTTTGAAAACTTTGGTTAAATACTTTGTATTAGGGTAATTTAAAGGACTGGCTCTAAGTTCAGTTTATTTTAATTTCTAGTTTTAATCAAAACAAGATACTTCACAAAGAGGCAGAGTTTCAACTGAAGAAGTGTTTGTTTGGCATGATTAACCAAATCGTGATGCTATTTTTTTCAATATCTCAAGCACTATGCTCAGGTTCTTGAAATTTAATTAATAACTTTTCATCTTCCCTGATGTCAATCAGTCATTCTTGCAAACTCTTTGGAAGGTGTTGCAGTTTTGTATTTTTAGCAGTTGGTTCAGACACATTGATAATCTTTATCTGGGATATTTTAAAATAGGCTAGGAAATTCGGTTTCTAAATTTTTTTTTTTTTAATGTGCAGATGGGAGAGTTTTTTGTTTTCTTTTAAAGGAAACACATTCACATGATTTTAGCCATCAGTTCATTAATGATGGGGAAACTTTCCCCAATTGCATGAGTTATCTATTGTTGTGTAACAAAGTATCCCTAAAATTAGTGGCTTAAAACAGCAGACATCTATTATCTGATGGTTTCTGTGGTCAGGAATCTGAGAGCGGCTTTGCTGTGTTCTTTTGTCTCAGGGCTGCAGCTGAGATGCGGGCCAGTCCTCCAGTCAGCTCAAGGCTGGGAGGGGGGTTAATCTGCTTCCAGGTCTACTCACATGCCTGTTGGCAGGCCTCGGGTCCTCACTGGCTATTGCAGAGACCGTACTTCCTTGCCGGTGGGCTTCTCCATAAAGAGAGCACAGGACGGAATTCACAGTCTTTTTGTAACTTAATCTCAGAGGTAACCTTGCTATATTCTCTTTGTTAGAAGTGAGTCCCGAGGTCCGGCCCACACTCAAGGAGAGAGGGATAACCCAAGAACATGAATACCAGGAGGAAAGGATGGGAAGGGGCGAGAGGGGAATCCCAGAGGTTGCCTACCACACCCATTTTCAAAACAGCAAATTAATTTAGAAACGCAGTTACTTTCTCATTCACCGTTAAAATGTCATCTTTACCTTAAAGAGAACTGTTAAGCATTTTTATTTTTCTGAAAATATCTGCATAATCCTGGCAGCCACTAGTCCTCACAGGAAAGGTCAGACAACTTGGAGCCTTGTCATTTGCAAAAGAAAAATATGCAAGTCATCTTGTAGCTGGATAGCTCTTTTCAAGTATTTGGATACAAAATAACTAGCAGACTGGTATGGGTGTAAAATTTTTCATCTTACTTAAAAGAATTGCAAAGAATCTACTTTATGAAGGACTCAATTTTATAACCTAACCATCAATGGCATCTTATAGCCTGTAGAATGCAAATCATGACCATCCACTGAAGGTGAACAAGTGAATGAGGATGCAGCGTTGCCCCTTGTTTGTGGAATTCCCTTTCTTCTTCAGAGAATCTTAGATGTGTTAGGTGAAAGACAGACAGGGCAAGGGCACCAGTGTCATTTCATACATTCGATATTAGTATACATTTAAATTACTTCCTAATTATATTCTTTTTAGTTTTGTTAAAGATGAAGAATATAGAAATACAAAATTGCTAATATTGTTTTTTCTGTACCACCACGGGTCATCTAATGTACCCCTCGGTTGCATGCACACCGCTTTGGGGACCTCTGCTCTAGACCAAGGATGCTTAACTCAAGATTTATTATTTACCCTGAGTGATTCGCTTTCAAGGAGTGAAAAAAAGTGACCAAAGCTCTAATCAAATGTCCCAAAACAATTAAGAGCCTCTGCTTTAGGTCATGGGTAGCCACCGAAAAAATTTTAAGGAGGACACAAAGAGATTTAAAATTTAGGATGCTACTTGGGTAGCAGAGTGGAGGGTGGCTTGGAGAAGGTGAGCCTGGAGCACTGATTCCCTCTGAGAGGCCAAAAGTAAGGCGGGATTAAACCAAAGCAATGCAAGTGGAGTAGAAAGGGGAGGCCTGTGGGTCCTGAAAATCTGCATGTTTCCTAACGAAAGGGGTCATTAAGCCACTATTGAGCATGTGTTCATAAAGGCAGGTTAGAAAGAAATTATGCTTCAAAAGGGAATTCTGAAATCAGAATTCAGATCTAAAGACCTTTTTTTTTTTTTTTTTGGTCCTCTCCTTTATATTTGACTTTATTATTACTATTATTATTTTTCCTAGAGATTCAAGCTGGGACAGAGGGAGAGATTCAGAAAGATGATTTATCAATATTTTTTTAAAAATCTAGTAAAAAAAGTAATAGAAGAAGGGTAGAATGATATTGGAGTTCCAAATAAATTTGCAGCCGGATAAACATTTTCTGTATTGGAAAATATAATTGATGTGAATTCGGCAGCTGTGCCTTCTTTAAGACGGGCGCCGTGTTTTTAAGTCCCGCCCCCGCTTTCTTCTAGATTTTTAATTTCTTTCTGTTGTGATCAGCATTACTTCGGTGTCATCTAGGCTGTGCTGCATCTCCTGGCCAGTCTCCTGTCTCACATGATACAGGCACATTTTCACTGCTTCACGCCCCACCGAGCCCCTTCACCTACACCTTCCTAACGACTGTGGCATTGCTGGGATTGTCCAGCTGAGCTAGAAATGTCATTTTCAGGGGGTTGTGGTCACAGTGAATTCCCAAGGTCGTGGTGGTGTTTTTTCGGAGGTTCAGGGAAGAAAATGAGGGGTGCAGGCGCAGTGGGCGTCACCCTGGAAGTCACGCAGGGCCCAGGAGAGGCAGCTCCGTTTCAGCAAGGGCACTCTGCCAGTCCCCAGGTGGCCTCCTGGTTCCTGAGGTCCAGACTTGCTCACCGTTCCAGAAACAACAACTCGAACACACTGGCCTTTCCCCGCTGCTGCCTCCGTGGGGGCTGATGTTATTCCTGCGCGCGGGCCAGGCTCTCTCCCGGGGCCCAAGGATGAGGAGCCAGCGGGGCCAGCGGGGTCCTGGGAGCCCAGGCGGGTGTTGAGGTTGGCGGCTCCTCTCCGCCCACGGGCGCCTCCCCGCTGCCAGCCGAACGGTGGGAGGGAGGGGCAAGGTGGCGGGGACTGGCGGGGGAGGTGGGTGTACGAGATCCATCTTTCTGAGTGGCAGGTGTCTGCAGGACATTACGGATTGTTTCCTATGAGATTGTCTTGACTCGTAACATTGATTCTGGCTGCCAGTGGCAATGAAGCGAGAGCTCAGACTGCAATTATTTTCAACCTCTGGTGTCAGACCTGGACAGCAGAGCTCCTGGCACGCGGATGGGATGGAGGCGTTGGGGCGCCTGGAGAAATCTGACCTCCTTTACTCAGGGGGTGGGGTGGGGGAAGGGCTCTTAGTTGCCTTCAGAGTCTGGTTCCAATCTTGTGTGGTGACGACTGTTGGAGCTTATTTACTGGGCATTTAATTTGCTATTTGAAAAACTATTTACAGGTCTACAAAGATAGTTGTTTTCATTTTGGGGTTTGTTTTGTTTTGTTTTGCTTTTGTTTTTTAATTTAAAGTAGAGGTTTAAGAGATTTCTTCGTGTAATCTGTCTGATTCTTGGGTAGGATCCCCCCAGCACCTCCGTGTGGAATTAAGGAGAGCTGGACTGTAGTCTCCTTTCAGTGAGCTTATTAATTATGTAACTTGGGAACACTGTCTCTCTTCTCGAAGCCCGAAGATGCTCACCTCGAAGATGAGTTTTCTCATCTGTAAGGACATCCGCTTTATTACAGGGTGGGATTCCTTAATCAAGGATTGGAGATGATGAGGAAGGCACTAGAATAGTGCTTGTCACCTCGAATGTGAGCATTAAAGGAGATATTATTTTACTATGTAAATTGTCACCCATGTGGCCCACGGGGCCTTCGTGGAGGATCAAATCAAGGTTTCCTGAAAGGGATATGCGTGTGAGTCTTATGACCCGAGTCAGGAGCACGACCAGCTTAGTGAACGAGTATTTATAAAAGTCTCCACTGACAACACGGTGCTGCTGGATTAGACATCAGTGTTCAGAAAGCAAAACTGTAAACCTTCTAGTCATTAAAAACTTGCAATCATATGTGGCAAGACATGTTAACAAAATCATTTCTAGAAATTTATTTTTTTTAAATTATAGGTAGTTATGTAGTTAAAAAAATTTCTACCATTCTTCCTAGATGTTTCTGCTTTTCAGTGATCCATGTGGGGCTAATAATTCACTTCTGGGGTTTTGAAGTTATTTGTTTGACTTTGGGGCATTCACATTCCCACTTGTGATAAATAAGTAGAAAGCGAATTCATTACTTGATTAATACAGACGAACACGTAAGGGGGAAAAGTGGGCAACATAATTATGTCTGCTTCTAATCAGACTTATTCAGCTCTCTGGTTCTCTCTGACTACGTGGGTATCAAGGTGTCCTGGAAAAGTTTGCAAATTCCCTCACTTTTGCTCTCTGCTCCCAAGAGGTCACTTTTTCTGTTATCTCCTGCCATCTGACCGCTTTGTTCCCTCTTGTCAACTCTGACGTCTGCCTGTCACCCCACTGCCCTTCAGAACTCTTTTCCTTGAAGCCTTTCCAAACAGGTGCTGTCTTGCTTCACTCTTGACCGTCATCCTGCTAACCCCTGTGCCTTACAGATGTTCCCCCTCCTGAACATTGACGTGCCTGTCTTTATATAGCCCAGACTGCCTTGGTGTGTCCATGCCCATCACTTCGTGTTTACCAGCACTTATCCTAACTCCTGCAGGAGAGCGGAGAGGCTCGGGATCCCGTGTCTCTTTTCATGTAGCACCTCGCATTGTTATGGCTTAAAGGAATTACAGAGACAACGAATAAAGGGTGTATGGGGGAAACTCTCAATACACTCCTTTCTGCTTTTCAGTTTAGCAATTCTCGTGTTAATCTGATATCTTACTATTAACTATAAACCTATTAGGCAAGGTTCTGAAGTTTTACTTGCAGGAAGGTGTGCAAGTTTGGACTGGTGGATGACTCCTAGATTCTATGGTATTTAAAAGCCATGGTTTAGTGAGAAAGCCTCAGAGAGAGAGAGAGAGAGAGAAAGAGAATTAGGAAGCCCTGCAAACAGAAGCCACTAAGTGAGTTCTTGCAAGGCCACTGGTAACTTACCTGTAACTCTCTGCACTGATGTGACTCAGAAGGCAGGAGGTGAGTGCTCTGAGGCCACCTGATGGGAGAGGGAAGAAAAAGGGACAAAAGCACTTCTGCTCCCAGCCCTATTTAGTCAGTAGTTGTGCTAACTGCTACCACTTCTTCATCCCCTTGCTATGTCCAGGCACTAAGTTATTAAAAAAAAAAGTGCTATCTCATTTAATTCTCACGCCTGTGAGGAATTTTCACAGTTTTACGGAAGAGGACTCAGAAGCCCAGTGTCACACATTAGCAAAGTGTAGAGACAGACTATGAATCCAGGTCTGTCTAACCTTAAAGCCTGTCTAAGGCTTGTCCTTACCTAGGAGCCTGTGCATTTTGACTTTTGATCTTTTTTTTCCCCGTTGAGGGGAGAGAGGAACATTTTTTAGCAGATGAGAATTGACCTTCCACCTGGGGCTTAGCCTGCTAGCAGGTTCTCAGTACATTTTGGCTGAATGAGTGAGGGGGTCTGTTCCAGTTGCTCTGGGATGGAACATGCAAGGGAGCAGGGCAATGTCAGCGACAGGGCCCTGGTGAGTAAGTAGGAAGGAGGCCTCTCTTACTAGCTGTGTAATCAAGGTCAAGTGGCTTCAACTCTGCGGGCCTGAGTGTTACCTGTAAATCACAAGGAGGCTGAGGGACAAACAGTGTGATGGCTGCTATATCCCTTTGGGCACATATGTCACAGTAAAAGAGGGGAGATAGAGTCATCCGTCCATGCCAGGGATTCAGGAATTCTGCTCTCTCTTTTTATCTCAGAAACCTGTATTTAGGGTTTGCACGGAGGGCAAGGATGAGGGGATTTAGGGGAAGAGTATTTTAAGATGGCAAAGAAGGATTTTGCGTCTTCTCTTCTCAAGGTGCCTCATTTGGTAGAAGCCTGTTTCCTTGTAGAGAATTCTAGTATGAGAAGGACTTGTGATGGATCTTGCTTCCAGGTGTCTACTTCAGAGATCTCCGTGGTCTATTCTTTCTCCTCCTGTGTTAGCTTTCCTGTGTCCAGAAGGTCCTTAATATATCTGACCTTCATTCTTTCTGCTGTAACTTAAGCTTATGCCCTCTCCTGCTACTGTTTAAACTGATCTCTCACCCAACACTGGTTAACCCTCAGAAAGAGCTTTAGACAAAAGAACCTATTGGAACACCCTCTTTTGGCCTTAGTTGTCTTCGTAATCCCTTTTATAGGGCACAGGTTATCTTGGTTTCTCCCACAATTGGTTTGGAAGCCTGCTCAGCTGCCCACGTCTCTCAGCTCTCAAGGGTCACTTTTGTCATCAAACAAATATTGAAGCAGGTGGAACCTGCCACCCGTAATGTGAGCCACATGGAAAGAAAGTGACTCAGTCCTGGCAGCTCAAGTCAGGTTGGAGAGAGGTGACGGTGGGACTCCAGATGCTTCCTTGTGACTTTTGCAGCAAAGGGTCTCTGAATGGCTTCCTTCTTGAAGAAGGTGGCATTCCAACGTGATAAATGTGACCAGTTCGGTGCAACTGGACGTTCCCCTCTGTAGCCTCCTCGGACATAGCCACCTGCCCCGATTTGGCTGCTGGAGAAGCTGGTCTTCCGGCTCCTCCAAAAACACACGGGAGGGCTGGCATGAGGTGCAGACACAAAATTCAGGGCCTGAGCGGAAGTTTCAAGTGAAACTAACAAGGAAAGAGATTTGTTAGAAAACACTCCTGTTTCTCATCATTTCTGACACAGCTTGATTTGGCTGCTCTGTTAATAGTAGCTACATGTTTCTCACTGAATATCACAAAACATACACCGTTCTCTCAGCCTCGCTTCTCTTTCTTTCCAGCCTTAGAGTCACTGGTGGGTCACGGTAACCCAAACCTCCAAAAATATTCTTGGAATTTGCCCAGGAAGTCAGCCTGTCCTGCCCAGCTGTCAACCTGACTGCTTAAAGGACTGCTTCCTTATGTAAAGGAAGAATAATCGAGTGGGAAAACACCCTACTATATTAAGGAAGATGAGAGTTCTAGGCCAGGTTTCATAGTCATAGTTAGGTGACTTTGTCTTTTTTGGGCAAGTCCCTTCATCCCCTAGTACCTCCAGTTTTAATTTTGTAGGATAAAGATAAGATGCTAGTCCCACGCCTACGGGCAGGGATGCTCTGAAAATGAATAAACCAAGGCATGCCAATCCAAGAACTACTTTGAAGTAAATCCTATGTAAAGTCAGAAAATTGAGGCTGTTGTTGCAATGATGGAAGTAGATGTAAATGCTCAGCAAGTCTTAACTACATAAACATAGGGCAGTAGGAGAGATGTGTTTTTTTGTGCCTCCAAAAATAAATGACCAACACCTCCCCCACCTGTTTTTCTTATTTCCAGGTGTGTGTGCATTAATATTTTTTAATTGCCCAATTCCTTCTTGTGAAACTTTTGCTAAAACAGTAAATTTAGGTTATCTGGTGAAAAACCATACCCTCTTGTTATTGATGTTTTAAAACGTTTAAGTATTTTGACCTAAATGCTAAAGAACAAAGTCCATTGTTTAACTAAAAAGGCAGAATGTAAATATTTAGCTTAAGTATTCGAAGTATCTATTTTCACAATCACAATACTTTCTTGCAAATGTTTGAGAGAGAGTTATAATATGACTCTTTGAAAAGCGTGGGAAGTTAAAGATGAAATAAAAACCTGACCATAGACTTCCTTCCTCAATTTTGAGTGAGATCTCAATAAGTTTCTCTTGTAATTGGATGTGGACTTTATTAGCTTTTTATTTGACTTCATACAACTTATTTTTGGAAAATAATAATTGCATTTTAATAGAGATGTGGCTTACGGCGAATTAAGTGAAATGCATTTCTTGGAAAGTAAAAAAATGTGGTTTCCATTTTACTCCTCTTTAGAGGCATTTATTTTCAGGTCCTGCAGGTCGTTTTAAACTTCATAATTTTGTTTATTAGTCACTCACTTTCTTGTTTGAGCTTTTGATCATTTATTCCTTTATTTGGCCACTCATTCATTAATTTATACATTTATCATCAAATATTCAATGATCTAATAATATGTGCCAGTTACCATTTTAGGTACATTTATATTTTATAAAGGTGTGGGTTTTCGTTTAAGCATATTTCTGTTACATCTGGCAAACCAATTTGTTTTAAAGCACATTCTGAACACTGGCGAGACACATGAATCAGCCTTAATGGTAATAAGGGAATGTCTACAACTCAGGTTCTTGGCCATCTTGGGGAAGGCAGGCCATGGGCAGTAATAAAAATAGTTTACACCAACAGAACCCTGCCATGGGCACCTGGTGCTAATTACAAGTGTTTTCCATGAATAAACTAGGTTAATCTTTATGATGATCAGTCATGTTCTCATTTCAGAGAGGAAGAAACTGAAGCAGAAGGCCTCAGCTTCAGTAATGTTGTAAAAGATACAGAGCTTTTTAAATGCTGGATCCAGAAGAACAACATAACACATCTCAAAGTGTTTTTGTGAAAATTAAAGCAGAAAAATCATGTAAATTGATAATATCTCAATCAACATGAAGAAGAAAAGACTACAGAATAATTGTCTTTGTAATCGCACCAAATGACCAGTTTAAAATGTGGCCTCCAGAGGGGATTTGAATCTGCCACCTACTAGCTGTGTGACCTTGGGCAAGTTGTTTCACATCTCTGTGCCTCAATTTCCTCATCTGTAAATTGAGGAGAGTGATTATGAGGATTAAATGGAATAATAAATATAAATAATTTAGCATGCATCTGGCTCGTGATAAACACTTAATAAGTATTAGCTATTGTTATCATCATTATTTGACTGTCACTATTTCTACTCCTCCCTGTGAGAGAGGGGAAAGCTGGTAAAACAGCAAATTAGATTAAGATAAAATCTTTGATTTAAGCAAAGTCAGCAACTTGAACCTCATGCAACTGAAACATCATATTTTGTAAAATTGATAAAGTCCCCACAACATATCATGCAAGTTACTGCAGTGCCCAGATGATATCATGCCAAGGAGAAATTTATCAAGGAAGAATAGAACTGGTTAGAAAGTAACTGATTCTTTGCAACTCAGTTTGTATTTAGTGAGCATCTTCTGTGTGGGGAGCACAGTGCCTGGCCCTTTGGGGGATAAGGCAGGTGGCTCACAACAGGGGACGCAGAGATGGTTCTTCCACCCAAAAGTGTCAGTCTTATGGGTAAAGCAAGTCACATATAGAAAAAGATTAAATAGCAAAACCTGGCAGGAAGCAGAAAGTGATGTAATCGTTGCTTTGGCCTGAAAGGGAGAGGCATTGTGTTCAGAGTCTTCAGGAAAGCTCCCTGTAGAGGATGGAACCACTTTCAGCTGCAAAGAAGTGAGAAGTGCATCAGAGGAGGCAAATAAAGCTACTGCGACTAAGAGTTGAGGCAACTACAGGAGATGAATTTGACCGAGCAGGTCAAGAAAAGTTGAAATCAATTCTCTGCAATTAACATCTCTGAGCTCAGATTTTATTTTTTGAGGTATATATGGCCTAGGAAAAAAAAGCATGACTCAGACAGGGTTCATACCTCAGTCCTGCACTATTAGCTGTGTGACCATATCCATGTATTTAACCTTTTTTGAGCCTCAGTTTCCTCATCTGTAAAATGACCATAATTCATGCTCTACGTAAGTAGGTAATTATGAGGCTCCACTGAGGTAAGGGACATGACAGTGCCTAAAGAGCCATAAAGAATTCTGTGAATACAATGGAATTTTCTAGCAGTGCCTGTTTTTAAAGTTCCTACCATTTGCTGGGACCCCTACTTAAAAAACAACGTGTAACCTAAATGGTATACAGAGCAAGTTTTTCCTTGTGCAGTCTTTTTTTTTTTTCCATTAAACATTTCTGGGTTCCTGCTGATTCTTTTGTAAACCACTTCCTTTTGTGGAAATCTTGAACTAGTCTTGATGTAGAAACTGGCTGCTGGGGCAATGGTGAATGAGCCAGTTTATTAAAGTTATTGCCCGATCTTTGGAGAAAGGTGGTCCCTCCTGGCTCTTTGACATAGATTGCAACTCCCTCCCAATCATAGAAACTTCGTCCTTAAATACTTTTAATTGACTGCATCTTGCTGTTCTGTAATTCTAGCTTGCAAAATAAGCTCTTCCTAAATATATCCTCTGATGACTACTCCAGCTTGCTATGCTTTCAATTTCTCACATCTTGGGTTATTTGAAGAAGTTTATATTTATCTAATCCCCCAAGCAGCCCCAAGGGGAAGCAGGCTGCCAGAAGGGACGAGATTCACTTCCCTTTGTTTTTCACACAAGCCACTATGGTTCTGCCTCAGCCACATATCTCTTCCTTTGCTGTACTCTTACTTGAATCATTGCTACTCTTGGTAACCAAATGCTGCGTTACTTTTATGCCTCTATGTTCTTTTCTTTTTTCTGCTCATTGGAAAGTCTAATACCTTGCCCCTTTTCGCCCCCCACAAAGAGTAAAACCTAATATAAAGGGATCTTCAGGTTCTATGTCTGCGAATTTAATTAGTACAGTTGGCATTATCTCACAGGGTTGGGGGACTGAAGGAAGGAGAAAGGAAGCTGTTATTATAAAACTGGAGTCTATGTTTAAAAGCAAAGTCATACTTTTCATTTTTTCCCCTGTTCTTAGAAGCAATGTATCTTGTACTTCAGGGCTAAAATGTACCTTCCTCTCTGAAATCTTGGCTATAAACCCTGGCTCTATAGTTCTTTTTTCTTTTCCAGGAAGACACTTTGCAGCCAAAGCAGACGTTGGATTGACCAGCATAGTCTAGGCAACTTTTACTGTTAAAGGAAGATCCTGATGGAAGGATCAAAGCTTCGATTGTGCTGTGATGTCTGATCCGTAACCAACCTTCACCCACGCCTCCCGCCCCCTCACACTTTTTCCTCTTTATCTCCTTCTGATTTGCAGTGCTCTTCAGATGCCTTTTCTTCGGGCCAAGTGGGATCTAGAACTCCAACATGGCACCCTTCTACCTTACAGTACCCTCAGCAGGGTCGCTGTCAGCCTCAGATGGAATAGTCTGGAGCTAGAGGTCTCTCACGAACACGATGTTTTGGTGTGTTTGCATCAGATTCCTGTTGCAGAGTTTAGGAAGCGAATCTGGTAACCGCCTAAACGAAAACACTTCCCCTTACTCTCTACGTCAAAGAGAAGCTACCTGAAATGGATGCCAGCTTTGAGGAGTGAAGACAGAGCTCTGTATTTTAAGGAGGCCTCAGTGAATAGGGAAAGGACCTTGGCTTCACTAGCTGGACCTGGTTACACAACTTATCTTAGCTTCAGTTTCCTCTTATATCGGATGAGGAGATGCTGTCTCCCTCGCATAGTGTTTATGAGAGGGCAATGAGATAATTTAAATGAAGTAGTCATTTCTCTTAGGCAGAATCGCTTCTGTTTTGTTTACATGCTGTGGACGAGGCCTCCTTGAAGTTTGTTTTTTGAGTTGCGGTCATGTGATTCATATTTCTGGTCAAGCCCCGGTGCTCTGGGTAGGTGTTTATGTCCACCTCCCCCAGCTCCTGGGGGGAAGGGAGGCTTGCCGAGCTCGTCCTTGTGCTGGAGTAAGAGCCACGGAGGGCAGGACTTAAGAGCTCAGGCTGGAGCTGGGCTGCCTGGCTTCCAGTGTTCCTCTTCAGGAACTAGCTGTGCCACCTCGGACAAATTACTCAGCCTCTCTGTGCTTCAGTTTCCTCATCTGTAGAATAGGGAAAACAGTGTATCCCATAGTGTGGAAAAAACTACAAGAAAAAAACAAACAGGCAGGCTCATAGAGGCTGTAAGAATTAAAAGAGAAAATTCCTGCATATATGTAAAAGGCTTAGGACAGTGCCCGGTTCCCGATTTGCTGTGGCTGTTCACAGGACCCACCAGACTGCCCACCGCGTGGTGAGTGCTTTCCAGACGCAGGCTTGCAGACAACAGGCAGGAGAGCCCTCCCCTCACCCTGCCCCCTCCCAGGGCTGCTGGCCATATCCATCTTGGCAGTCAGTTCTGCGCGGACGGGGCTGTGTCCAACTTGCCAAGCTGTATCTGTAACTCCTGGCCTCTGGTAGAATAGATTCTAAAAATATGTTTAACAAATGATACATGGACCACTAGAAAGTACTACAGGGCATAAGCAGTTTCCAAGAGACATCGGCACACTCTATGGGGTCACCCTGCCTGCAGGGACGAAGGTGGGGTTGGAGAGAGACAGGAGAACACGCCTTTATTGGGAACAACCCCGGACGTTTACAATTACAGGAGCAAACAGATAGGCAGGCTCATAACGCCTGATTTAGAAACTAGTCCTATTATACATAGTATTAACCCCAAACCTCAGTTTTCAGTTTAGGGTGGAATTTAGGGCTTAAAAACTGAATGGAGATTCAGCACAGAAAAACCACACATTAAGGACTGATTAAATATTGTACATTTTTCTCAAAGCTATCTTATAATAGCTGTTTCTTGCCTCTTAATTGATGGTGTGGTATCTAAAGGAAAGGAGCCTGGGAAGCCTATCCCATTGTATTTTTAGAAGTACTTGAGTGAACTGTAACAACTTGAGAGTCATGGCAACGTCCAGGACGTTTTGTATCCTCCCCGGGCAGATGATATATTACCGCCTGCCAGACGCAGTGTCTGAAGGAATTCTGCAGATCAAGGGCCAGACCTCGACAGGAGACTTGTTCTAAAACAATCATCAGCTGGGCTGAAACAACATTAAAAATATTTCTAGGTTTGCTAAGAGCGCTGTTCATAGCATCTCACCCCAGAGTTTTTATCCTCTGCTTTTTGGAGTCATTTCCATGGAGGCCACGCCCCCATGTCATACATGACAGCTGACAGGGGCATCGTGTAAGGTTGAGTGGTCAACTTTAAGCCTTTCTGCTTTAGCAGGAAAATTTAAAAAAAAAAAAGAAAGAAAAGAAACCTGGAGATTATCATACAAAGTGAAGTAAGTCAGACGGAGAAAGACAAATATCATATGATATCGCTTAATACAAATGAACTTATTTACAAAACGGCAACAGACTCACAGACTTAGAGAACAAACTTATGGTTACCAAAGGGGAAAGGTGTGGGGGAGGGATAAATTGGGAGTTTGGGATTGACATATACACACGACTAGTTTTAAAATAGATAACCAACAAGGACCTACTGTATAGCACAGGGAACTCTACTCAATATTCTATAATAACCTAAGTGAGAAAAGAATTTGAGAAAGAATAGATATGTGTACACGTATAACTGAATAACTTTGCTGTACGCCTGAAACTAACACAACTCTGTAAATCAACTATACTCCAATATAAAATAAAAATTACAAAAAAAGGAAATCTCTGTTCATCTTTGCCTCTGGGCTCATAAAGTCTTTTATGCCCTAAATAACTTATCTTCCAGAAAAAATGTGAATTGCAGTACACACAACGATGTGTATCAAGTATAAAAATGTGCTGGGATTTTGGATCCATCGTGAGGCTTTATTCAACTGTATATATTGGATTGGCCAAAAGGTTCATTCGGTTTTTTCCAGAGAGGTGGTTCTAGTAGTGCTTAGTTGTCTTTAACTTCGTTTGAAACAGTTTTGTTAGATTGTATTGTTACAGCTGTCATATCAGTGTGCATTTAAAAAGAAACTTATCAAAATTGGTGAATTTTTGTGTAGCCAGTTTAATATTGAAGATGGAAGAAAAAAGCAACATTTTCAGCATATTATGCTTTATTATTTCAAGAAAGGTAAAAATGCAACTGAAACGCAAAAAATAGATTTGTGTAGTGTATGGAGAAGGCGCTGTGACTGATCAAATGTGTCAAAGTGGTTTGTGAAGTTTCCTGCTGGAGATTTCTCACTGGACGATGCTCCACGGCCGGGGAGACCAGTTGACGTTGATAGCGATCAAATTGACACCTTAATTGAGAACAGTCAATGTTATACCATAGCTGACATACTCAAAATATCCAAATCAAGCGCTGAAAATCATTTTTACCAGCTTGCTTATGTTAATCGCTTTGATGTTTGGGTTCCACATAAGTTAAGCGATAAAAGCCTTCTTGACCATATATCTACATGCGATTCTCTACTGAAATGTAATGAAAATGTTCCGTTTTTAAAATAAATTGTGATAGGCGATGAAAAGTGGATACTGTACAATAATGTGGAACAGAAGACATCGTGGGGCAAGGGAAATGAACCACCACTAACCACACCAAAGGCCGGTCTTTGTCCAGAGAAGATGATGTTGTGTATATTGTGGGTTGGAAGGAGTCCTCTATTATGAAGTCCTTCTGGAAAACCAAATGACGAATTCCAACAAGTACTGCTCCCAATTATACCAACTGAAAGCAGCACTTGACAAAAAGCGTCTGGAATTAGTCAACCGAAAACTCATAATCTTCCATCAGGATAACGCAAGACCGTTTCTTTGATGACCAGGCAAAAACTGTTACAGCTTGGCTGGGAAGTTCTGATTCATCTGCCGTATTCACGAAATATTGCACCTTCGGATTTCCATTTATTTAGGTCTTCACAAAATTCTCTTAATGGAAAAAATTTCCATTCCCTGGAAGACTGTAAAAAGCACCTGGAACAGTTCTTTGCTCAAAAAGATAAAAAGTTTTGGGAAGATGGAATTATGAAGTTGCCTGAAGAAATGGCAGAAGGTAGTGGAACAAAATGGTGACTAGGTTGTTCAATAAAGTTCTTGGTGAAAATGAAAAAGTGTGTCTTTTATTTTTACTTTAAAAACCGAAGGAACTTTTTGGCCAATCCAATAGTTTTATCATTTTAACAAATGACATGAAATTTTATACTTACTAATGAAACTCCCAGTTCTTGTTTTTCTTTCTCAACTGGAGGAAACTAAAAAAAGAAAGACTATTTTTGCTTTGGGATTGGATTTATTTTCAGCTTATTTGTTGATTTGAGGGCCCATTACAATCCCCCGCGGGGTGAGGAAAGTCCTGAGTCTGTGGACCAGACTTTCCCTCCTGCCTCTGGCACTGACCATGTCCAGGGGGAACATGTCACTTAACTTTCTGATGGGCAGTTTCCTCATCTGAAAAGCAGGGGTAACATATCTCCCTCACGTGGTTGATGTCTATGTCCAACACATACTGGACAACAAGAATTTTTAAATCTGAATTTAGGTTGTTTTTTTTTTAGATACATATGTGTAGGAAGAAAACTGGGATTGAGCCATAAAACCAGAGTCTGGGTTCTGCTGCTTCTTATCTCTGAACAAGTTAACTCAGAAACAGAACCTTTGGGGTCTAAGCCCCCTTGTCTTACAAATGACAAAACTGAAGTTCAGAAAAATGAAGGGCTTTGCCTAAGGCTATGCAGTAAGCTAGTGACCAGGCATTGACCTTAAACCAGGAGTCAAGGGATACCTGGTCCCAGGGTTTTCCAGTCATATGTCCTGCCTTCGGTAAAGAGCTATGTAGATTTGTTATATCAATTTTTTTTTTTTAAGGTTTGCATTTTTTTTCTTTTTTTAAATTTATTTATTTATGGTTGTGTTAGGTCTTCGTTTCTGTGCGAGGGCTTTCTCTAGTTGTGGCAAGCGGGGGCCACTCTTCATCGCGGTGCGCGGGCCTCTCACTATCGCGGCCTCTCTTGTTGCAGAGCACAGGCTCCAGACGCGCAGGCTCAGTTATTATGGCTCATGGGCCCAGTTGCTCTGCGGCATGTGGGATCTTCCCAGACCAGGGCTCGAACCTGTGTCCCCTGCATTGGCAGGCAGAATCTCAACCACTGCGCCACCAGGGAAGCCCTGTTATATTAATTTTTTTCAGTGTCTACCTAATTTGATATTCTGAGTTCCAAAAAAGCTGCTTTAGATGAAAAGAGGAAAATGGCAACCATGACTGACCAGGAGGAAATTATAGAGCAGAGAGCCTTAGTGCTCAGATATAGCTCAGAAAACAGACTCGGAGAGGTGAATATTAGCTTGGACTTACACATGGACACACAGGCCAGCTCCTGATTCCCCGTCTTTCCCCTCACATCACAGCTGCCTCATTTTGATGGGAAACGGCAAGGTGATACATGTACTATATGTTGTTGGAAACTTTCAGTGGCTGGTACAATCCTTAACCCCCCATAAGTCTCCCTAGATGCCTTCAAAAAATTCTGCCAGCAGAAGTTCCAGTATAGAGTGTTGAGTGGGATTTACAAACTGAATTCACCGGTATAATCACCACCCTGATCCAGAAACAGAATGTTATCAGCATTCCAGAAGCATCCTGCATGTCCCCAATCAATGGGGGCATCCTGTCCTCACTTCTGAATAGCATAAATTAGCTTTCTCCTGTTTTTGTGCTTTAGGTATAAATGGAATAAAATAGTATGTACTCATTTGTGTCTGGCTTCTTTTGGGGAATATTTTGACGTTGACTTAGATCCAACAGAAGTAGAAGGAAAAAACTCTTTTGCATATTGCCGTTTCATATTCATGATGAAAGCTGGTATCAATATAGCAGTTGATTAGAAAGAGTGTGTAGGTGAAATTGAGTTGCAAGTCATCCTTATTGCCAAGATTTTTGTACCTTAAGTGATTCATTTTACACTAAATTATACTTTTTAGTTAGGCCAGTTGATGTAAGTAATACAAAATTGGGGAAGGAAAGTGAAAAATAAAAAACTCTTTCTCTTGTGTGCTTCTCTTGAATTTATTATTTTTAAACAAATTTTTGGTTTTACGGTATGTTCAGAAGAGAAGAGTGAATTTTCTAAATAACTATTCTATTCCAAATCAATAGAAACTCTTGAATAAAGATCCCAGATGATTCTGTCTTAGTTATCTTTGTATTCCTACTGTCTAACTAAATGTCTGGCATAGAGTAGGTATTTAATAAATAATAGCTGCTAGAATAAATGAATGATTAAATAAGTTAAAAGAAGATGGCAAACAAAGAGTCACTACTTTCTTATTCTAGAGAATATGGACCATCAGAGTACTGAGGAAGAATAAGAGACTTTCTAAATATTGGAAGAGAGTTTTGGAAGTAGTTTAGCCTTTGGGATCTGGAGTCAGGTGGCTGTAATCCTCTGGTCCTCATGTGGCAGAGACTGCTCACTATCTCCTAGGGTCCCTTTTCCTTTGTTTCTTCTAGTGATGGGATTCCTGAGTGTTAGCAAGGCACACAGCTACTCAGCTAGAGACAATATTTCACAGCATCCTTTGCAGCTACAAGACTAAGTTCTTGCCAATGGGAAGTCACCAGAAGTGATGTGACACCTTCTGGATATTACTTTTATTTAAAAAAAAATTTTTTTTTAACATCTTTATTGTAGTATAATTGCTTTACAATGGTGTGTTAGTTTCTGCTGTATAACAAAGCGAATCAGCTATATGTATACATATATCCCCATATCTCCTCCCTCTTGCGTCTCCCTCCCACCCTCCCTATCCCACCCCTCACCCACCACCTAGGTGGTCACAAAGCAAAGAGCTGATCTCCCTGTGTTATGCGGCTGCTTCCCACTAGCTATCTATTTTACATTTGGTAGTGTATATATGTCCATGCCATTACTTTTAAAAGGCAATTCCTGCTGGCTGGGAGACGATAACACTAGAACAGCTAGTTCTAGGGTCCCAGAGATGAAAGTCACATATTGGTAGCAGAGTCTCCCTGCTTGCCTCTGTACTGTCAGGTGAAAGGTGAAAGAGAAACAAGCTTCTATGTTATGAAGACATTGTATTTTGGGATTTCTTTTTTTTAATTGAAAAAAGACCTTAGCATGCATCCAATTAATGCAAAAATTGGTACCAGAAGTGGGATGTGACCACATAAAAAACCTAAGTTTTGTGGCATTGGATAGCAACAAGCAGAGGTGACATGGGCGCAATATTTCATCTAGGAACATTGGCAACACTTGTTATTCTGTGACATATCATTTGCTAAGACAGTTACCTATTATAACTAGGAAGACAGGCTATGGGCCTACTGACCTTTAGCTCGAAGAGAACAACTCAGAATATACGTATATGTTGACTAGTCCTCACTACTGTCAATAATGTATTATAAGAGGAAAGGGAAGTCAGGTAATTATTAGTCAGTAAGCAGAGATAGAAGGGAATATAGCTCTGATAAGGGAATATAGCTCTCATTTACGGTTTGCAATATAATATGGCTCAGAGCTTAAAAGTTGGGCCATGCAGGGTTGGAAGATCTGGGTCCCCAGACAGCAGTAGATAAGTTTGATGATGGAGGTCTTTCTCATGGACCTTCTGTTAAGTATTTTCCTTGGCCAGAAAATGGAAATCAGGCCAAAGTAAAGACTGGATAAAAGACATTGCCTTCCCAACTGTTTCAAATGGTTGCCACTAAATGTAGCCAACATTAAACTGAAGCAAAGAGGGAAAGGCTGAACAGAGAGGCCAGTAAATAAAAGAGGAGGCTTGGCTCAAGAGCTGTGACCAGAGAGGTCTTTGGCTACTGTTACTTTCACATGGAAGCCAGTAGATTAGAATTCCACTTGGATTGTGTGATTTATTTGCAGAAACAAGGGTAGGCATGACTATCAGGCAGAGAGGTAGACATGGAAGAGAGTGATGTTACCCTAATAACCATTTTTCCTTTCTTTCTTTTTCTAACAAAATATCCAATTCCCCCTGGCAAGTATTAGCAGGGCACAAGGTTGCCTACCTAGTCACTATATTCCCTCAGCTTTCTTTGGGATTAAGTTTACTATGTGACTCATTTCTAGCCAATGGTATGTGAGAGGGAGTTTTGTATGTTTGAAAATCATTGGTTATTTACTCTCTCTCCACACCCCGCCCCCTTTCCCATGTCTTTGAAATAGACAAAAACTGGAGCTTCCCTGGGCCAAAGAGAAGAGCTGCATATTGATGACAATAGAGCCATCCCACTTGTGTGATATCACCCGCTTCTGGACTGTTACATGGAAGAAAAACAGACTTTGGTTTTATTTAAGCCACACTATTTTTTAAGTGCCTTTGTTTCAGCTTAACCTGTAGTCCAATGAACACGTAGGCATTTGCACACTCTCAGGTTCAATACAAGAAAGGAGAAACCACTTTAAGTATTTTAAACTGACAGGGTTTTAATACAGGGGATTAGGCACTTAAAAAGCATTAGAAGGGTTGAAGAAACAGGTTCTGGGTTGTTCCAAAGTCATCCAGGAATGAACACAAAATTTTACAAAACTGACCCACTGGAGGTTACTACCTCTGAGACCAGCCACAAAACTCTGCCAGGATCAAGAACTTGCTGCTGCCTCTAAACACCAAGGTATCTATAGAATGGATGCTGGAGCACGGTGCCAAGGAGCCTTAACTTGTTTGCCAGAAGAAACAGTCAAGAAAGGATAAGAAAGTGGTTTCTGCCGCACTTCTGCCTTCTATATCATCATGTCTCACTTGCGTGTATCTACCTTTTGGGACACAATTTTCTTCCAGTACCCTAGCTGCAAGGGAATATGGGAAATGTAGTTTTTGTCTTTGCAACCTCTTCAATGAGAATGAATGGAAATTAAGTGAGCAGATTCAGTCCCAGCACCCAGTTATCTCAACTCTATTCAATAGAATGGAAATGGTATGTTATCTATCTCAAAGGGCTCATGGGAGAATTAGATGAGATTTAATATATGTGAAACACGTATATATGACTGGCACATATTTAAAGCTCAAAAAATTGTAGGCATTATATCATAAAATCATCTAGTAACTTAAAATATGTGCTTCTTTGCCACATTCGTGTCCTTTTCACCAAAATGATTCATTGGTTAGGGATCAATAAGCTTGATAAAGATGCCTTTTCTGTATAATAATATAAAAGTATCCATCTCCTATTACTACAAAAGCTAGCTGCTACTGAAAATTATGAAAACATAAATTTTCTTTAGCGAATGCTCCAGAAAGTAAGAGCACGCCATGGTTTGACAATAGGGTGAGGCATTAAGGCTGGAGAAAGCAGTAAGGGTCCAGTCATTTTTAGACTCTCTTCAAGAGTCAGCACTGTATTTTAGAGCAGTGGGAATCTATTGAAGGATTTTAAGTTGGGGAGAGGCATGATCAGACTTGCCTTCCAGAAAGCTCCCAGATTGCTACCTCAGAACCCTGTCAGGGGAATTTTAGGGTAATGGAATACATTTATGTTTTCAATTAATACATACAAAATGTCTGTAGGTGCTTTTGGATACTTATTACCTTCTGTGAATTAAAAGCCTGATTCTGATTCATATAAATAAATGAGAGGAAAGAAAGAAGATGTCATCTTCTGTTGGTTTATAACTATGAAGGAAGCAGGTATTATATAAGATTTTCTATGAATTGGATCCAAAGTTCTCCAATAGTTATTTAATGACTGAGTGTGAAAGACTTTTAAAGCATAATTTTGCTGCACTGTTACCTATTAGTGACCAAAATGTTGGTAAATTTCTTTATGTTATGTGACCAGACATTGGAATGATTCAGACATTTTACTCAGGCTCTCCTAATGAGACATCTCACACAGGGAGACCTCAAAATGATGTACAGAGAATGGTCGAGCTACATGTGCTGAGGATAATCTTGCTGGACTGCCGTTTCATTCATCTGTTTGGATCTTCAGTCAAGGGTAACAAAACTATGGTAGCATTCTTAACGATTCCTTTTAAAAGGAGTAGATTATAAATATAAAGTGTGGTATGCCCTGTTTTAAAATCAATGATGTCTGAGGTAATTATAGGACATGGCAAAACTGCAGGGATAGATATCAGGTCAAATGAAAGAAAGCCATTCAGTTGCTGAGCAAAGAGTGCCTGTCAGCTCTGTTCCACGACACTGGTGGCAAATGCCAGTGTTGCCGGTATCATTACAGGTAAAATGTCAGTCACAGTCCGACTTCCTTAGTCTTGAGTGTTTCCTGCGCAGTCTAAAAATACACTGGGAGAAAGTAGACCGAGTTCACTGGCTGGGAGCAATCTGCTTCATTCTGAGGAGAAGCCAGACTGTTCATTCAGTATCTAACTGTGGAATACTAAAAGAAATTAAGTCATTTAAACAACCCCCAAACTATGATTCAATTAAAAAGTGGTTATTGGATTTGATGCCTCTTAAGGTGTTCTTGGTTCTTTTTCTTCCACTCTGATCATCTAAGAGTTAGTTTCCATCCTCCCAGTCCTCCTTGAATCCAGTGAAAAAAAGTACAATTCAGAGTAAGTGTGACTTTCTGAAATAGTATCTTTGAACTGTTAAAATTTTTAGAACTTTAACTCCTAGAGATGTCATATGTCTGTGAGTTTGGTCAGTAATCTTACCAGTTTGATTTACTTATTGCATATTCACTGAATGCCTACTATGTGCTGGGCTGTCTTGAGCAAAGATTTTCAAGGTGTGTACTCTACTGAGGACACATTTTTCTGAACCTTCACCGTCTCCATATTACAGACATGGAAACTGACTGCTGCCCTGCCAGGAAAGATGAGTTACCTGTGGTGACAGAGAGGGTCACTTGACTAGAGTTCCATGGATGAGCCAGATGAATTGTTTACCAACTACCCCCTCTTCATTAGTCATTTTCAAGTCATGCTTACATGACCTGGAATAATGTAAATTATTTACAAGACCTAAAATGTTATTTTAAATAAGTATTCTTAAAAAAAAAAAATGGCAGTATTCTTATGTTTTACAAAGTCTCTAAAAGGATGCAAGTTTAGATTAGATTCTTAAAAAGAATACACAAAGAAACAGGAGATATTTATTAATAATTAATAGTTTATTAAAATTCTTAAGAAATTATTTCCAGCTTTAAAATCATACAAAGATGATAGAAGGGGAAAACAAGTAGGAAAATTTAGGAATCCACAAATCAATCAAAGTGATACACATTAACAAAATGAAGGATAAAAATCACGTGATCATCTCAGTAGATGCAGAAAAATATTTGACAAGATTCAACACCTATTCATGATAAAAACTCTCAATAAAGTTGACATAGAGGGAACGTACCTCATTATAAAAAAGGTTTTTTATGACAAACCTCAGCTAACATACTCAATGGTAAAAAGCTGAAAGCTTTTCCTCTAAGATCAGGAACAAGACAAGGATGCCCAGTCTCACCAGTTCTATATAACATAGTACTGGAAGTTGAAGTCACAACAATTAGACAAGAAAAAGAAATAAAAGACATACAAACTGAAATGGAAGAAGTAAAATTATCACTAATTTGCAGATGACATGATACTATATATAGAAAACCATAAACACTTCACCAAGAAAACTACTAGAACTAATAAATAAATTTAGTAATGTTGTAGGATACAAAATTAATATACAGAGATCTGTTGCATTTCTATACACTAATAATGAACTATTGGAAAGAGAACTCAAGAAAACAATCTCATTTACAATCTAATCAAGAAGAACACAATACCTAGGAATAAATTTAACACAGGAGGTGAAAGACCTGTACTTTGAAAACTATAAGATATTGATGAAAGAAAATGAGGATGATACAAATAAATGGAAAGATATACTGTGTTCATGGACTGGAAGAATTAATATTGTTAAAATGTTCATACTCTCCAAAACAATCTACAGATTCAATGCAATCCCTGTCAAAATACTCATGGCATTTTTCACAGAACTAGAACAAATTACCCCCCAAATTTGTATGCAATCACAAAAGATATCGAATAGCCAAAGCAGTCTTGAGAAAGAAGAAACCTGGAGTTATTATGCTCCCTGACTTCAAACTATGTTACAAAGCTATAGTAATCAAGACAGTATGGTACTGGCACAAAAACAGACACATAAGATCAATGCAACAGAACAGAGAGCCCAGAAATAAACCCACTCTTATATGGTCAATGTCTCCTATGACAAAGGAGGCAAGTCCATACAATGGGGAAAAGAGAGTCTTTTCAATAAGTGATGCTGGGAAAACTGGACAGCTACATGGAAAAAAATGAAAGTAAGATATTTTCTCATACCATATACAAAAATAAACTCAAAATGGATTAAAGACTTAAATGTAAGATCTGCAGCCATGAAACTCCTAGAAGAAAACATAGGCAACACTCTCTTTTCTATTTGTCTTAGCAATACATATATTTTTTGGATCTATTTTCTCAAGACAGGGAAACAAAAGCAAAAATAAATAAATGAGGCCTAATTGAATTTAAAAGCTTTTGCACAGCAAAGAAAACCATCAACAAAACAAAAAGACAACATATAGACAAGACCCAGTGCATTCAGGGAGGTATGGCCATAGAGAAGACAACCTACAGAATGGGAGAAAATATTTGCAAATGATGTTACTGACAAGAGGTTAATATCCAAGATATATGAACAGCTCATATAACTCAGTATCCAAAAAAACAAACAAACAAAAAAAAACCAACAACCCAATCAAAAAATGAGTGGAAGGCCTGAATAGATATTTTTCTAAAGAAGACATATAGATGGCTAACAGGCACTTGAAAAGATGTTCGACATAGCTAATTATTAGAGAAATGCAAATCAAAATCACAATGAGATATCACCTTACACTTGTCAGAATGGCTATCATCAAAAGGACAACAAATAACAAGTGTTGGTAAGGACATGGAGAAAATGGAACCTTAGTACACTGTTGGTGGGAATGTAAATTGGTAAAGCCACTGTGAAAAACAATATGGAGATTCCTCAAAAAATTAAAAATAGAACTACCAAGGCATCCAGCAATTCCACTCCTGGGCATTTATCCAAAGAAAATAAAAACACTAATTTGGAAAGATAAATGTGCCCCAGTATTCATTGCAGCATTATTTACAATAGCCAGGACATGGAAGCAACCTAAATGTCCATCAACAGAGGAATAGGTAAAGAACACAATGGAGTATTACTCAGTCATAAAAAAGAATGAAATCTTGTCGTTTGTGACAACATGGATGGACCTGAATGCTTAGTAATATAATTAAGACAGAGAAAGACATATACTGTATGTTTTCCCTTATATCTGGAATCTAAAAAAAACCAAAACAAATGAACAAATATAACAAAACAGAAACAGACTCACAGATACAGAGAACAACCAATGGTTACTAGAGAGAAGAGCAGTGGGGAAAGGAGTGAAATAGGTGAAGGGGATTAAGAGGTATAAACTACCAGTTACAAAATTAATAAGTCACAGGAATGTAATGTATAGCACAGGGAATTTAGTCGTTACTTTATAATAACTTTGTATGGTGTGTAATCTATAAAAATATTGAATCACTTTGTTGTACATCTGAAACTAATACAATATTGTAAGTCAATTAAAAAGGGTTTCTGTGGACCTCCCACCTAAGCAAGGATGCAATGAGTAGAGCAGGATGAGGTACATCTACATAGCATAATTGAAATGGGGCATCAGAAGAGTAGGACTGACTTATATATTAAGTTACTCTTTTCAGATTTTCCCATTAAAAATATTTTTAAAAAGATAATTCCGTAGACAAGTAAAGTTGCATTTCCTGGTTTAAAAAGTAGTGGTATGGATCAAGAATAACTACACATAATGATATCTTGTTCAGGTATGTAGGAACTCCAATTAACTTCTAGGAGAAACAAGTTTGTTTCTATGTTTCTTTTTAAGAAGAAAAATTATCATTTTAATGAAGCTTATATGTAAATTAACATCTTTACTTTTGATAAATATTCACTTTTATTCAAAAATCTTTTATGTTTTATTCAATTGTCATTTAATGCGTAAGCTCATTTTTTGTTTTTCCTAATTTGCAAAACGTTTTTGTATTTTTTAGCTTATTGAAAATTTGAGTTTTATCTGGTCGAGAATTTTAATGTTTTCCAATGTGTTTATTTCCATTTTGCTAATGTTATTTCACTTAATTTTCCTTTGGATTCATTTGTTATTTCCCCCACATGAAATTCAATGGATGTTTAATTTAATTCTTGTTTCGCTTTCATTCTTAATAACAAAGAAACTATATTTCTAATAAAAACCTAACAGAAATAAAATGTCTCATTAGGATAAGTTTTAACTCTTCTAAGTGTCTTCCTATCTATCTTCTAATTTGATCCTCAGATTAACCCCTAAAGTTGGAGTTTATGATTATAATTTATCTCCACATGTCAGATGAAGAAACCAAGAGGGCAATAAGTTAAGTAAATGACTTGTTCAAGGTAGAATAGCTAATTAGTGACAAAATACATCTCATGACAAATTTCAAAATTAAAATACTGTAATAATAATGCAGATAGTCTACTTTGGGAATGCTGACCAAAATTATAATGGATATATTTTTTGATCTAAAGGTGTTCTCATCCAGTTGTGAGTACTCACCATCCACATGCTAACAACTCCCACATTCCTCTTTCTGCCCTGACCTCTCCCTTGAGCTCCAGTCTCACATATTCAAGTGCTTACTTGATGCTCCTCTTAGGTGCCTTGTAGGCATCATGATTGGAACAGAACCAAACAGTGAGTCCCATCCCCATCCCCAACATGTTCTTCCAGCAGAGTGACCCATGACAGTAAATGGCAACTTGGTTTTTCCAGTTGCTTAAGATAAAAATCTTGGTGTTATTATTGCCTCCCTTTTTTTCTCACACACCCTCTATCACATCCATCAGCAAATTTTGTTGGTTTTACCTTCAAGACATATCCAGAATATGAGCAATTCTGTTATAAGTTGGGATTGGGAAGCTGACTCAGGAAACAATTAGCATGTAGGAAGTTCTTAGGGAGAGCTCTTGGGATCACCTATCTGTGTATGGGAGGGGTGGAAGTAGGACTGGGCAGGGGGAAATTGGGCTGCAACTCAGGGAAGTTCTCCACCAACTCTGCAGGGAGATCTGAGACTGGGTGGCTTTTCAGAGATGCCTTCATTGTGGAGAATGAGCTCTTCTTTCCACTGTTGCATAGACCAATCAGTGGATACAGACTGACCACAGGAAGGGGGTATAACCCTGGGTGAGACAGCTCTCTTTAGCTAAAGACAGTCAAAGGAATGATTACTGCTATGGAGGAAATAATCAGGGTGATGTAATCAAGAGTCTGGGATTGGGAGCCTACTTCAGAAAGAGTGGTTCAGAAATGCTTTTTTGGGGAGTGCTGACAGTGAATTGAGACCTAGAAAACTAAATGAAGGGCAGGATTGCTGGCAAAAGAGAGTAGGGGGAGTTTGGTGGGTAGAAAAGTCAGAGTGAAAGCCAAAGTGGCTGGAGGATACTGAGGGAGGGGAGGGTGATAGGTGATGGAGTTGAAGATGTAGACATGGGCTTGATTGTGAAAGGCCAGGCTGAGTCTGGGTTTTACCCTAAGTGTAAAGGAAAGCCATAGGAAGTTATGAGTTATGCAGTGATCTTTCTGGTTGTTAATGGAGCATGGCTTTGAGGAGGGCAGGAAGGGAAACAGAAACAAATTTTGGCAGCTATTGTAGTGGTCTAGGAGAGAGATGATTTTGGCTCAGACTAGAACAGGGGCCAGGGAACTGGGGAGAGGTGGGAAAATATAGGATATATTTTGTGTTAGAGCTAATGGTGGATTGGGTGTGGGATTGAGGGAAAGCAAGGAACCAAAGAGACTATTGATAATAGTTTTGGGTTTGAACAACAAGGCGAAGGGTAATTTGATGGAAGGATTGGTGACCATGTATGCAAATGAATGTTAATAGTATATTATAACTCATATTTATTTTCATAAAAATAATAATTAGTATATATTTTTGTAGTTCCAGATATTGATGTCTCTTACAGAATTTAAAAAATTGGTGGGCATTAGTTTAAATTAGATTTATTTCTCCAGATATGGAGGCCAGTGACAATAGAATCTAGCTCTCTGTTTATGTTTAGATCTCACATGCAGTAACTGCTTGACTTCCTTGCTTTGTCTTGGATCAAGTTCACACTTCTACATTAACTGAGCAACTATATGGAAAGTTTGTCAAAACAATATGGATTAGCCATATTAAACATTTCAGACATATTTACGTTCCAAGATCTGCACCCCTCACTAAGCTCTGGTCCTCTTAAGGGAGTGAGGAGTGAATACACACCCATTTACACTAGGTCCTGAGAATAGTGTGGTTCATTGTACATCTGGAGAAAAGGAGGTAACTCTGTTATTTTACATGAAGACTCTCAAGAACAGGAGGAGAATTGACAGAAGCCACCAAAGGACCCCAGAAGGGGCTGTGGAAGAGTCCCCTTCCTGTGGAGCTTCCACTGACTCTTCTCACCCCAATCCTGGACATAGTCACCATGGCTCACAGACGTGGGAAGGTCATAGGATGGAAGTGTGACTCTGAGGCCCTCTGAATAATGTCCCAAGCTGTTCAAAGATCTGACTTAATAGTGTCACTATGATTGATGTTTACTGCAGTCGTGTCAGGAGGTTTGCCTGATGGCCCTGAAGACCAAAGTCTTTTCTGGGGAGAGCTATCCGGCATGCGTGACAGCATCGGAAATGTCCTCCAGAACAGGTCAATGTGTGGGCTCTGTATTGATTTTTTAGGGATTTGAGGGCGTGTCATCAGCCATGCTCTTTTGATCTTTGGCTCCTTTGCTGAATTCTTAATTAAATGTGTAATATACATTAACAGCACCGGAAGAGTGACCTAACTAGGAGAGCTGTTATACATGGGTTTGTGTTGCCAAGGTAGGCGGCACGGTCCATTTTCTTGATGGCTTTGGCAGAATCCTTCCTGGCATCTCAGAGATGAGCAATGCAATGTTATGTCCGCTCTTATGCCTGGTTATAAAGCAGGGTGATTTGGGTGGACACAGTAAAACGTGGAGAGGGACCCGTAATACATTGTGGGGGACATAAGGTGTACAGTCATATCTCAACTTCCCATTCATAGAGATTCGCCAAAGGAAACAATCAGATTTCAGTCTCATGAAGGTAATCCACCTATCAGTAAAATATTTTCTAATTTCTTGCCAAATGTAAAAATTTAACAAAATACAGTCAAATTAAATTGAAGGTAAAAAACTTTTATGAGATGCCACCTAGTATTTACTTCGATTTGGGTCTGATCTATTTACCTAGTTTGAAGGGAGTTGTTATTTCTGCTGCTTCTTTTTATATACACAATGTCCAGTTTCAGAGTCTCTTTTGCCTGTGAATTGAGAGAGATGGAATCATGGGAGGCTCTGGGTTCTGGCTCTCCATCTCCTTTGCAGCCTTCATTCATCTCTGACATTCTTACTCCTATCTATTCAGTAAAGACAATGACTCACCGAGTCACAAAACAATCAGGCGCAAAGATTGAAATTTCTCTTTCTCCAAAACCAGTTAGTCAGTCAACAAACAATACCATGTGCCAGCTAAGCACTGAGTGGGGCTCAGGAGATGCAGAAGCAAAGACAACTGTGATTGTGAAGGAGCAACTGCTTTTCCATGAGGTTACTTGGATGACGGCAAGGGAGACAGAACGAGAGGAGACAGAGAACTGGCACATCATTGATGTTTTCAGTTAGATTTTAAAAAATACACTTAAGGCTTGGGAGTCAGCATCCTAAATCTAGAATAAGGGACCAGGCAGGCCTCTGCTTGATGTATTAAGATCAATGATAGAGGGTTCACATGGGGTCCTGTGGGAGGAGGGTGACTGTTATGGGTAGAACAAGATGAGCAGCAGAAGCCTCAAGAAAAAGGAAGAGAGAAAAGAGATGTCCCCAGAGCGTGTGTATGGTCGCAGTTTTGCATTTTTATGAAATTGTCTATATACATAGAGCAAGTATGCTTAAAAAATATTAATAATTGTTAGAGCCAGAAACGACCCAGAGATCATTGAATTTAACGATTCTCTAACTTGCTGTGCATCAGAACCTCTTGGGGAGTTGGAAAAAACAAAAAATGTAATTGCGTAGACCCTACTACAATGGCCGAGATACCTGGTCCCCAGGTGATTCCAGAACACACTATGGTTTCAGAAGGACTTACTTGTCCAGTTTTCTTATTTTACAGAAGAGGAAACTGGCATCCTGAAGTGCTTATCCAAGGTCACCAGTTTAATCTTTATTGGCTGTACACCAGGCAAGAAAAAAAATGCATCCACTTTGGGAAGTATCCAGGGATAATTTTGTTTTCTTGTTTTATGGTAGAAAAGAATGGAAATGTGCAAGCAAATGAGGGGAAAAAATCACTACATATGTATTTGTGAGTATAGTTGAATAGTTGGTTTTTTTAGCTATAAAATTTTGTGATACACAAAATGACATATTTTCTACTTTCTTTTTTTGCCTACAATTTTAAAAAGATATTTATTTTTATGAGCTACGTCTACCAGAATTTACATGGTGTTAGGCACAGTAAACTGAATTTCACCACAACCCTAATATAGGTAGTCCAGGCTTAATTTTTTAGATGAGAAAATAGAGAAGAGGTGTCACATCCAACTCAGTAAGATAAATGATTAGAATTATAAGGGAAAGGGAAATTGCCTGCCACATGTGTGCTGGGTGCTGGGCCCATAGCCTCATTGTTCACCTATGACCTAGAGTCCAAGGTACTGAATTTTACCAAAATAAGTTTGTATTTAATTTCATCAAACTACCTGCATTCTACTATTGCCTTTGTGGCAGTGATTAACACTAGCGTTTAGTGCGTGGTCTAAAGTCTGTTCTTACGACTCTCTTACCAAACAGAAGTTCCTCTTTGGTAGTAAGCCAGCCTCTAGGTGTTTGTAGCACAGGGAATTGCTCCTCGAGGGGTGGAGATACAGAGCCCAGCAGCAGGGGGAAACAGTCACCTCCTAATGTAACTGCTCAGAAAGGCTGGAGGAAAAAATGCAAGAAAAGAAATCACTTCCCTGTCTTATAAAGAGTCAACTGTGTTTTACAACAGTGAAACCAGTGTTGCAAATCATTCAACTTGAGTAACTGTGGTTGAACGTCACTGTGAGGTTTACTTGGGAATCATATTAATCCTTGTCTTGGACATAACGTGCCAGATTTCTGTGATGACAAGCAGTTCACAAAGGAGCCTAAGTACAGTCTTGGGAGCGAGGTTTTAATCAGACTCAAAAATAATTCAGAGGCTATTTTCGCTTCTCCTTGAGTGGGCCAGAGGAAATGCTCCTCTAGTTTGACTCAGGACAATGTGGGGATTTTTTTTTTCCTTTGATTGTTTTCCTGTTTGTGATTATATTTAGTCGAATCATTAAAAAATTAATTTTCAATTGAGATTGGAAGTAAGCCAGAGTCACATAATGGTGGCCGGCAAGGAAGCATCCTTGACTTGTAGATCAGCTACTTGAATTGTTCTATTCTGCTCACCAGGAGCAGTGGGGTTATTGGTCACTGCACATGTGTGTTTCCTGCACTCACGAGAACGTTAAGTTGTAATGCTCAGTCAGAATTCATAATTAGGGATGAACTTCAGGGTTCCATATTTTGGGCTCTAATCTTTTGGAGATGATTCCAACTGATCACTGATCAGACTTCCTATAATTTTATACAGTGTTAAGTGAGCTTTGTGTTTATAAGAGTTGGTGGTATTCTTGTTTAGTTCGCTGGACATTGATAATTTTAATTGGTTAGCACCTGTTAAAAAGTCAAAACATCTAGCAATATTTTTTTGGATCGGTCTCCTAAAGCAAAGGAAATACAAGCAAAAATAAATAAATGGGACCAGATTAAACTTAAAAGCTTTTGCACAGCAAAGGAAACCATTGACAAAATGAAAAGATAACCTACTGAATGGGAGAAAATATTTGCAAATGATATGACCAATAAGGGCTTAATATCCAAAAAATATAAACAGCTCATGCCACTCGGCATCAGAAAAACAAGCAACCTGACTTAAAAATGGGCAGAAGACCTAAATAGACATTTTCCCAAAGAAGACACACAGATGGCCAACATGCACATGATGCTCAACAGTGCTAATCATCAGGGAAATGCAAATCAAAACCACAATGAGATATCGCCTCATGCCTATCAGAATGGCTATCATCAAAAAGAACACAAATAACAAATGTTGGCGAAGATGTGGAGAAAAGGGACCCTTGTACACTGTTGGTGGGAATGTAAATTAGTGCAGCCGTGGTGGAAAACAATATGAACATTTCTGAAAAAACTAAAAATAGAAGTACCATATGACCCAGTAAGTCCAATCCTGAGTGTATAACTGAAAAAAAACCCCAAAACACTAATTCAAAAAGATACCTGCACCCCAATGTTCACAGCAGTGTTATTTATAATTGCCAAGGTGCGGAAGCAACCTAGGCGTCTATCTACAGATGAAGAGGTAAAGAAGATGTGCCATACACACACGCAATGGAATACTACTCAACCATAAAAAAGAATGAAAATTTGCTATTTGCAGCAACGTGGATGGACTTGGAAGGCATTCTACTAAGTGAAATAACTCAGACGGAGAAAGACGACTACTGTATGATATCACCTGTATGTGGAATCTAAAAAATAAAACAAACTAGTGAATATAACAAAAAAAGAAGCAGACACACAGATGTAGAGAACAAGCTAGTGGTTACCAGTGGGCGGGGGCAATATAGGAGTGGGAGAGTGGGAGGTACAAACTATTGGGTGTAAGGTAGGCTCAAGGATGTACTGTACAACACAGGGAACACAGCCAACATTTTATAGTAACTATAAATAGAGTATAACCTTTAAAAATTATGAATCACTATATTTTACACCTGTAACATATAATATTGTACATCAACTATACTTCAATAAAAAATTTCAAAACATCCACATAGAGATGTTGAATAGCAAATCTTCCTTTATCTTCTAGCCATCTAAATCCTCTCCCAGTTACTGTTACTTTATATATATATCTTTTTAGAGGTCTGTTGCATATTTACAAACATATACATATATATGTATATGTGTATGTATATATTCATACAGATGATAAGTATATGTATATATATACATTTTTTTCTTTTCATACAGATGGTAACATGCTCTATACACTGTTCTGAACTATACTATTTCCCCCTTAACTATATTTTGGAGATCTATCCATCTCAATACATAAAAAATTGTCTCAGTCTTCCATGGAAAGGCATTTAGGTTGTTTCCAATCTTTTGATATTACAAACAAAGGTGCATTTTCACCTGTGGGAATACAGTTGTGAGGTAAATATCCATGAGTCAACAGCTGGTTTGAGCAATATGTGAGCTTTCAATTTTAGTGATTATTGTCAAATTGCCTTCCAAGTGGTTATGCTAATTTATATTCCCACCACCAATGCAGGAATGTGTCTGTTTCTATAAATACTTGCCAACATAGTATTTTCAAATATTTTGATCTTTGCCAATCTGATTGTTGAATGCTGTTCTCACTACACAATGATGGAGGAAGTTTTTAAAATTTGATTTAGGACAACTCCAAACAAGTTTTTGAGGGTGTGAGGTAATAGAAAATGTATATATTGGTCTCTGTCCTGGTTCCTGGCACAGAGCTCCTAAAACCCTTGTAATTTCCTAGGTGATAAGAGCACTAGAAACATGTCTTGTTCTAATATTTGGTCTTTCACTACATCCCTGACACAGGGCTCCTAAAATCCTTGTAAATTCCTAAGTGATAGGATGCGGGCTGGTCACCAGAAAGACCAAGCCATGGTTAGAAGCTTGGAATTTTTCAACCCCACCACCCAAAGAGAGGAGAGGGGCTGGAAATGGAGTTAAGAATTGCTTATGCTTACATGAGGAAGCCTCCATAAAATCCCAATAGTAGGGGATTTGGAGAGCCTCCAGGCTGGTGAAAAGGTGGAGGCGTGGGGAGAATTGTACCCCCGGAGAGGGCATGGAAGTTCCTCACCCCTTCCCACATATCTTTTTTAAATTTATTTATTTATTTATATTTATTTTTGGCTGTGTTGGGTCTTCGTTTCTGTGCGAGGGCTTTCTCCAGTTGTGGCAAGTGGGGGCCACTCTTCATCGCGGTGCGCGGGCCTCTCACAGTCACGGCCTCTCTCTTTGCGGAGCACAGGCTCCAGACGCGCAGGCTCAGTAGTTGTGGCTCACGGGCTTAATCGCTCCGCGGCATGTGGGATCTTCCCAGACCAGGGCTCGAACCCGTGTTTCCTGCATTGGCAGGCAGATTCTTAACCACTGCGCCACCAGGGAAGGGAAGCCCCTTCCCACATATCTTGCCCTGTGCATCTCTTCCATCTGGATGTTCATCTGTATCCTTTATTATTTCCTTTTTTAATAAACCGGTAGATGTAGTAAACTGTTTTCCTGAGTTCTGTGAGCTGCTCTAGCAAATTAATCAAACCTGAGGAGGGGTCGTGGGAGCATTTGGTCTATAGCCCATTGGTCAGAAGCACAGGTGACAATCTGGACTTGCTCTAGCCCTCTAAAGTGGGGGACAGTCTGCTGGGACTGAGCTAGTAGCATGTGGGATCAGATGCCTCTCCAGGTAGACAGAGTCATAATTAAGTTGTAGGATACCCAGCTGGTGTCATGGAGAAGCGCTTGGTGTGGGTAAAACCTCCCACACATTTGGTGACCAGAAGTGAAGTGTGCAGTGAGAGTAGTGAAGGAGGCAGACAGGAAAGAAACACGTGGTAGGCAAGAAAATGGTTTTTTCCCGACTCAGGAGGTAGAGTGAACTGAGTTTTTGTAATACGGAGGGCTTATGTTCCTCTAACTTTAAACAAACCGTGTAATACTAACATCATCTTAGGTACCTACAAGTACAAGATTGGAAACTTTCAATGAATGCATAAGGCAAAAAGGAGGGTGCAAAAAGGGTACGAGTTTAGTTTAGATTTTTATATACTTGAGGGTCTAAATCTCACAACAATGGCTACCTTGATTATATTTGTCTTCTGCTCTCTGCTGGAGGTTTGTTTCTTTCAGCTTTTAGTTTTCACGGGAGGAATGAGGTCAGGTTCTTACTGCTCAAGTCCGATGTGTTAAACAGCTCAGTTAGAGTCAGAGATTGTCCAGGCATTTCCAGGAAGTCTGCTGACTGGTGTCACTGAACGTTCACAGGCTGCAGCTTCCACGGGGCCCCTTTGTGCTGCCCCCCATTCCTGCTTTCTGGGTCAGCCCTGTCGTCCATTTCACCTGATCAGAGTACCCTTCTCTCAACATTTTATAGTTCGTCTCCTTCAGGGCACTGTGATGGAGGAAAGTTTTGGCTTTCTGATTTAGGAGAGGTAGGAACAGGTTTTTGAGGGGTTATGCACATGTGAATGTCGATAAAATCTTGTTGTTTATTTTTTTAAAATACCCTTTCCAAAAGAACAGATACATGTATATGTATAACTGCATCACTTTGCTGTACATCAGAAATTAACACATTGTAAATCAACTATACTTCAATAAAAATAAATTTAAGAAAATACCCTTTCCACGCTTTTTTTTTTCCTGCTCTTCATTCATAGCACTTCTCCTGTTTCCCAGAGAAAAGAGACCAGTGGGGAGAAGCTCCCGCAACCTCCTGCTTCTAGCTTGTCTCTGACCCATTTCTCGACCCTCCCTTTCCTCCTTGTTAAATCAGAGGGGCAGTCCTCCCTTTATCCAGAGCCATCTCTCCATCTCTTCCCTGGATTTCATCCCCTCCTGTGCACTCAGGAACTCTCTCTTTATATCAACCTCTCCCTTCGCATCAATACATTATCGTGCTCACAAGGTCCTATTTTGAAAATAAATCAGCAGTAACTGCCTCGACTGCACCTCGTTTCCTGCCAGCCAGCGGAAGCGTAGTTCGCCTCTCATTTCCCCTTCAGCCTTCAGTGGTAGGTTCTGAACCCATCGCTTCACTGAAATCACTCTTGCTCAAGTCTTTAACAACCTCTTCCATGATAACTTTACTAAAGTTTCCAGGCGCCATTTTCCTTGAAGTTTGGACCCCTCTGTAGTGTCCACCACTCCCTCCTTCCCGACAGGCTCCCTCTTCCTACTTGAGGCTCTTCTCTGTCTTCCCTACTCTTCCTTCTTTGCTCATCTCCCAACGCCAGGTTCCCTCCCAGTCCTCTCCAAGCTCCTCATCTCCTCTCCCCTTATGTAAGCCAGCCACATCCATGGTTAAAACCATAGTACGTAGAGTCAGCCAGATTTGACACTTAATTCCAACCCTTTTAAGTTTTGTCATCTGGACAAGTCACTTAACTCTCATAACCTCCGTTTTCTCGACTTTAAAATAAGCATAGGCCTTCCCTGGTGGCGCAGTGGTTGAGAATCTGCCTGCCAATGCAGGGGACACGGGTTCGAGCCCTGGTCTGGGAGGATCCCACATGCCGCAGAACAACTAGACCCGTGAGCCACAACTACTGAGCCTGCGCGTCTGGAGCCTGTGCTCCGCAACAAGAGAGGCCACGATAGTGAGAGGCCCGCGCACCGCGATGAAGAGTGGCCCCCGCTCGCCGCAACTAGAGAAAGCCCTCGCACAGAAACGAAGACCCAACACAGCCAAAAATAATAAATAAATAAAAATTAAAATAATTCCCACTTCACTGGGGTGTGAGCTGGGAGTCAATGTATTCAGATACACTATAAAACGTTTTATTGATTGATTCAACAAAAATTTCAAAAAATAATTTGAGCCCATACTATATTACAGGTACTATGTACAAGGTTTTTTGGACTGTGACATACAGTAAGAAATACAATTTATCATGCCACTAGGACACACGTACATACAAACACATTTTCATTCAGAGATTCTTACTCTTCTTATGTTTAATGTGATATGCTTTGTTATTTTCTATTCTATTTCACAAACTTATACTGGTTACTATCTACTCAATTTCCCAATCCTCAAATGAAACAAGGCCTAGAGCTTAGAAAACATTCTTCTAGGCTCTGGGGATATGGAAGCATTGGCCACATGGAACTTTCTTTCCAGAGCTGAGCCGTCCATTAGAATTTTCTGCAATAATGGAAATGTTCCATAGCTGTCTTGCCCAATATGGTAGCCACTAGCCACGTGTGATTCTTTAGCCTTTGAAATGTAGTTGGTGCACATGAGGGACTGAATTTTCACATTTTATTTAATTTTAATTTATTTAAATGTACAAAGCCACGTGTGGCTATGGTATTGGACAACAGTTCTAGAGTGTGGGTGACAAACAAAAAAAGTAAATGAATAAAAGAACAACATAATTTCCGATAGCTATCACTCATTGGGGCAGTGATGATGTTACTTAGGATGGAGTGACTGAGAGTGACTTTGGGAAGAGTTTAGGCTGGGCGGTCAGAGAAGACCCCTCGATGGAGGTAATGTCTGAGTTGACATCTGAGTTACAAGGAGCCAGGTATTTGGCCATCTGAGGGAAGAGGATCCCCGCTGCGGAGAAGAGCGGATGCAAAGGCCTACAAGTGGAAATGAGCTTGGTGTATTTGCGGAAAAGAAGTCCTCTGAGGCTGGATCATAGTGGCAATGAGTAAGTACTAAAGGAAGGTAGCTGTGCTGCTGATGAATACCCACAGCCACGCCCCTCCCCCCAACCCAAGAGTCCTGCAGGCATTTCAAACTCAGCTTATGCTGTACTGAACATGCGAAAGTTGTTCCTCCTCTGTGTTTCCTATCTCAGTGAGTGGTGCCACCATTTAACCTGGCATTATCTTCCTCCCCTCCCTCCCCCTCACCCTATCAATTGTCAAGTCCCGTCATTGTTCTTCTGAACGTCCCTGGAATATGACCACTTCTCCACCCCCTTGTGGGACATTTTCTTGATTCATGGACTCATAATGGTTTCTTTGCCTAAATCTATTCTTCACACAGCGGCCAGAGTGATCATTCTAAAATACAAATGCAACCAATGCCACTCTTTGGCTTAAAATCTTACCGTGTTCCCCAAGGCACTCAGATTAAGACAGCAACTCTTTAACAAGGACTTACTAGGACCTTTATCAGCCTAAGGTGCCTTGCTCAAACCTGTTTTCAGCAACTCGAAAATGCCTTGCTCTCTATTCTTTGAGCATCTGTGAAGAGTGTTTCTTCTGCATAGGATTTTCTTTGCTCTATCTCCTCCAACCTTTGGATGACATTCTCGGGATATAGCTTAAGCAACATTTCATCCAAGAAGCCTTCCATGACTCCCCGCCCCGCCCCATGTTTGATGTCCTTCAGGTGTTCTCACTGCACTCTGAACCATCCCCATGTAGCACTTATTTCACCACCCTGTAATTGTCTATTTACAAATCCGTTGCCTGCAAGAGGGCAGGGGTCAGTCTCCCATGTTTGCTGATGCACAGCCAGCACTTACCACAATGCTGGGCATCAAGTAGATGCTCAGTAAATATTTGCTGGATGAATAAAAAATAAATAACATGAATTCAGATATTTTTATTGACAATTAATTATTACCTACTGATGAACAATAATAGCTAGCATGCATTGAGTATGCTTAGCATTTTACTCTATCTCCCTCGTCTCCTCTACCACAACCCACTAAGATAGGCATTCTTATCCTCATTGTATAAATTGAAAACTGAAGACCCTGAGGATCTAGAATAACTTGCCTGAAGTTACACAAGTGGCAAGTGAAGACAAAATCAAGAAAACCCTGGGAGCACCCAAGTAAAACAAAAAACAAAATTCATTTTCTTAATCCCAACACCAGGTGTGATGAGCTTTCTGGATTCCCTTGTTCTAACAGAGACTTCACAGACAGCAGTGGGTTTGTAACTGCGGAGGGATGTTGCTTACGTCAGAGTGGTCCTGAGCTGAGCCATTATCCTAGACTTATAAAGCCAACTTTCATTTGCTGAACTTGAAATAAAGCTCAAGACTAAACTATTTCCTTCAGTTTGGTTGGGTGGATCTCGAAAAGGTTTTCTGAGACTAAGCTCCTAGGGGGTGCTGGCTGAACACCTGCAGTGGGCTCCGGGGCACCTGAGGGGCATTGATGGGTGCTGTCCATGGAGACAGGGAAGCCAGGAGCTTGGGAATTGGGGTGTTGACCCTGCTGTGGCAGAAGGCATTTTGCATTTGCTTTGTGATCACTAATCCATGAGGGGAGTGGCCTTGTTTTTCATAATATTTCAGGAACTGCCGCACTGAATTGTGATCCTGTAGCTTGGTGGAAATTCTGATAGACTATTGGTTGAGGGCCATTTGGGGATTTGTAGTCCAGTGACTTGATGTGACTTTGGGGATTTTGATTCTGTCGTTTTGGCCTGTGCCTGTCATGTTTATGGTGGGTTGAACAGTTAAGTAGAGTGTCTACCTCTTGTAAAACTCCAGGCGCTGGCCAGATTTCATCTTGCTTATTCTTCACTACATCTGCCTTTGGCAGGAGAGTGACAATTGTTGGCCCTTTCATAATGAGAAGGACAATGGGGGCCAGAGAGGTTAATTGGCTTACCTCGGTGAAGCACACAGGTTAGAGTAACTCAACATCGTAGGATTATGTTTCTGAGTTAGACTGTTCAATCTTACTGGGGAAGAAATGCATGTTTTATATTTAAGGATCCATATACTTCCATAGGTATTCATTCATTCATTCAGCAATTATTTATGGAGATCCTACTGTGTGCCAGGAACTGGCTATAGTGGGGAAAAAGACAGACATGCTGTCAAGAAACTGACATTCCAATTGAAGAGGGAGAACACACAGAAAATGTAAACATATACATGAATTTTTCATTTCAAATACTAATTTTCTACAGACAAAATAAAAACAGAGTAAGAATATGCAGAGTGCTTGGGGTGGGTGAAGAAAGGATTATCAAAAGGCTTCCATGAGATGGTGTCCGGTAAACTAATAGCAGAAGGATGTAAAAGAGCCAAGCTTGAGAAATCTGGGGAAGAGCGCTCCAGGCAGAGGGAACAGCAAATGCAAAGGCCCTGAGGCTAGGACAAGAGTGTCATGTTGGAGGATAGGAATGCTGAGTATTTAGAGGTTTTTAAGCAGAGGGGTGATGGGATGCTCATTTTTATTATTACAAGATCTCTGTGATTGCCATGCAGAGGTGAACTGAGGAAGGTAAAGGATGAAACAGGGAGAACAGGAAGAGATTACTGCAGGCGTTCAAGGATAGATACTTTTTTTGAGTTCCTACTATGTTTCAGACATTGTAAGTGCTTTCCATGCATGATCTTCTTTAATATTCACAACAATTCTATAATGTAATTATTATCTTCATTTTTCAGATAAGAAACTAGAGGCTCAAAAGTTTAAATATCTTATCCAAGGCCACTCAACCGAAGTGGCAGAAGTAAGGTTTAATTTCAAAGTCTATACTGTTAAGTGCTTTTCTAGCCCTGGCATATCTTTTTTTTTTTTTTTCCTGTCTAGGACTGAAGGCTTTAATTAAAACAACAATGACAAAAACTAGAGATTTTCACCATGTGCTTCCTATTTTTACTCCCTGTTCTTACAACAGAAATATAACAAATCTTTAAAAAAATAAAAAGAGTGTTTATGGATTAAGAAAGCAACTGACTCTATTAATATTTCTTTACCCATGTATTGTGATATTCAGAAAAACTCAGATTACAGTGAATTTACTTGGCGATCTTTGTGTTTTTACTCTTGACCTTTCTATTCTAAAGGAAGTGTGTAGCCCTGGCATATCTTCATGGCCTGCTAGAGTGTTCCTCATGGATATCCCCCAGACACTTTAAAACTGTAAGGCCTAAAACCAGAAGTTCACTGTCTCATCCCCCAAACCTTTCCTCTTGGTTCCTCAGCTATATTAATGACATCACCAACAACTCAATAACCCAAACTAAAAACTTAGTGTCTTCTTAACTCTGTCTTGACAGGTGTTTTTCTTCATTAATCTGCATCAGATCTGTTGCATCATTTGATCCATTTTTACTCTGTTATCTATTTGATTTCTATGCCTGTCGTCATTGCCTTGGTTTGAGCCAATTCAGCTATTCCAGTTGCTTCTTCTTCATTTCCTGATTCCAGCCAATCTCTACGCTCTCCAGTTTATTTTCCTCTAGACTCTAGGTTTAATTCCTATCTTAAACCCAGGTTACATTATCCCTGTTCTTAAAAATCATTCTGTGGTCCGCCTTACCTCCAGAATCAAGTTCATGAACTTTAATGTGGCAATCAACTTACCAGTATTGAGTCGTTCATTTGTTGGCAGCAGATCACTTGTTATTGTAGCACTGGACTTATTTGTTTTCGCAGCTGATAACTTTTACCACATACAACCAGTCATGTGAAGAGGAAAGTTAGGAACATGCAGTCCAGATGATTCCGGATTGAACTATTTAGAAGTCCAGCATGAACCGAGCTAACTAATCAGTGGGTGAGAGGCAGCATTCAAGGGCCAATAAGGTGTTTCCATAGCCTCCTGGTAGAACCTGTTTACTCAACAGCTCTGGGAAGTCACCCAGCTGGATACATTTTTGTTGGACTGACTTGCATGGAAGGGACACAGGAGACACCTGAGTTCTAAGACAGATTAAAGTCTAAACTAGCCACAGGCCCTCTTAACCTCTTAATGGCATTCCAGAGGGCAAAGGCAGCCAGTTCTTAGGGATAGGAATCAGTTCATTTAAGAAGCAAATGGAAATTTCTGGACAGAAGGAAATGCCCCTTCAGTGTGAGATTTATCCTAACCCTACATTGTGTTGTTTACAGGAAATAGGTCCCTGTGAATGAAGCACGGAATAAACAGAAGGGTTAAGAAACAGGAGATTTTGTGGTTATTTTCTGAGTTGAATTTGCAGACCTGTAATTCAGTGATTCAACTCTGACTGTCAGCACCCAGCAAGCATTCTGTCTTCAAGCATTTGTAGTCACGAGGCAAATATACGCTGAAGCATTTTCTGCCCTACTAAGGATTCCTCAAACATAAGGTAGTTTCTCTAGACGGGTTTTCTTGTCTACTAGATAATCAGACAGAAAATTTAATAAAAATTTATTTTGTTCTATCATTTCTCATTGAAGAAAATAAAATTTTTGAGGCTGTTGCCGTGATGCTGAAGGAGTTAAATGAAATTCGTTTCTGCCAATTTTAAGAACTATGCTAGAAGATGTTCCCTGTTTTGTTTTGTAGAATAAATAATAGTTTTAAAAGATAAGGTAGAATAGCTCCATATTTTCCATATTCAACTTTAAGGTGGGATATAATTTTTAATGTCTGTACTAGAAGTGAATTATGATATTCCACCATATTTTAAGCATAATATAAAATTTTAGCTGACAACTGTGTATTGTACAAACAATACTATAACAACAACAGAAATCAAGCAAGAAAAAAAGGGAAAGGAAGCAAAGGAAACATATCTCTAATCTTGCCATTCTAAAAACCAGCTGCTTTAATGTTTCCTTCCAATTACTGTCAATATGTTATCTAATTTTCATATAGTTACAACCTTAGCATGGACGTGACTTTACAATCAGGTTTTTGCTTCTAATGTTACATAAGCCTTTTTTCCCAGTCACTTTGCATTTTGAAACCCTAATGTGCTTTTATACTAGAATTTCTGGCAAGTAATGGGTTTCTTCAGAAAGGTTTGTCCAGGATTGTGTAGAATTTCCCACGGATTTAGTATGTGCCCAACAGCAGACACCAAGAGAATGCTTCAGAAAATATTCCCTAGAATAAAATGTTTTCCTCGGAAGAGACCCGGAGGGAAGGTGACGTGAAAGGAAGGGAGGATGGGACCTCCTCACGAGCCCATAAGTCACAGTTCACTGTCAGAAAGCTGCAGAAGTCACATCCCGGCGAGGGGTCCAGTTCTACATCTGTGTTTGTATCTACAACACAGAAAATTAAGATGGGCTAAAGGGAACCAGGGAGATGTCTCTCCCTCAGTGTTTCTCACTTGGCACACAAGGTGACCTTCAGGAGCTTCTGTTCTGTCCTTTCCACTTGACCAATGTGTTCTGGGACTTAATGTGCTAATATTCCTAAGCCTTTTTAATTACGAGATGATCATACTTGTCATCATCTGCCTCAGCCATGGATTACCAAATGTCCTTGATCAGTGAGGCTTGCACAAATATGGATTTTACCCCAGACTCACCTGGTTTCTGAAAAATAAATATGGCTAATAACAATGTACTGGTACTCACAGATGAGGTGACACACTCCTTATCTGGCCCTCCCTAAAGCGGGGATGACATGGCTAAGTGACAAGATACTGGGTCATTGCATAGCCGATAAGCTGAATGTGCCAACCCTTACACACGCTAACCACAGCTGGGCCAGGTCTGTTTCCTCGTTCATTCATTCATTCACAGGACAGGTATTGCTTGAGTGTCTACTTTGGTGGTGGCATGCTAGGGGCTGGGCTATTTGCATGAACAAAGGAGGCAGAGTCTCAAAGAGCCTTCAGCCTGGTGGAGAACACAGACATGATCTAAAAATCTCATGGTAAATGCAACATTAAATCTGTGATGTGTACGAGGAAGGGAGGGTGCAAGGGGGCTGAGGGTGCAGATGGCGGGGGGCAGTGACCTGGTCACGGGAGGCATCTCCAGGAAGGGAGGACTGACCCATGCTTGGAAAGAACATTAATACAATTGACCAATGTTTACCAAGTGGTTCCTATGTAAAAGGTCCAGATTTTAGTGCTTTATATGGATTTGTGTGTGTGTGTGTGTGTGTGTGTGTGTGTGTGTGTGTGTGTGTTATGGACTCATGTTAACATATAGGTGAGAAAACTCTGGCTTGGAGACAATAATTTGTTTAGGATCATCCAGCTGTGAGTAGAAGAATGGGGATTGGAACTCAGTTTGGTTGCAAAGTCTGGAGTCCTAACCACTCGGCTATACTGTCTTCCGTCTTGCTTGAAATAAGAGTCAAGCAGGTGGAGAGAATGGCGGGAAGGGGTGCCAGACAGGTGGAACAGCATGTGTGGGGCACAGAGGTGGAAGTGGAGAGAGGCGGGGTGGCTGTGTGTGCAGGCTGGGGAGAGCGCCAGGCGAGGCCGGGAGGGGAGCAGGGACAGGCTGCGGCCCCGGGGAGGCATGTCAGGTTCTGGCCCTGCCCGACAGGAAGCCACCGGAGGGCTCCAGGCAGGGGTGGACGTGATCAGACTTGCGTTTTGGAAAAGTCACCCTAGCTGTAGTATAGAGGTTAGATGGGGGCAAAGGCGGATTTGGGGAGACAAATTAAAAGCTTTCAGTGGTGGTGAGGGGTTTGAGAGCAATCGAGGTGCTGAGATAAGTTCTAAGTTTCCGACTTTGGCAATTCGGTGGACACAGATGCCGTGTGTTGAGAAGGGAAGAGTGGGAGGTGATGTGGCTTGGAGGAAAAACCATGCATTTGACTCGGGCCAGTTGAGTTTGAGGTGCCTTCCTGAACCCAGGTGGAGGTGTCTAGTAGATCATATTATATATAGATCAGGAGCTCAGGAAGAGGTTAGGGCGGGAGATAGAAATGTGTGAGTCACCCCAGGGAGAGGTGCTAATTGTGTCCATCGGAATGGGCGAGACGGTCTAGGGAGAGAGGCTTTGTGTTTTCACTATCCCCTTCATGCTTTCTTCTTTCCAACTTGCCTTTGGCTGTATGCACCCTTCTCCTTGCTACTTCACCCCCCCATCTGCAAACCTGATTCGTTTGCCCCCTTGCCCAGCACTCCTTCCCTCCTCATGTGCGTCTTCATTCTCCATCCATCTTCTAGAGTCTCCTTCCTTCTGTCCACTCGCTCACTTTCTGCTGATGAGTGCTGACTTTTCTGTTCTCATCCCCACTGAAGTTTCTTTTTCAAAGGCAGCCAGTGACCCACCCGCCCACCCCAAGCACTAGATCCTGTGGCTCATCCCAACTCAGTCTATACCTCCTGGCTTCTCCTTAGCATCTGACTCTTGATACCTCCCCTTTTCAACATTCTCCTGCTTTGTGTTCCCTGGTGCTGCATTATCTCTTTTCTCTTTTCTCCTGTCGTCTTCACGAGCTTCTCTTTCTATTTCTACCCCATCAACGTACATATTCCCCAGGAATGTTTACTTCCTCTCCCTTCTATACATGCTACCTCAGCTATCTTGTTCAATTCCATGGCCTTCTCAGTCACCCCCTTGGGGATAGTACCAAAACGTATCTTTCTGGCCAGCACCTAAATACCGCAGACCCAACTGTCCAGCTGTGGGCTAAACGCCTCTTCTCTACATCCCGCTAGCATTCCAAACTCAGCATGGCCCATATCAAACATGTCCTGTTCCTTTCAAATAATTCAATGTCCTACACTGTTTACTTTAGCTGAGTCCCTCTTTTTTTTCATTCTCTTTACCTCTCTTTAGTGCTACCATATTCAGAGCCCTATTATCTCTTGACTGGGACCTTTGCCTTCATTTCTCAACTAGTTTTTCTTCCTCATTTCTTCGTGTTCTGAATGAATCCTATGCGTTTGCACTAAATGAATCATGTATTCAACCCAGGTCCTATCTCCTTAGCCCCAAATCTTTAATAATCCTCTCTTGCCACTGAAATAAGTACACCCCCATTAGCCTAGTTTTAAAGACCCTCTTCACTTGGTCCCAAGGTAGCCTCCCACCTTTATCTCCTGCTTCCACCTGACACATACGGTCTGAGCCAACTATGTCAACCTCTTCTCCAGGCTGCATGACACTCAGAGGCAGACCTCTGTGCCTCAGAATCCTTGTATCACCTACGCTGCCCACCTGGAACATAGTAGGTGCTCACTAAAGGTCTGGCATGTGCATGCAAAAGTATTTGCTGGTTCCTACAGATGTCTGGTGCTTCCCAGACCCTTGCCTTTGCTCCTGGTGAGCTACCTACATGGAAGGACCTCCTCTCTTTGTCTTAAGAAGTAAGGTGATATATGAAATAGTGCCATTAAAAATTGTGTACTGGGAATTCCCTGGTGGTCCAGTGGTTAGGACTCTGTGCTTCCACTGCAGGGGCCACGGGTTCGATCCCTGGTTGGGGGACCAAGATCACACATGGCACGGCCAAAAAATATTGTGCATTATATATATACATTTGTTATTATTTTACCCATTTATTTAAAATCTACTCAACCTTCGGAACTCATTTCCAGCACCACTTTCTTCATGAAACCATTACTTATCCCCCTAAGAACCATCCTTTTTCTGAACCCTCAAGATACCTCTCTTCCCTTTGCTTAAAAAAAATTTTTTTTAAAGTACCAGAGTGGGATGCAGGGATATTTCAAAGGAGATATGGTCCCTAGTCTGATATCTTTGTTGTGTTTGATCATTAGGTATGCTTTTGTTATAAAACCTTTGATTCTAAACAGTAATTTGAAGACTCATCTCCCCCATCGCCAGCCCGCCACAATCCCGTCCCAGCCATCACTCACTCGACTGAGCTCAGAGTTTGGTCCCCTGAGGCACCTAACACACCACCTTGCCCGCAGTAGGTTCTTACTATTTGTGGGCCTGAATTAGGTGAAGGGATGTGTATGGCTGCCAATATCTTCCATCTTAAGTGAAAAGTGAGTCAAAGATGGGGAGCTGTGCTTATGTTGCTTCAGTGGCCAGAAGGAAAGCAACAATGCCCTTCTCACAAGTCCAGCAGAAGGAGCAATGGAACCATGTGTGCCACCAGGAGTAGCTGCCTCTACCACTTAATTTGGGGGATAAATGAAATGAGGCCATTATGAAGGTGGAAACATCAATATTACGCAAACACAGGCATGTTTCTTGTGGAGTTAATCTCTGTGTGATCTTTCATTCCCAGCCTTCTGACTCTGCTGGATTCCATCTGCCAACAAAGCACAGGGCAGGCACTTCAGACATATCACTGTCTTGTCTCTATCACAGGGGCCGGGAAGTGAGTTCCATAAAATTATACTTTGTGTTCAGAATCCTGTATTTGTGATTTGAAGTTGGTCTACACCTCAGTCAGTTAATGGAGAGGGCTATAATTCTCCAATCTTCCTAATTATCCCCATGGATATAAAATGTTGAGGACCTTGTAAGATCTTTCTTTCTAGGACATGATTCATCCCTTCCCCTTTTTTCAAAATAAACTGAGAGATGGCCAAAATCTTAGGATGAAAAAATAACTCTGATGAAAGAGTTCTGGACAGCTCTCCCAAAGCAGCCAGTGAATTACGGGAAAAACATTTATAGGGCAAAACCACAGGGCATGGAGGCAGGGTCTAATTCGGTCCTCAATAAGTCCATTGTTTCTATCTTGGGAATTTTATTTTTCCATGGAAGTTCTTTCAAAGGGCTAAAGCACTCAGAGAACCACTTCAGTTCTATACGGGGTCCCAGAGAATGATTTGGACAGTAAGTAAGAGGAGAGCTTTTTGCTTGTGAAGGGAACTGAGGCAGGCATTTCCAGGGGCTGATCTGCGGGCAGGTGGACCCTAGCAGGAGGTTACTCCTAGATGGAGTTGGGATTCACGTGAGAGCCAGGAGATCCAAGAATGAGGACCATCAACTCCAAGTGGGAAGCAAGTTACTTTATTTCTTTGTCCCCAGGATAGTCATTTGTAAAATGGGCACAAACATTCCTGGGCCCAACCTACTTCACAAAGTTGTTATATTGATCAAATCAGAAATGGGGGGCGGGGAGAAAAGCTAAAGTTGTTATCAAAGCATTTGGAGATGCTGAACTTGTTAGAGAAGTAAAACACGTTCGCAGGCTTTCATTTCATTTTTGAAAGAAGCAATATGATTTTCTGTTTACTAAGCAGCCCCCCTCCCCCGCCCCCGCCAAATTAATGAGAGACCTTCAAAATGATCTGAGCCCTTAGGGCAGAATGAATGTGAACACAGAACTGACAGCCTGTCTTCTTCTGTGAATTGCGAGTGGTGGTAAAAAGAGGCCCAGTTCCAAGATGTTGGTCTTGGGTTTGAAGTCTTTGCCTAAATACGATTATGCAATATTTTGGGGAGTCAGTTCCAAGATTGCTCGGATTGCTTATAAGACATTTTGTTTATTAAATAATTTTCTGAAATTTACCAGGTTTTCGTGACTCACGGATTCGTGCAAATGTACGTATGACATTTAGAATTATAGAATGAGGTGGGGGAGATCATCTAATTCACCCTGTGTTTTACAGAAAAGGACGCTGGGAGCCAGGAAGACTAAACGACTTGCCTGAGGCTGTATGCTGTGTCCATGGAAAAGCTGGGGCTGGAACCCAAACCTCCCAGCTTCCCAGCTCAGTGTTCTTTCTTTCGAAGACATTTTCCATGAATATTCTGGCCATATACCCTACTTTCATGGTCAACGCTAAATCCCTGGAAGAAAACAAGAATGATTTTTTCCCCTGTGATTTCAAAATAAGAGAAATATTTTGTAACCGTAATACATTGTGGTTTTTTTTTTTTAACATCTTTATTGGAGTATAATTGCTTTACAATGGTGGGTTAGTTTCTGCTTTATCATTATGTTTTTAAGAATGTACAATTCTCTGTAGAATTTATAGGTCATAAAGTGCTTTCAAATACATTTAATCTTTATAACAATTCAGGTGAAGATTGTTATTAACACCAGATATGGAAGTGGCTCAGTCAAGGTTTCCAAAAATCAAAATTGGGACTCAAGAAAGGTTTGGGTTTTCAATTCTATTCTTGGAGGGTTTTTTTTATGCTACATGAAAGTTGCTACCTGTGTGTTTTTAAGTACAAGTGACCATTAGTCATGGGGACAAGAGTCCCCAGGCACCCCCCACTTGGTTTGGTTCCAAGCTGAAGCTAGGCTCTGCCTCAGTGTATCTTACAATGTTGACACCTACACCACTGTGACATGCCAAGCCATAGTGGATTGAATTTTCCAGTTCATCAACCAACAAAAGCTCACTTACTTCAGAAAGGCCTGGCTGAATTCACACTAGTAGCAGTAATAATAATAATAATAAAAACAGTTGACATTTATCAAATACTTATTGTTTCTAGGTGCTTTACAAGTACTGACTGATTTGATTTTCCCAGCAAGCCTATGACCATTGTATCTCAGTTTTACAGATGAGCCACAGAGAGGTTAAGTACGCTTCTCCTGGTAACACAGCTAGTAAATGGCAGGTAAGTAAAATCTGTATTTTTGTTTTTCTTATTAAAAATGTGTAGTATTTTCATATAATAACCGTAGCTGTTCAATTCTTTGTCTTTGGGCAAAGATCCTTCCCTCACTGAAGCTCAGTTTCTCAGCTCCAAAACGATTGTGTTGAACTAGCAGTTCTTAAGAGTTCATTCTAGTACTATTGTCCCCTCACCTGCTACCATATGCTCTGTGAACCTAGGCTGTCCCATCATACCTTATTCTACCTTTTCCTGCTCCACCTTACCCTATTTCCAGAGATAAACAAAAGTCACATATCATTATCATTTTTATTTATATATAATAAGCATTAAACGTACGAGCTTTCCAAACATTTTAACTTAGGAAAAACAGGGAAATAATGACCACTCTTTCTCTCCTCCCTCCCCCTTTATTTCTTAAAATATTCATTTGAGCAAACCTTTTACTCAGAGGTAATGCAAAATCCTCCACGAAGGAATATAGTCCCAAATCGCACAGCTCTTTCCTTTGTGCCAACAACTGTATACAGACAATACTAGTTTAAAACGAACATGAGGGCAACCTGAAATGGGGAAACAGGAAGGTGACATCACCAAATAAACCTCCAGGCTTGTATACAAGCCTCTGCAGAACAGATAAGGCTTGCCGCTTGCGCGAAGCTGCTGGGGTGTGTTCTGGGTGCCCTGTATTATTTGAATTTAAAGTCTTTTTCAACATCAGCTACTGTGGGGCCACCCTCCTTGCCGCCCCTGAAGTGTGAGGTCCCCCCAAAATTCCATCTCTCATTTGAGATGCCCAACTGTGAGTTCAATGGTAAACTTGATGCAACTTGGAAGTGAATCATCACAAATGATAACTTCCTCCACTTAGAATCAATGAGTTTTCAAAAACAATTAAAGATGTTGAAAATTGTACCTTTTTATATGTGAAAGGATTTTATGAGGTGCCTTTACCAAGCCTTGAAATACATCCAAGTATTGGGGCAAAAGAGAAGTTCAAACCATATAGAGCGGATTGATGCTGAAAGAAATAGCAATAATTTTTTACGTGTCTATTTGACCTTCCAACCAGAAAGGGGTTAAATTCCTGCCTGAGTTGCATTTTCTTCCTTATGAATTAAGCATTAAAATATGCCCACTTCATCATTTTCCTCACACACCTAGCTCTTCCTTTATTATGCCTTGTTTCCACTTGCCTGTAGACAGAGCTCCCCATATTTTGCTTCTGACTCTAAATAACCACGATCACTCATGATGAGAGAGCATTGGTTAACGAGATGGCTGTGAGATGTTGAGAAATTTCTGTTTGGCTTGTAAAGCCATGACTGTCTCTTTTATAATGGAGCTTTTATCTTCTGACAGAGAGCTTGGAGCTCACAAGCTCAGAGTTTTTGTTAGTAGTTGACGGTGACTATTCAAGGATTGAGTTCTCCCGTCACGGAGAGCTGGGTTGAAGATGGGGACTCGGGTGGACGTTTCTCTCTGCTGCTCTGTGTGTCCCACAAGGCTTTTACAGAGCAGGGTAGTAAACTATCTCCTGGAGGAGAGAAAGTTTTATCCTTATACCATATCATGCACCTATCGCTGTGGCCAGTGTGCAAGGCTGATACACACCTCACTACCAACGTGAACATAATTTTCTTCCTTCATTTCATATGGGATTTTTGTGACTCAGAACTGGCTTGTCAAATAGGAAGGTGTGTGTGTGTTGAGTTTGACACAGGCCGTTTTCTCTAGCTACAGGAGAGCTTTCTAAATGAGGGTCATCATGACGTTAACCTGCGTTCTAGTTCAATCAGTAACCCAGAGGCCAAGGTAATTACTTGGTGTAGAGTCACTACTTGACTTTTCTGCTTCACTGTATTTACAGTTAGAGAAAAACACATCCCGCAATGCAATACCAACGTGCTTTCTATCAAGGATGTAGCACAAATGTAAACAAAGTGTCCTTTTAAGTCAATACTTGCTGGGAAAAGCACAGGGTGTTCTTGGTATTATTATGCTATGTAACGCTTCACAAACTAATAAAAACATTGAACTTGCTACATATTTATATACAAGTACTATGAAGCATAACAGGAAAAAAGGAGGCCTACATTTTAATAAAATCAAACTCATACATGCTCTGATAGGCAAAACATTTTGTACTTACATAGATCACGGATGAGGTCTTCTGTCCAGTTTTTCATGGGGAAAAAGCAGCTTTAAATATTTTGTTGGAAAATAAAGTTGTGTCTTTTTTTTGATTTCCTTCAGATGAAACTGAATAGATGAATAATGTATATGTCTTCTGCCAATTAAAAAAAAGTCCTGTGATTTGTACAGCTGTGACTGAGAGAAGTCAATTGACACTTGAAGGCAAAGGGAGATGGAAAATGAAAGAATAAATGAATGGAAAATTCCACAACTCAGAATCCCAATGCTTTCTCAAGGACAAAACTGTTACTTGAGAAGGCTCTGTTGAATTTTTGGCATTCTTGCAGTATCTCACTTTGAAGATGGAATGTAAACCATGGTTTTCAGCCAGTATCACTGTTCTCTGAAATAGACTCAGTTAGATTTGCAGGGACTCTTCGGTAATACCAATTTCCCTAAATTTAACCAAATAATTAATGCTTCAAAAGCTTTGGGCATTCATGATCTCTCTTAATGGAAAGATCAGCCTCATCTTTGGGACTTCTGTGGTAAATTCCCTTTCCATGGGACTTTTAGTGTTAACCCAGAAAGAGATACACTCATTCACAAAGACTTTGAGGAGAATTTTGGCTACTTGTATAGTCTACTGCTAATCTTATGGAGTATTGTTAAAAGTACATTTGCCATAGAAGTCATGAGAACTGCCAACAGGTGGGCTTGGAAAAAGCCAGACAGGTGCTGGGTGCTGGTGATAAAGATATATTCCTCTGGTCTATCATTATGGCAGAACATTCATTAAAACTTAATCTTGTCTTACCTGTATATTTATTTTAAAAAAATAGAGGGAAGATTTTTTTTGGGGGGGAGTGTTTGCTTTAAAAATAAAATATTCACTCAAACCTCTGGAATTTGAGTTTCTCTTCTTGTGTTTGTGTCAATAGATAACATATATTGAAAGTTATGCTTAATCATTAGTTGTTTGTCGCCTTATTCTCAACTAATTAGAGATTTGTGTCTGATGCAAAAAGGTTGGTTTTAGGACACTTAAAAAATTCCTTAGCATAAATAGCATGAATATAAATGGCAGCATATATAGTAAATATACAGAATAATCAATTAATAGAGACTTAGTACTCTTTCAGAATTTAGAAATATTTCTTACTGGCTTATCACTGAGATTTTCAATGCCTGCTTTAAATTATAAATTTGAGTTCGCTTTAATGTTTTCCAATATAGAAAGGATTCTGAAAAAAGGGTTGGTATTCAAAACATACTTGGTCATTGCCAGAAGAACCTGATGAATTATACCAGTGTTTTCACTTAGGGCTGGATTATATGCCAGGAATGCTGTATAAAGGATTGCTCCACTGGCATGGGCCATCCTGTAGATATTTCAGGCCACGTTCTTCCTTTAGGGTTGCACTAGGTACCACAGCATAGGCTGTGAGTAGAGCATTAAAGTGAGGCTTCAGGGTGTAAGGCGTTTTCCTGTAAGAATGGTTGAGAAAGGTTTTCTTATAAAGTTGTCTCTTTTTGAAATTTAGACTTCTAACAAGATGCAATCCAATTATTTCCCTTTTATCTAACAAGGCATTCTATAACTCATGGAATGAAACGTGCTTAATAATAGAGAATATATAGTCTTTGAGAAATTTGAACCAACAAGGAAAACACACTATTGATAGTTTTCAGTAACATTGCTGTTGTATTAGTGAGAAGTGACTTCTTTTGGTGAGAAGTCACAGAAAGTGATGTAAAAAAATAGTGATTTATTAAAATGATTCTGAAGACCCTCAGAGGCCCTAAGCAAGAGTTGCACAGGGAGGCCTTGGGAAGGGGAGGCACCGTGGAAATTTATAGAGATCATGTCAAATGACTCAGCTCCATGGACACCAGATTAACCCCAGATTCCCAACTCTTGGGAGAAAGAGTCTTATTAGGCCAGTGCGGGTCAGGGTCCACCTCGGATCAATGAGCTGAGGTTTGAGGGGCAGGACCACACAGCACAGACCTGGCTTCTAGGAGCCTGCCAGCACCATGGGCAGGGCCCCAAGACGGACAGTGCGTGTGATTTACAGTAGCTGGGCGGCCACCATGAGAGGCACTGAATTCAGAAATTTTAGCTTTCAACTTCAACTTGGAATGTTTTGAGTGTATATATATATATATGTGTGTGTGTGTATATATATATAGAGAGAGAGAGAGAGAAAGAGAGAGTAAAAAATCAGGTGGTTTCTTACACACTCTGTAGCTATGATTAGCATAGTTGCAGGGAGAAATTATTGCAACACCAGGTAATTAGTTTTGAGAAACATCATTTTCACTCTCTTGTCAGACTCTTCACAAGGTCACTGGAATAGAAGTGTGATAAATGGGAAACAGCATATAATGGATATTTTGTGAGTAAACATACACGTTAAAACACTATATGTGACATCAAAATCCAGATACGCGTATGCTTCACCTGTGGCTACTTAAGAGTCCTTGTGTGGGAGGGGGGGAGATGCAAGAGGGAAGAGATATGGGAACATATGTATATGTGTAACTGATTCACTTTGTTATAAATCAGAAACTAACCCACCATTGTAAAGCAATTATACTCCAATAAAGATGTTGAGTCCTTGTTAATTCATTCTGTGATTTGATTCACCTTTCTTGATGTTCTGTTTGTGTCAGTCTCTGTATTAATCATCAGGAACTCAACAATAGACTTGTCATAGTTCTGGTTCCCAAAAAGTTTACAGTCTAGAAGGCCATTCACTTCAGTGGGTTCAAGGTGCAGTTTAAGGTAAGTTGAGCACACTGTGGGAGTATGTTTCAGAGATCAACACAGAAGTAGGAGTCTGGGTTCTGGGGAAGGCTTCCTGGAAGGTTAAGCAGAAAAAAAGTGGGAAACTGAAGGGATGTGGAGTTGATAGAGAGAACAGACAGAAGGCAATGAAAGAACATTTCAGCCAGAAACGTTCAAAATCCCAGAGACGATAGAGGGCATTTCATTTGAAGAGCTGCAATTAGAACAGTATGCATTATGGAGAATAAGGTGGGAAGATCCTGTGAAGTGAGAAAGATAAGCAGAGGTCAGATAATGAAAGGTATGGTGAGCTACACTAAGGACTTTCTTTTGAGGCCAATGATATAGCATTGATGGCTATATCAGTTAGGATTCTTCTGGTTGCAGGTAATAGAATGTCTAACCCAAAGTACACTAAGGACTTTCTTTTGAGGCCAATGAGGTCTGATTAAAGTGTTTTAAATGGGGGATACATGATAATACTTTTGAACTAGGAAAATTACTGTGGAGGCTGGACCAGAGCAGGTAAGACTGGAGGTGGGGAAGCTAATTAGGAGAATAACAGGAACGCAAGAGAGAGAACAGTGGGCTGATCCAAAGTGGTGCTAGTGGCGATGGAATGAAGCGGATGAAAATGAGAGATCAATACGATGTGTTGTTTAAGCAGCTCATGCAGCTCAATAACAAAAAAACAAGCAACCCAAGCAAAAAATGGGAAGAAGACCTAAATAGACATTTTTCCAAAGAAGACATACAGATGGCCAACAGGCACATGAAAAGATACTCAGCATCACTAATTATTAGAGAAATGCAAATCAAAACTACAATGAGGTATCACCTCACTCTGTTCAGAATGACCATCATCAAAAAAATCTACAAACAATAAAGCCTGGAGAGGGTGTGGAGAAAAGGGAACCCTCCTACACTTGGTGGGAATGTGAATTGGTGCAGCCACTATGGAGGAACAGTATGGAGGTTACTTAAAAAACTAAAAATAGATTTGCCATATGATCTTGCAGTCCCATTCCTGAGCATGTATTTGGAGAAAACTCTAATTCAAAAAGACACATGCACCCCAGTGTTCATAGCAGCACTATATTTACAATAGCCAGGACATGGAAGCAACCTAAGTGTCCATCAATGGATGAATGGATAAAGAAGAATGTGTGTGTGTGTGTGTGTGTGTGTGTGTGTGTGTGTGTGTGTGTAACGGAATATTACTCAGCCATAAAAAGAATGAAATAATGCCATTTTCAGTGACATGGATGGACCTAGAGATTATCATACTAAGTGAAGTAAGCCAGATAGAGAAAGACAAATATATATCTCTTATATGTGGAATCTAAAAATATGATACAAATGAACTTATTTACAAAACAGAAACAGACTCACAGACATAGAAAACAAACTTATGGTTGCCAAAGGGGAATGGGGGGGAGGGATAAATTGGGGGTATAGGATTATTAGATACACACTACCCTATGTAAAATAGATAAACAACAAGGATTTACTGTATAGCACAGGGAACTATATTCAATATCTTGTAATAAACTATAATGGAAAAGAATAAAAAAAGACGATAGATAATATACATATGTATGTGTAACCGAATCATTTTGCTGTATACCTGAAACTAACACAATATTGTAAATAGACTATACTTCAATAAAAAAAAAATTTAGATGAGAAACAGGGAGTGGTGAGTAAAGATGGGGACGAGGACCAGGCTTCTGGCGTGGACAACCCAGTGGACCACAGGGTCAGTCACTGAGATGGGGAATGGCAGGGCAGGGTAGAAATAGTGAGTTCTGTTTATGGCATGGTGTACTTTAAATGCTCATGTTATAGCAAGTAGAGGTGTCCAATAGTTGTTACAGGTCTGGTAATCAGGAAAAGGATGTGGGATGGAGATTTAGATTAGGGAGTCAGGAGAGTAGATAGGAGTGCCCTGAGAGAGGTGTTAGAAGGAGCTGTTGTTTCTCTCCGTCTTGATGGGACCCCGAAAGTGTGATGCTATAAAGATATAAGGTTTTCATAGTCTCTTTAGGGGAAGGGTGTTGGGAGTTCTGATATTGGCACCTTTGAGAATTATCCCTGGTGTGACTGAAGCAAACCTAAACTGGCCAGGGAACCCTCCCTTTTGCAAGGCAAATTTCTGGTGATGCAGAGGCGAAGAAGAGATTTTTCTTTCCTGACAGAGTACTGTGTGTGCTCAGATGAATTATTAAGAGTGAAAAAAAATCTCTAGTGCATGCTCTCCATTAATATGCATGGAACCTTGACTGATGATCTGGACAAACTGCTTCTCCCACAAGGGCTGGAGAAGACATCGTTGGAATGCTGATCAGGTGGCTAATGTGGGCCATTGTCCTGTGCTACCTCGTAGGCTCCCTGATGAGATTTTATTTTATCTTCATCCCTGTAGACTCAGATCCTTGACCCGGGACCTACCAAGTGGCAGGTGCTCAGTAAATATCCTATTGATTGTATCGAGGTTCTTTAACAGAACACCCTCATATTCTAGGGATTCCCTCTTGTGCTGTCCAATCACTTCTGATTTCTCAGCGTGTAGGGAGGTTGTCCAAGAGTGTGGATGGAGATAAGGTCCAGATCCTTTTTGTGAAGCTCATATTTTTCTGGTATGGAGTGCTTGGAAATTCTCTGACCTCTTGAGACACCCCCCAAGTTGTGAAAAAGGCCCCTTAACAATCTATCAACAATTCTTCACCCTCAATTTTTGTTTGATGTCTTCCTTAGGGTAAACTAATTTAAAAATGTACTGGTTAAAGGGCATAGCCAGGGGAGGAAATAGCATTAATGGCTATATCAGTTAGGATTCTTCTGGTGGCAAGTAATAGAATATCTAACCCGAAGCAACTTAAGCAAAGCAAAGATATGACTTCAGGTGTGGCTTTAAATAAAGCTCAATGATAAGGCCATGGAGAGTTACCCTTGCCAATTTTGCTTCCACTTCCTCTGGGTTGAATTCATTCTCAGGCAGAATCTTCTTTCATGGTTGCAAGATATTTACTAGGAACTATAGAATCCTTCCAAGTGAAACCCTGCAGAAAAAAGTGAGAGTCCTTGTTGTGGCATCGCCTCCTGAAGTGTTATTGGCTCTGATAGGGTCGTTTGACCACCATAAACCTGTCATTATGATTCAGAGAACAGGAAATACTGATTAGCTTGGACCTGGTCTTATGCTCTGCTCTGAGCCCTGAGTATATGGGCTGCTTTGGAAGGATGAGTTGTTTCCCAGGGGGAAACCTGGGCTCAATTACGAGGAGAAAAGTGAATGAATGCCAAGCAGTAAGAACAATTGATGCCCTGTGAGCCACCTTTTTCCCTCCTGCACCCATGGCAGACATTGATCATCAGTCATGGTACTTTTTCTCACTGTACCTGGATGGGGTTTTGACAACCTTGTCAATGCAGTGCTGTAGTCAGCCACTAACAATCCAGCAGAGTTGCCAAGCAAGATGAACACTGCCCTTGATGCAAAAATACCTGGAAATTCCTAGAAAAAGCTATTCTTTTCCTCACCAGTAAATCAAGGCAGAAGCAGACTAAAAGAATTCTATGGTAAGGTGGTTCACATTAATCACTGATGAGCATTTTTCGTTGCCCCCTTTTTGGTTTCTCTGTGTGTGTGTTAGCTTATTAATAAGAAATATTTTGGTTTTAGGTCCTGAGAAAACTCTCTGGAGTTGTGGAATAGTTATAAATTTGTTCTTTTCGTGGTGGACATTAAAAGCACTGGAAAACATTCTGTGATTTCAGTGGGCACAACGTGGCCAAAATAACTACGTACTTTCCTACAAGAAAAATGCAAAACATAAACAAATGAAGTCAAACTCAAATAGATGGGTTTCTTTCCGGGGGCGGTGGTCAGGATTTCAGGAATTTGGAGTCTGAACCCTGACTCTGCACCACTGTCACCCAGAGCTAGCATGTAGGTGACCATTTGTACAACCACGGGGCCCCAGAAGGCCCCTGCCTTCCTGCACCATCATCTCGAAATGCTTCCAGCACTGGCCAGAAATTCCAGAATTAAACATTCATTTTTGTGATTTTTAAAGCCTTCCTTCTTTTGTCTCCCTTTAAAATGCCCTTAGAAGGGCCCTATCAAGAACAGACCATTAAGTTCTCCTGGGCCTTTACAACTTTATAGCAGGAGTGTTGGATTGTCCTTTGAAAGCAGGTTTTATTAGATGGGAAGTGGGAAAAGCAGTGGGGGGCATGATGGCTGCCAAAACGACGTGAAAGTGTCCATAAAGAGGAGGCTGAGAAAGCCACAGACAAATGTTACCTCTTACTGTCTTATGGGGTCTTAGCTATAGCCTTGGCCATGCCACTTGAGAGCACAAATTTTAATGTGTTTATTCTGTCCATCTATCTCATGTTCATTTAACAGACATTTATTGAGTATCTACTATGTCCAAGGCACTGAAGGGAATACAAAGATGTAATTTCTGACTGAGGAATCTTAATTACATAAGGTGGAAAAATAGTAACGTTGTTCTGTTTTGCATACTGTTTCAAAAATTTTCAATGTCATGATCTTAAAATTACTCTATGATGATTTGTACCCTCTCTTCTAGAAAAGTCTGTAATTTTCTCAATCACAAAATGTACTTTCTCAGAATTCTTTGGGGTTTAACAAGTAAACCAACATGATAATGCTGAAACATTTCACTTTGTCTGTAGTGTGTTTATACAATTGTCCTCAGTAATCTTGACCTCTCTTTCCCCCTTGTTCCTCTTTCCTCTCTTCTCTCTCTGTCTCTCCATTCCCTTCTCCTCCTTTCTCCCCCTTTCTTCTCTATTACCCCCTTTCTCTTCTTCCTTCTCTATAACCCTCCCTCTGCTTCTTTCTCATTCTCTCTAAACCTCTTCTCTTTTCTCCTCATTCTCTCCTTTCCTCCTCCATCTTTCTTCCTTCCCATCCTCCCCCTCCCCCTTTCCCTCCCCTTCCCCCTCTTCCTTCTCCTCTCCCTCTTCCTCTCTCCCTCTCCTTGTCCCTCTCTTTGCCTCTCTTCTCTCTTCTTCCTCCCACAGCCTTGCTCTTTTGGAATTTGAGCTCATTTCTCCCACCTCGCATAGACCTCCACGTGGTGAGGAAAAGGAGGAATTTGACCTTAGATCACTCTAAGTTTACCCTTGCCCAATCTTGACCCCCCATTCTCCTACTATCCATCCATAAATCACTTCAATTAGCATAGACCTCCACGTGGTGAGGAAAAGGAGGAATTTGACCTTAGATCACTCTAAGTTTACCCTTGCCCAATCTTGACCCCCCACTCTCCTACTATCCATCCATAAATCACTTCAATTAGCCCAGCTTGGGTTGTGTCTACAGGCCTGGGTCGGTCACCCAGGCCAGAGGGATGAGTACCATGGTGTAGCCCATCTGGGCTGTGAGCTCACCCTGAGGCCAGGGCCATAGTTACTGTGGTTGGCAGTTCCACCAAAGCTAAATGGAGGTAGGGAGAATGGTTCTCCCTGCAAAGTGGGAGTGTTATTATCAGAAGAAATTGAGGGAAGGGATGCTGAACAGGAAAAAGCAAGACAAAACAAAGACAAAACAAAATATCTACCCCCTCCCCCATGTCTAGACGACACTTATTTTTAAGACTATACATCATAAGAAATATCTTAGGGTTTTTTTAAAATTAATTAATTTATTATTTTTGACTGCATTGGGTCTTCGTTGCTGCGCGGGGGCTTTCTCTAGTTGTGGCGAGCAGGGGCTACTCTTTGCTGCGGTGCGCGGGCTTCTCATTATGGTGGCTTCTCTTGTTGCGGAGCACAGGTTCTAGCCGTGCGGGATTCAGTAGTTGTGGCCCAGGGGATCAGTAGTTGTGGCTCGTGGGCTTAGTTGCTCCGTGGCTTGTGGGATCTTCCCGGACCAGGGATCAAACCTGTGTCCCCTGCACTGGCAGGTGGACTCTTAACCACTGTGCCACCAGGGAAGTCCCTATCTTAGGGTTTTAAGTAATTTTTTTTTAGGATAAAATTCACTAAAGATAAGCTAAAGTCCCTGAATATTTATTTTTCATGCAGCCTTGATAAATTGACATTAAATTCAAGTCATTATCTCCTAATGAAAGGAGTAACTAACATGTTATTTAACTAGTGACTAAATCATTCACTCTGACATAAAGAACAGGATGTTACAGTATCATAAAAAAATAGTTTGCAAAAGCTATCACAAAACATTTAGAGACCAATAGACAAAATAAAGGATCAAATTAGTTCAACTCAACAAATATTTGTTGAGTGTATATTTTGTGCCAGGATCACCAAATTAAACTATAAATACACCAGGAAGAAGATAATAAAATGGTTAACTGATATACATTTGAAAGGTAGGTATCTGCTAACTATATCTTCAGCATAAGTACTCAGACTGTGGGCTGTGATGCTGGGAGTGGGGAGCTGAGCACACCAGGGTGGATAAGCCTCACACAGCGTGTCTGGAGGAGGAGTAGGTGGTGCTCCATGGTTTCCTCCTAGCCTTTGAGATGTGGCAAGGTAATAACTTAAGTCCTCATGGGGCCATTCAGCCAATAAGACACTTTCATGTGTACCATTTTACTTGATTCCATGTAAGTGCCGAGAGAGTCAGCATCATTCCCAGTGAACAAGGGAGGTCCAGGGAGATCTCAGATGAAGTGACCTGTCCAGTGTCACACAGGTCATCAAAGAGTGGTCTAGGTTACAAGTTGGGCTTTTCTGAATGCAGGATAGGTACTTTCCTCTACTACATCACTGCAAGGTTTTCCTCAGTGGAGGGACGATGGAAGGATGATGGAGGGTGAGCTCTTCTCTTCCTGGGTGCCCTTCTGCTTTGACCTACACTGGATTGGTCTGCCCAGGTCTCTCCCTCACTTGTTCTTGATCTCCCCAGCTTTCCAAGAGCAGGTATCATTTCAGGCAGTGGAATCCAAAGCTCATTAATCATCACAATTCCCTCGGGGACTTAAATACCTCTTCCAACACCTCTCACTTCCCTGAAGGCACACACAGTGTCTTGGTCCCACCCCCTTCTTGATTTCTCTTAATAGTTTGACATTGTTGGGGATTATGATCTCAGAAAGCAGACTCTGAGACACAGTGAGGATTGCAAAAGGTTTATTGGGGAGTGGCCACTGTAAGAGGAAAAGCAGAGGCCGCAAGATTGGGCATGGGGACCATCAAACTTCATGCAGACCTGACATAGTCCCTGCCAGCCCCATGGAGAGTTCTGGAGCAGAGATGGCTGTTAGAGGAATACTCACCAGGTGGAAATGGCCAGGCCCTTGACTGCTACCTTGCTCAGTTATTGTCTGGAGGTGGCGGGGGTGTGGCTCCTGAGAAGAGTGTGACCCTGGCTAAAAGCTGAAGGGGCTCATAGCTGGAGGCTGTCAGCTCACCTGGGTCCTCACAGCTGGTCGGGGAACCCTCTCCTGAACGGGGGAATCTGAGCTGCATCTTTCAGTATGCTGATTTGTGTTGTCGTTTGTTTTCTGTCTTGAGGTCTTACCTCACTAACTAGATTATAACCTTATTAAGAGTTAGGGCCTCAGGACAAAAACCAAACCCCCAAAGTAATATATGGTAAAAACAAACAAACAAAAAAAGAGTCAGTGCCATTTTATGGATTTTTTTTAACCCCTTCTGCAAAGCAGCACCTGAGGTTTCTTATTAGATCACTGATTGAACTGGGCAACAAAATAACTGGATGCCTCTGGAATAAAAAGAATGATGGTCATCAAACCACACAAAGAGAGATAAATCTTACCTTTCTTGGAGAAACTTGACAAGTTGGAACTAAGAACAAATGATAAACGTGGGCTTTGTTTAAAATTTAATTTAGCTTCAAATTGTAAGGTGTGTTAGGCTACAGATATTTAAGATACCGGTGGAAACAAATTCCTGGGGTTTATTATACTTTGGGAGATGGATTCCTCTAGGCCAGTCACAACTCCTGGATTTAGATTCGATTCACTAAGAGGCACGGCTTTACGAAAAGAAGCTGGCTTTCTGTTCATGGGGGATGGGCTGATGGTGATTTAGGTTACCCGCCTTCACAGAACTGCTTCTAAATACTTCTGCAGTAACTCTCCAGCTGAGGGAATAAATTTGGGGAATGGTCAGTGCCATCAGGAACCCCTCTTTACAGGAAGAGATGGAAATTGGAATATTTGTGCACCCAGATATTCTGCATTATCCCCGTGCGGCTTTTCTACGTGTTCAAGCTTCCTGTCAGTATTCAGGAGTAACAGCTAAAGCAATCATTCCTACTCACTTCATTTTGACAGTGCAGAAAGCTTTAAAATACGTTTCCCTGGTGGCAAAATACACTTGATAAACAGAGAGAACTATCCTTTAAAAAACAGTTTTTAGAGCGCAAACAGCTGTCTTCCGTTTTTGGCATAGAAAGGGAACAACTAAAATGACTAATCTCACTAAGTATTACAATAAAAACGCTGACAAAACCTTAACTATAAACTTCACATCTTCAGTAACCCTGTAATTACAGTTCTAGTTAAAAAACCCAACAACTTCTAGGGAACATTTAATTACTCTTTGACTTTTTCATTGCCTTCCTGCCTTTGGAGTGTTCTAATATGCACTGACCCCCAATATCAGTCATGTATCTGTCCTGAAAAATGGATGTGTTTTTGAATAAAACATTCTTACTTAATGCCACTTCTATTACCCTAGAAGAGACTCTGAGAACAATCAAGAGTAAGTTTAATCAGAACTGGGGCTTGAACATCTTGGTAAATATTATGCTACTACCTGTACTTCATTAAAGTGTCATCTACATTTATTTTTATCTCTTCCTACACAAATGAACATGCTTCATGGGTTGTATGTTAATGAACTAGAAGCCTCACAAAGAAAATCATCCCCAGGAATTTATTTTAGAGACTGTTAACTTTTATTTTATTTTTTATTGAAGTACACTTGATTTACAATGAAAACGAATAAAGACTGTTACATTTAAATGATGTTTAGGGTTAACAAGGGGTAGATTGGAGGAGAATTAAAAAAAAAATGAAATCAATCTATCAATATATTTGGAAATTGTTCCTCAGGAGGTCTTCAATGCTGTAGGTAATTTCGCAGGCATCACTGCCTTTCCTAATTTGCTTCTAATTCCACGTTTCCTTTCAAAAGCCTGCAGTGAGCAGGGGCTGGGGCTTGTACATGTCGGATGTCCTTTGGGATCCACCGTGGGACATCAGGAGTGTCAGCAGTATCTGTGGCTGTTTCCATAATTCTCAGTTCCACCCGGGCATCCCTGGTGGTTTGTCGCACTGGGATGTTGGCTACTCCCAGGAGAGCCTCTGGAGGCTTGTAACCACAGGCCTGCAGGGAGCAGTGACGTGGCTTCATCCTGCCTCGTAGATTATGTAGGAGACGCCATCCTGGGGATGGATAGGGGTACAGACTTGGAATCATACCAACTGGACTTAGATGCTGGGTCTGCCACCTGGAAAGTGAGTGGCCTTGGGAAATTTTACTTAACCTCTTTTAGTCTCAGTTTTTTTACATGTAAAACAGGGATAATGATAGTACACCCCAAGGCTGCCGAGATGAAGTGAGAGGATGTGTGTGAGGCTCTTAACATACTTCCTGGCACAAAACAAAGTGTTCAATAAGTGATAGCCATGTTTACGATCACAGGCAAACTAACAGGAGACTTAAACTACAATGCAGCATGTCTGGAAGAGGTTTGTAGACATAGGCATCTGTTTGGGGGAAACTATGTTTCTGTTAAGACTCTTTTGGTTGCAAAGAAATAAAACCTTGGTCCAGCTAGCTCCAGTCAGGAGGGCTTGAATGAAATTTTACAGGAGAATCTCACAGAACAAACATGAAGGACTGATGACTTCCCTGGTGGTCCAGTGGTTAAGACTCTGTGCTTCTTGTGCAGAGGCACGGTTGGATCCCTGGTGGGGGAAGATCCCGAATGCCAAAAAAAAAAAAAACAAGAAAGGATGAAGGATTGAGTCAAGCTTACAGGTGATGCTGGGAGTTGGGAGTTATTCCCGTGGGGTAACTCTTCGTGCCCCTCCGTTTCCCCATGGCCTTCCCAACTCTGCTGTGTTACTTTACTCCTTCCTCTGTCTTTGCCAGATTCCTCTGCCTACTCATCTTGCATGTGGCCCCAGGGGGTCTCCCAGCCACCACATATAGCAACAGGCTTGTGCGTCTCTTGACACACAATTTGGGAGAGAAATCTGATTGGTCCAGCTTGTCTGTGTGAGCCAGCTCATGTGAATCACAGGCCATCGCCCAGCCAATGGATGGGCTCCTCTTGGGAGCAGTTTATCCATGATCCAATCAGCTGTGGCCAGTGCAGTGAGGGTCCCGTGGGAAGTTAGAGCTGCCTCTTTCAGGCCAGTGGGCAGAGCTGTACTACTCTGACAACCGTACTGTTAGCGGCTCTGCTAGTTGAGTCGTAATGACAAGGCCTGAGACTTGGGGCGGGTGGAGGGGGTCCCTTCTCCGCAAAAGTGGCTGGTGTCAAGGTAGTTGCTCAGTGATGAAACCTCTCTCTATGGTGACCTTCAGGGCAATAGGTCGAAAAAAACTGGATTTTTCCACGCAGAGGATAGAGCAAGTGAGAGTTGGGGCGGGTCTGGGCGGAGGCTCCGGCGTCAAGGGGGCTGGGCGGAGGGGGCTTAGCTTGCTGGCGGACTGTCACTTCTCAGACAGGCAGAGGGAAGCAGGCAGGGGGGGTCCTTCGGGTTCAGGGAAATGGCTGACTCAACAGAGAGAAGGCTTTCGAATTCCTCTGGCCCAGAGCCCCGGGACCTAGCTTTCCTCTCTGTTCTGGCAAAGGAAGTGGCGTTGGTCCGAGGAGTGTTCACTGCAGGCCGCAGCTGTGCGATCCTCCCCCGGGGCACTGAGTTCTCTAGAGAACTGGACCAGGGCTGCCCGTTAGCAAGGACGAGCTTCCTCAGCTTAGCAAATGCTGGTCGGACAAGGAGTTCTCCACATCCTCCTTATGCAGGGACGGTCTGAAGCCCGTGGCTACAGTTAAAACGTGAAGGGAGAAAGTCTGTTGCTGTGGAGACACCTGAGATGGGGCCTGGTCCTTGAAAGACCTGTTACATCACCCGAAGTCCTCATTCCCAGTTGAGTACATTTTCACTGTGGTCAGAGAGGTGGTAGCTTGATTATGTGAGAGTCTCCCAGGCTCATCTAGTTATAATTGCCTTTTAGCAAATAATCTGACCTGTGGGTCAAACGCGTGGGGAGGAGAGAAGCTCTCTTCAGTAACCAAATGGCCTTGGCGGAGAGAAACAGCCGTTCGGGTTGTGGATCAGCTCTGGTGTTCCTGACAGAGAAGGGAGGGGGTGATGATTGGGAAGGTGGTGAGGGGAAGTCCAGGGAAAGGCAACACCGGCGGATCGAAACGATAATAATTAAAGTAACAACAATAATAATAGGTTCCATTTATTTAGCACCAATTAAGTATCAGGCACTTTGCATTCATTTATTTCTTTCCAAACCCTGCAAAGTAGCTATTGAAGTATCTGTTGTACAGATGAGGGAACCAAAGGTCAGAGAGATGAAACAACTTGTCCAATCCATTCAGTGGCCCAGCTGGAGTCAGAGCCCAGGTCTATCTGTTGCCAAGGCCCATGGAAGTTCTGTGACCATTTCCTGCTTCTCCAGATTGAAACAAGTGGCAGGCGGGATGTTAAGGGCGACGGGTGGGAACTTCACGCTAAAAATAATAAAGAGGGTGCAAACAATAATAAAGGAAACAGGTTTTACTTTGAGATCTCAACAGAGGGAAAAAAGGAAAACAAGAAAGCAAATCAGCTAGATCAGAAGAGGAGGCGAAGGATGGTTGGCCGTGGTCAAGAATTTGGATATAACAGATTTACTGAATGACAAGTTTGAGTCATCTGGGTTGGCTGGGTAGAGGAAGTCAAAGACTGAGAGGGTTTAGGACCCCTCTGGGGGGGGCCGGGGAAATAAAGGGTAGTTGAAGGGTACCTAGAAAAGGATGAAAAAAAATCTCTCTACCATTTCCAGGATAGCCTGAATTCCAGAAGACTTGAAATTAACATTCTGTGGAGTCCCAGAGAAAAATGAATAGGCATCCTTTGGGCATCTTTGCCAAAGCAAAGGAGTGATGTACTTTTCTTCACCATTGTTCAAGTGACTAGAAGTATTCTAAATAGGAGTACATTTCTCTGAAAAGCTATGGGTAAGCACGTAGGTTCAATGCCACACGCAACAGCTGACAGCCATCCATCCCCCACCCCAGGCCCTACTCTATCCCTCCCGGGAGTAGCAAGGCTAACAGCTGATCTACCGACACAGGAAATCAACTGTTACACACCAGGAACTAATCCACATGTGGACATCTGAAAAGTGAACTTTCTCTTTTGGGTATTTAATATTTTGATGGGAAAATTATATTGTATTAAGAAAAATTTCTAGCAACATTTCTGTGTTCTGTTGATCAAGTGGGAAAAGCCCCAACTTTCCTGTTTGTCTATCTTCTCCGTGAGGGTTTCCACAGAAAAGAAATCTCCCCATTAGGAATACAATAAGTGAGGAGAGCGTGGGAACTTTACATTTTCATCATAAAGAGTGATATTTTATTTCAAAGAATATCAGCAGAATCCTAAACATTTGATTATTTTTAATAGCAAGACAACATCTATATTTAACTGCCACCCCGCGAATCTGATGAATTGTTATACAATGTGCCATTTCCCTTTGTGATTCCAGGGATGAGATTACTGAGACATGGGGCAGTGTAGGATGGCGAGGTACATCATTTCCTAGACTGTGTTCCCAAGGGAATTTCCTTGAAAAGAGAGCACTATAGTTAAATAAATTTGGGAACTGTTGAATATAAAAAGATCATCTCTTGGAGGTTCGTGATGCACGTTAGCTTATCACAGGAAATCTGTTTAAGGTTGTTTAACCCAGTATTTCCCAGTCTCATTAGACTAGGAAAATATCCTGTCACCAAACACCTATGAACAGCCCACAATGCTAGTGCTCTAGCTGGCATTGTACCTACCCATGGCTTTGCAAAGAAACTCTCTGGGAAACATCCGTCCCATCTTTTAGAGCACAGACTCTGGTCAGATAGGGTTCAAATCTTATCTCTGTCACTGTTAACTTTCTTAGCCTTTGGAAAGCCTCAGTTTCTCCTAGTATATTAAGTAACAGTTCATTCTGTGAGAATGCTATGGTTTATCCAATTGTTCCCTCATTTTGGGGCATTTACATTGTTTCTTGTTTTTCGCTCTTATAGTAGTGTGATGAACAAGTCTGTATGTAAATATGTTTTGATTGCAACTGATTATTTCCTTTGGCTAGATTCCTGGAAATGAAATAACTGGTGAAAGGCTATAAATATTTTCAGTGTATATATACAAATACATTGTGTATATATATGTGTGTATATATATGTTTATATATCTACCCACACGTATATATACATATATGTTGTATATACATACTACAACGTATATACTATGTATGTATAGAATATATACAGTGTATATTGTATACATATATAGAATATATATGGTATATATTTTATATATTTCTGTTCCTTTCCAAAAATGTCTTAATTTACCTCATATGTGTCATGTCATTCTTGCTGCAAGGCACATTATGTGTGTGTGTAGACACACATATATCGTATATATGTGAATACACATAGAATATATATATGGCAATATATATATATGACTATCATTCGCTCATTTTTCTACTGCTCCTCTTTATTTTGAGAGACTTTAGTTTGGGGGAAAACTTCACATCTCTAATTTTGACAATTAACAGTTTTGGAGATTAAATCTCAATCCCTCATTCTGGATGTGGCCCTTTTGTCTATCGCTGGTGTTATACATGCTTCCGCATTGCTCCTATATCATAGAGATGGAGAGGGACAAGTTATCCCAACTTATCAGAAAGAAAAATATTCATTTTCTGAAATGTCAAAAATACATGAAATCAACCCCACAAATTGTGAAAAAGAAGACACAGTTCTGTGTATTCTGGGACAATGTCAAAAATATCAATTTCATGTAGGCCTACCGGACAGATGTGGTACAAACCAAATGTTTTGGCCATATTGTTTATGATTGCTGGTGTCTTCGAGGGGATCGCTCAACTTTAAAGTCTTTCTGCCCCTCTTAAACTCAGTACTTTATTATTCTGTTGTGAAGATTAAATAAGAAAAAAAATAATATCCAGTGCAGTGATGGTACATAGGTAGATACACAAATGCTAGTTCCCTTTTCCTTTTGCCATTGCTCCCATACGTCTTCAGTTTTCATAGGTGGCATAGTTTAAAGTTAAATAAAGTTATTATAACTCAATGGGAGTGGGGGTGAAGTTATATAGCACAAAGTCAAAACAAATTCAGTCCCTTCTTGAAATAGTTAAGAAATACAAATGTATAGAGAATGATATCTATGTACATATCATTTAGCTTAATAAACAAAACTTTACAAATATGATTGAAGCCCCTCATTGAATCTTTTCCCAATCTCACTTCACTTCCAACCTACTCCCCTGATATCACCACTACTCCAGTGAATCGTCAATCTCAAGTATGGTGTTTACCTTCCTCCGCATGCCTTAATACTTACTTTTTGTTCTTATTTGTATATACATATGAAAAACATATATTACTATTTTGAGTGGTTTAAAATTTTATATAAATGGCATCATCCTCATATGTATCTTTCTGAAACTTTCTTTCTTCTCTCACTATTACATTTGTAAGAGTTATATGTAGCTCTAGTTCATTTTCAAGTTTGTAGAGTCTTCAATTGCATGAATATGCCAAAATTAATTTATCCATTTTCCTGTTGATGGATATTTATGTTGTTTCTATTTTTTCTTTCTTTCTCTTTTTTCTTTCTTTCCTCCTTCCTTCCCTCCTTTTTACCTTCCTCCTCCTTCTTTTGCTATTACAGTGTGCCAGTGAACATTCTCATAAGTGTTGCCTTAGGAACAATTGGGAGACTATCTTTGAGTTTGCATTTCTTAAACTTTTTGATTTACACTTCTAAAAGTTATTAAGAATCCCAAAGATCTTTCTTTATGTGAATTTTGTCTGTTAGTATTTATTATGTTAGAAATGAAAACTGATATGCTTTAAAATATTTATTTATTTTAAATTTAAATTTAGTTAATTTACAACGTTGTGTTAGCTTCAAGTGTACAGCAAAGTGATTCAGTTATATTTACATCTATATGTGTACATAGATAAATTCTTTTTCAGATTCTTTTCCATTATAGGTTATTACAAGATATTGAGTGTAGTTCCCTGTGCTATACAGTTGGTCCTTGTTGTTTACCTATTTTATATATAGTAGTGTGTATGTTAATCCCAAACTCCTAATTTATCTCTCTTCCCCCGCCCCTTCTATCCTTTTTGGTAACCATAGAAAACCGTTTATTTTCTATGTCTGTGAGTTTATTTTTGTTTTGTAAATAAGTTCATTTGTATAATTTTTAAAGATTCCACATATAAGTGATATCACATGATATTTGTCTTTCTCTGCCTGACTTACTTCACTTAATCTGTTAATCTGTAGGTCCATCCATGTTGCTGCAAATGGCATTATTTCATTATTTTCTTATGGCTGAGTAATATTCCATTGTATATATATGCCACATCTTCTTTATCCAGTCATCTGTCAGTGGACACTGAGGTTGCTTCCATGTCCTGGATTTTGTAAATAGTGCTGCTATGAACATTGGGGTGCATGTATCTTTTCGAATTAGAGCTTTCTCCAGATATATGCTCAGGGGTGGGATTGCAGGATCATATGACAATTCTATTTTTAGTTTTTTAAGGAACCCCCATACTGTTCTCCATAGTGGCTGCACCAATTTACATTCCCACCAACGGTTTAGGATGGTTCCCTTTTCTCCACACCCTCTCCAGCAGTTATTATTTGTAGACTCTTTAATGATGGCCATTCTGACTGGTGTGGGGTGATACCTCATTGTAGTTTTGACTTGCATTTCTCTAATACTTAGTGATGTTGAGCATCTTTTCATGTGCCTGTTGGCCATCTGTATGTCTTCTCTGGAGAAATGTCTATTTAGGTCTTCTGCCCATATTGTTTTTATTGAGTTGTTTGTTTTTTGATATTATGCTGCATGAGCTGTTTATATATTTTGGAAATTAATCCCTTGTCAGTAGCAATATTTTCTCCCATTCTGTGGGTTTTCTTTTCATTTATTTATGGTTTCCTTTGCTGTGCAAATTTAAGTTTCATTAGGTCCCATTTGTTTATTTCTGTTTTTATTTCCATTGCTCTAAGAGACAGACCCAAAAGAAATATTGTTGCCATTTATGTCAGCGAGTGTTCTGCCATAAAATTTATTAAATTACTTAAAATAACATAATAACCCAATTATGTTACTATAAATAACAATTATTTTAATAACTATTAGTATAAAGCATGCTGTAAAATAACTACCTTACAAAAGGAAAAAAATTAGTGAGAAGAGTGGCATTGCTTTAGATTTTTGTAAATCTCTTTCATAGATGGTAACTGAATTCTCATATCTACTTCTGCATTTACTTGATTGTGATATTGCACATCACATAGCCTTTGGAAAACTCCACTGCACACTTGTGAGAAAGTTTCCGGGCCACAGAAGTTTCCAGACCACAATTTGAAAACTGCTATTCTTTTTTTTTTTTAATTAGTTTTTATTGGAGTATGGTTGTTTTACAATGTTGTGTTAGCCTCCACTGCACAACAAAATGAATCAGCCATACACATACAGATAACCCCTTCCTTTTGGACTTCCCTGCCATTTAGGTTACCACAGTGCATTAGGCAGAGTTCCCTGTGCTATACAGTATGTTCCCATCAGCTGTCTATTTTATACATAGTATCAATAGTGTATATGTGTCAATCCCAGTCTCCCAATTCCTCCCGCCCCATCCGTTTCCCCCTTGGTATCCATACATTTGGAGAACTGCTAGTCTAAGCCATTGTCTTTCAAACATTTTTGACCACAACGCCCAGTAAGAAATAAATTCTGTATATTGTGGGCAGAAAACCCATACATACGTGTGTAAGCACATACCCACCTGAATATAACTCAAACAAAAGTTTCACAAAATTATACTTACTTCTACTATTTGCAATGCACTATGACATAGTCTATTCTTTTTATTTTGTCTTACTTTATACCAAAACTGTTGGTTGTAATTTACCAACTTGACTTCACATGGGTTGAGACCCACAGTTTGAAAATCACTGCTTTAGGGAGTTTATGTTTAGAAGTGTAATTTCTGCATCTATGGTACACTTTCCAAAGAGGTTATATGAATTTATGTTTCTTCTCATTAGATTATAAGAGTCACCTCTCCACATCTTTGCCAACACTTGGAACTGTCAGACTTTTAAGCTTTTTCTAATCTGTAGGATGTCAGGTTTTAACTTACATTTCCCTGATGCTAGTTCATATATTTCTTGGCCTTTTAAAGTTGCCTATTCATACCCTTTGTCCTTTTTTAAATTCAGTATTTTTATCTTTTCTTTTTCCTTGATTTATAAGAGTACTTTATTTATTTAGGATACAAATCAATTGTCAGTTTTATGCTTTGTAAATGTCTTCTCCCAGTTGGGGGTTTGTCTTTTTACTGTTTACATTGTCTGTTTACATTTAGAACTTTTCTATTTTAATGTAATCATATTATTAATCTTTTACTGTGTGGTTTGTGGTTTTGTGTGTCACAAAGACACAAAAGGTCCTTACCCCAGGGTCATAAAGATACTCCCTTATGTTTTCTTCTAAAAACTTTAAAGTTTTGCTTTCTTCAATAGATCTTTAATCCATTTGGAATTAATTTCTTTCCCTTCCTCCCAGTAGTTATAGCACTTTTCTCCTAACAGCATAGTTTTCTCCTTGGTATGTATCCCAGTTCTGTCATGTACAGATTCCACTCTGACCCAAGCCACCATGTCTCTTTCCTGGATTGTCACAATAGCTTCTGCCCTTGTTTACCATGTCCTACTTTCATCACAATAGCCAGGGTGATCCTTTTAAATCATAAATCAGATCATGTCATTCCTCTGTTCAACACTCTCCAAAGCTTATTACACTCAGAGCAAAAGTCAAGTTTTTTTTTTTTTATGACATATAAAGCCCCATATAATCTGCCCTCCTCCCCTGTTACTCCCCTAACTTCCTCTCCTACTTCTCCCCCACTGCCCCTCTTTAGCTTGACTAAGCCAGGCCTGTTCCTACCACAGGACCTCTGTACTTGTTTCTTCCGCCTGGATGGATCTTTCTTCAGGTATCTGCACGGCAGCTCTCTTACTTTTTCAGGGATTCTTTAAAAATGCCTCTTTCTTAGGGAGGCATTCCTTGGCCACTCCAAATAAAATTTCAACCCCCTCCCTTTTTTTTCTAATACTTTCTATCCCCCTTCTTTGCTTTTTCATAACACGTTACTATTTAACATACAAAATATTTGTTCATTTTGATTTTTTCTCCCATATTTCAACACAGTTTTAATGAAATCAGTGATTTTCATCTGTTTTTGCCTCCTTTTTCATTGCTTACCTCCTCCTAGAGTACCTGACATATGATCGGTGTTCTATCCATATCAGATGAGTGAATGGATAAACATAAATATATCAGCCTTCCACATATGTGTGTATTTGTTCCTGAGCTCTCTATTTTGTTCCATCATTCTAATTGTTTGTTCTGCACAAATAGTACACTGTCTTGATTATCACAGCTTTGATAAAAAGAAGTCTTCATTATCTGGGAAAGTTCCCTGCTCCTTCTACCACAACCCTATATCTTGATTTTTTTTTCCAAAACGTTTTGTCTATTATTGGTCTTTCACTGCTCCATAGATGTTTGAGAGTCAGTTTGTCAAAACCCTATTGGGATTTTGATTTGGAATAGACAGATTAATTTGGGGAGAATCCACATCTTCACAATATCGCGTCTTCTCATCTGTGAACACGTAATGTAGTTCAGTAAGTGAAAGAGGCTGGATGAGAAGCCAGATGGGTCAGCCTTTCACACCAGGTCTGCTTTCCTTCTGCTGAGCTTTGTGGAACTGATTATACATGTGGCAGGACTGTGGCGCTCACTCTGCTTAGTGTCATAATCACATCCTAGAATGCCGGCTGATTAGCCTCCTTCACTTGTAACATGTTCTGCAGCTGACTCAGGGGGCTGTTGTCATCCTGCGGTCAAGTGCAGTCAGGCCTGTGTCTTCTCTGAGTGTGGCAATGACCTCCCATCCTGTGGAAAAGCCTTCTTAGTCATCCGGGGAGGAGAGTATTTGCATTACTTTAGAATTAATTACCTTGGGAATAAGAGTGAAAGTTGCAAAGAAGTTGGTGATGCAGAGTACCCAGGTTCCTTTTATTTCACTTTGCTGATGTGTTCCTTATGAACCTGAGAGTTCATGGGGCAATCATTGGAGAGCTTGAGCAATCCCTGAGGGACTGCAAGTTCCTGGTATGTGTGCTGCTTCTTGATCAAGTCAAATAGTGCTAAAGGTTTATCACAAAAAGAACAGCTCACATACCTGTCCTAGGCCAGTGACAGACACTGCTAGCCAAACATCACCCTCTATCCCAGTGAGCCTAGATGGAGTCTTAGAATCTTTTCAACGTGGTGCTCCAGTAAGTTCTACTAATTAATCGGTTTGGGTAAAGAGAGGAAACCTATTTACCACTCTTTTTCTATTTTGGTCTAGTAAGTTTAGAAGCACTTAAAACTGGCATGGGCCCCCAATCAAGGGCTGCTCTGGTGGCTTAGGACACTGGAAGACCTCTGAAAGAGGGGGTTAGCCCCTTTGTCTAAAGACAGGAAGTCTTGAGTGGGAGAGCCATCTGAATTTGTAATAGCAGAGGTTTGGTTTTGATGATGAGTTAGATAACAAAGGACTTGTGGGTGCCCAGAGGGAGCAGAAAGACCTGAGCTTCCTAGCAAAAGCAGTTCAACAGGAGATGGAGGGATGACCCAGCAGGTGATATTGGTACAGGTTGCAGTGTCTGAATATAGTTTTTCTCCAGGACTAGTAAGGGACACTGCAACCCTTGTGGGTTGGGATGTAGGACAATTGTCATGTTAATTTCAGATAAAACAGGTCAAGAAAGTCATATTTGACACCAAAGGTATAGGAATTCTACTCTTAATTTGCTACTGTTGATCCGGGCTGCCTGTTATCTTGCATTCCTATGGATCCAGGATCGCTGCTGAGCAAGGCAATGCTTGAACACAGCTGAGCACTGCTGGAGTCAGACATGGGTTCAAATTTTTGCTCTGCCGCTCTCGAGGTATGTGACCTGGGACAACGCATAAAACCCCTCTAAATCTCAGTTTCCCCCTCTGTAAACTAAGGATAATAATATAATTCCTCTAAAAAGGCTGCTTGAGGATTGACCCAAAGCATCAGAGCGCTTAGCCTGGCATAGTAAGCCCTCAACCCTGCATTACTATTAAAAGTTTCCCCTCTGTCTGTTTCACTTTCTCATAGTCAGTGGCCTTAAAAGCGAGAGAGTTTGGGGCTGATCAGAAGATTGAATTTTCCTGCTGTCCAGGGTTTGAGTCAATATAAGTGTGACCTGATCTTTGGTGATAGGGCCATCTTGCACCCACAAATTATATCTACAGATTTTTAAGAATAAAACTTGGTCTCTAAGTTACAACTTCCCATTGAGTCTATCAAAAAAATCCTCAACTTCCAACGTCATCATTTTAGAATCATGGATTCTTAAAATCATCTCAGATACCAAATATTTACAGGTTTAAAAAGCCCTTTCGCCTGAAATATATAAATTAAATATTGCTGAAGGTATAGAGTCTACGTTTTACTTTTAGACTCTCAAGCTGTTTACAAAATAAGCAATTGGAAATCTGATAGAGTTTAGAAAAAAATTAAGAAAAATACAGGGGTTAAGGATTTCTGTAAGTTCTGTGTGATTAAAGAGATATATGAAAACGGGAATATTTCATATATATTTTGGACAGAAACTATTTCTAGATGCCTTAGTAAGGGTATAGAACATGTAGACTTTGATTTAGTTTCTGAAGAAGGGTTTTAAGTCATTGCTGGACAAAGCTGGTATTTGTGTGCATTGTGCTAATAGGGACTTAGGACACCATTCCTGTAATCATCTCACAGAAACCTTTACACCCATCCAAATAGATAATCAGAGATGTAGATGCAAATGTTCATCTCAGTATTATTTATGATAATGAAGAAACTGGAAACAATTCAAACGTTCAAAAATAGATTAATATTTAATTAAATCATGATATCTATTATATAGATATGCTTTTTAAAAATTACCTTTTATTTTTATGAAAGTAATACATGTGTATGGTTAAAAAGTCAAATAGTGCTAAAGGTTTATCACAAAAAGAACAGCTCCATGACTCAACCCTCCTAATTCTCAGTCTGGCTTTGCAGAAGCAATAATATCCAGCTCTTAAGTATTTATTTTGTTATTTACCATTCCCCCCAAATAACATATGATTATAATGCCACTCCTTGATTTGTTAATTTTACATATTATTCATTCTTTTTCAGACTGAGCAGACTTCAGAGCAAGAGAAGTATCAGGGATAAAGAATGGCATTATAAAAAGTAAAAGGATAAAATCTCCAAGAAGACATAGCAATCTTTAATGTATATGTGCCTAACAAAAGAGTCAAGATATGTGGGCAAAAATGATAGACTTGCAAGGAGAAATAGATGAAACCACTATCATAGTTGGGGACTTTAACGCTCCTCGGTCAGAAATGGGCAGATCCAGCAGGTAGAAAATCAGTACGGACATAGTTGAACTCAACAGCACCATTAATCAACTGGATATAATTGACATTTATAGACTATTCCATTCAACAACAGCAAAATACACGTTCTTCTCAAGCTCACATGGAATGTTCACAAAGACAGACCACCTTCTGAGCCATAACACGTACCTTAACAAATTTTATAGAATAGAAATCATACAGTGTATGCTCTCAGACCACAGAGGAATTAAACTAGAAACCAACAATGGGAAGATATTTGGAAAACCCCCACATACTTGGAGATTAAACAATAACATGTGGGTCAAAGGAGATATTTCAAGAGAAGTAAATATAAATGAAAATACAACTTATCAAAATTTGTAGGATGCAGTGAAAGCAGTGATTGGAGGGAAGTTTATAGTATTGAACACACACATTACAAAGTAAGAAAGTTCTAAAACCAATAATCTAAGTTTCTAGAAAACTAGAAAAAGAAAAGCAAACTAAATCCAAAGTAAGCAGAAGAAAATAAATAATGAAATTTAGAGCAGAAATCAATGAAATTGAAAATAGGAAATCAAAAGAAAGTCAATGAAATGAAAAACTAATTCTTTAAAAGATCAATAAAATTGATAAGCCTCTAGACAGGCTAACTGAGGGGGGATAAAAAAGAAGACACAAATTACTAATATCAGAAATAAAAGAAGGGACATCACTACAGATCCCACGGACACTAAAAGAATAATAAACAAATATTGTAAACAACTCTATGCCCACAAATTTGATAACCTAGATGAAATAGACTAATTCCTTGAAAGACTCAATCTATCAAAACTCACACAAGAAAACACAATATAAATAAGAATATACTTACCAAAGAAATTGAATCAATAATTAATAGCTTTCCAAAATAGAATGCCTGTGGCCCAGATGGGTTCACTGGTGAACTCTACAAAACAAGGAAGAAATTATACAAATGCTCTAAAATCTCTTCCAGAATGCAGAAGCAGAGGGATGCTTCCTAACTTATCCTATGAGCACAGCATTACCCTAGTAACAAAACCAGACAGACACCACAAGAAAACTACAGACAAATATCACTCATGGACATAGATATGAAAATTCCCAACAAATATTAGCAAATCAAATTCAACAATGTGTAAAAGGAATTATACAATAAGACAAAGTGGGATTTATCCCAGGTATGAAAGGCTGGTTCAACATTTGAAAACCAATTAATGTAATCCATCACATCAACAAGCTAAAGAAGAAAAATTACATGATCAATAGATGCAGGCAAAGCATTTGACAAAATCCAACACCATTCATCATAAAAACACTCAGCAACCTTTGAATAGAGAGAAATTTCCCCAACTTGATAAAGAACATCTACAAAAATTTTAACTAACATCATACTTAATAGTGAGCCAGTAGAAACTTTTCCACTAAGTTCAGGAACAAGGCAAGGATGTCCTCTCTCACCACTTCTTTCTAATATTGTACTGGAAGTCCTAGCTAATGCAACCAGACAAGAAAAGGAAGCAAAAGATATACTGATTGGGAGTGAAGAAATAAAACTGGCTTTGTTTTCAAATTACATGGTTTTCTGTGTAGAAAATCTGAAAGAATCCACAAAAATACTCCTGGAATAAGTGACTAAAGCAAGTTACAAGGATACAAGGTTAATATACAAAAGGTGCAGGATACAGGGTTAATATATAAAAATCAATCTCTTTCCTATACACCAGCAATGAACAAGTGGAACTTGAGATTCAAAATACAATACCATTTACATTAGCACCCAAAAGAATGAAATACTTGGGTATAAACCTAACAAAATATGTGGAAGAGCTATATGAGGAAAACTATAAAATTCTGATGAAAGAAATCAAATAACTAAATAAATGGAGAGATATTCCATGTTAATGGACAGGAAGACAATATTGTCCAGATGTCAATTCTTCCCAACTTGATCTATAGAGTCAACAATCTCAGTCAAACTCCAGGCAAGGCAAGTTATTTTGTGTATATCAACAAATTGATTCTAAAATCTATATGGAAAGGCAAAAGATGCAGAAGAGCCAAAACGATATTGAAGGAGAAGCAGAAAGCTGGAGGACTGACAGCACCTGACTTCAAGACTTACTATAAAACTACAGTAATGAAACAGTGTGGCATTGACAGAAGAATAAACAAATAGACCAATGGAACAATATAGACAACCCAGAAATAGAGCCACATAAATAGTCAATTGATCTTTGACAAAGGAGCAAAGGTAATACAATGAGCAAAAATAGTCTTTTCAACAAATGATGCTGGAAGAACTGGACAGTCACATGCAAAAAATGAATCCAGATCTAGATCTTACCTCCTTGACAACAATTAACTCTAAATAGATGACAAAAAACTATAAGACTTCTAGATGATAACAGAGAAAAAGTCTAGAAGGCCTTGGGCAAGGTGATGGCTTTTTAGGTACAATACCAAAGGCACAATCCATGAAAGAAATAATGATAAACTGAACTCCGTTAAAATTTAAAAATTCTGGAAAAGACTGTCAAGAGAATGAGAAGACAAGCCACAGACTGGGATAAAATATTTGCAAAACACATAATTGATAAAGGACTGTTATACAAAATATACAAAGAACCCTTAAAATTTAACAATAAGAAAACAAACAACCTGATTTTAAAATGGGCAGAAAACCTGAACAGACACCTCACCGAAGAAGATAACTCTTAGAGGAGACTCTTAGAGGACACTCTTAGAGGAAAACATAGGGAGAACACTCTCTGACATAAATTATAGTGAGATCTTTTTTGATCCACCTCCTAGAGTAATGAAAATAAAAACAAAAATAAACAAATTAAAATCAAACCTAATTAAACTTAAAAGCTTTTGCAAAGCAAAGGAAAACATAAACAAAATGAAAAGACAGCCCACAGAATGGGAGAAAATATTTGCAAAAGAAGTGACCGACAAGGGATTAATCTCCAAAATATACAAACAGCTCATGCAGCTCAATATCAAAAAAATAAACAGCCCAATCAAAAAATGGGCAGAAGACCTAAATAAACATTTCTCCAAAGAAGACATACAGATGTCCAAAAAGCACATGAAAAGATGCTCAACATCTCTAATTATTAGAGAAATGCAAATTAAAACTACAGTGAGGTATCACCTCACACTGGTCAGAATGGCCATCATCAAAAAATCTACAAACAATAAATTCTGGAGAGGGTGTGGAGAAAAGGGAACCCTCCTAAACTGTTGGTGAGAATGTAAATAGGTACAGCCACTATGAAGAACAGTATGGAGCTTTCTTACAAAATTAAAAATGGAACTACCATATGATCCAGCAATCACACTCTTGGGCATATATCCAGAGAAAACCATAATTTGAAAAGATACATGCACCCCAATGTTCATTGCAGCACTATTTACAACAACCAGGACATGGAAGCAACCTAAATGTCTATCGAAGGATGAATGGATAAAGATGTTGTACATATATACAATGGAATATTACTCAGCCATAAAAAGAACAAAATAATGCCATTTGCAGCAACATGGATGGACAAAGAGATTGTCCTACTGAGTGAAGTATGTCATACTAAGTGAAGTCAGACATTGAAAGACAAATATAATATGATATTGCTTATATGTGGAATCTAAAAAAATGGTACAAATAAACTTATTTACAAAACAGAAATAGAGTCACAGATGTAGAAAACAAACTTATATTTACCAAGGGGGAAAGGGGGGAGGGATAAATTGGGAGATCAGGATAGACATATACACACTACTATATATAAAATGGATAACTAATAAGGACCTCCTGTATAGCACAGGGAACTCTACTCAATACTCTGTAATGACCTATATGGGAAAAGAATCTAAGAAAGAGTGTATATATATATATATATATATATATATATATATATATATATATATATATAAACTGATTCACTTTGCTGTACAGCAGAAACTAACACAACATTGTAAATCAACTATACTCCAATAATAATAAATTAAAGAAATAATAAAATGGGCAGAAAACCTGAAGAGACACCTCACCAAAAAGGATATATAGGTGGCAAATAAGCATATGAGATGTTCAACATCACATGACATTAGGGAACTGCAAATTAAAACAACGGTGAGATACCAGTACACATCTATTAGAATGACCTAAATTCAAAGTATTGAAAACACTAAATGCTGACCTGGATGTAGAGCAACAGAAACTCTCAGTCACTGCTGGTGGGAATGCAAAACGGTACCTCCACTTTGGAAGATAATTTGGCAGTTTTTTTAAAAAAACGAAACTTACTCTTACCATATGATCCAGCAATCGCCTCCTTGTTATTTATCCCAAGGAGCTGAAAACTTATATCTACACAAAGACCTGCATGCAAATGCTTATAGCAACTTTATTCATAATTGCCAAAACTTGGAAACAACTGATGCCCTTTAGTAGGTAAAGGATAAATAAACTATGGTACATCCAAACAATGGAATATTCAGCACTAAAAAGAAATGAACTATCAGGTAATGAAAAGCATGGAGGAAACTTCGACGCATATTACTAAGTGAAAGAAGTGATAAGAAAACTATAAAGACAGTAAAAGGATCAGTGGTTGTCATGGACTAAGGAAAATGGAAGGATAAATAGAGCATAGAGAATTTTTAAGGCAGGACAACACTCTGTATGATACTATAATGGTGGGTACATGTTATTATACGATCGTCATCACCCATTGAATGTACAACACCAAGAGTAAACCCTGATATAAACTATGGAGTGTGCATGATAATGATGTGTTAACATAGTTTCATTGATTGTGACAGATGTACCCCTGTGATGAGGGATGTTCATAGTGGGAGAGTCTTTGCACGTGTGGGAACAGAGGCTACGTGGGAACTCTGCACTTTCTGCTCAATTTTACTGTAACCTAAATCTGCTTTAAAAATGTGTGAAAAAAAGTCTATATACCTAAAAATATAACTATTTTTCTCTCACACACATTTCTTGTCTTCTTTTCTCTTATTTTTTTCCTGGCATTCCTTCTAGTTAGATATTGGACTTCTTAGCTTGTCCTTTTAATTTGGTTCCCTTTTCTTTCAATTGCCCATGTTTTTTGTCTTTTTGTTCTACTTTCTGGGAAATTTCTTCAATACACTCCAAACTTCCTATTGATTTTTTTCCTGCTATAGTATTTAAAAGTTTCCATGATGTTTTTCTTGTGAGTTTTCCTTCCTCCTCTCCTCTACCTCCCAGCCCCAGATTCTGTTTCTTATTTCATGGTTGTACTATCTTCTTTTAAGTTTATGTCTTATGTATACAGTTTTATTTTTGTGTTTTATCCGCTTTCCTGAAATGTGTTGGGTGCCATTAAGTTCTAGTTTTTAAGACCTGTTTGTTTTTCATGGGGGAAGCCTTCCTCCTATGTCTGGAGATTTGTCTCTTCATTCATGTTTAAGAACGAGGCACTACAAAGTTGGCGGGAACTAAGTGCATGGCATCACTGCAGGATGATAGGGCTGAGAGTTAGTTTTTCTATTAGTTGGCCCACAAATATTAGTACCTGTGGCTTTTTTTTTTTTTGAAGGTGGCTTTTTTTTGTTTTGTTTTATGTCTCTGTTGGGTCTTCGTTTTTGTGCGAGGGCTTTCTCTAGTTGCGGCAAGCGGGGGCCACTCTTCATCGCGGGGCGCGGGCCTCTCACTATCGTGGCCTCTCTTGTTGTGGAGCACAGGCTCCAGACGCGCAGGCTCAGCAATTGTGGCTCACGGGCCTAGTTGCTCCGCGGCATGTGGGGTCTTCCCAGACCAGGGCTCGAACCCGCGTCCCCTGCATTGGCAGGCAGATTCTCAACCACTGCGCCACCAGGGAAGCCCCTCAAACCCCCATTTTCAATACCTTGTATCATCTCTGGCTTCTCTTCTAACCTCTGCCAGGCTGGGCAATCACATGTCTAGGAGGTTCTCTGGTTCCTTTTCTCCAGAGAATGAATCCTCTGTGTCTATGTGGTAGGAAGGGATAGACCCTTTGTTACTGTTCAGGGTTCTTGGCCTTCCTTAGTCAATAGAGGTTGATAAGAAGCCAGACAGGAAATTCGGGCAAGGCTTTATTGGGGCCCCTGCTGCAGCAGGGGGCAGTGAAAACAAGTAACAGGTTTCCTTTCTCGCTCCCTGATGGGGGGTGAGCTGGTTCCACATATGGGGTGAAGAGAGGGGTGTGTCCAGGGGTTGGGCCAGAGGGGTGTGTTGGGTGGTTTGCCCACCCCTTTGGTGGTGTTGTGTGCAGGGGGCATGCGCAGTACCCTGCGTTTTCTCCTGACACCCTGTTGTTGCTCTCAGCTCTTCAGAAGTGGCAGTTGGGCTTTTTTTGGTCTTTTTGTATCTTGTTGTCCATAATTTGCCCCAGCTGTGCATGCACGCAGTTATTTTTTAGTCCCTTATCGTTTCTTTGTATTTTGTTGCTCGAGGAGACCTTTGAGGAGATGTTTGTCATTTGTCCAGGTGCAAGCACTGCAGCAAAGGGTCCCAGGTCCCAGGTCCCAGCTTGTCTCACCTTGGCTATGCCCAATGGACCCTTGGTGTCTACTCCTAATACAGTTCCATGCTCAGTTCCATGCTTCGCCTCTACTTTCTGTGAATCCCTTTGAGAGGATTCTAGAATGAGTTTTCTTGTAGCTTGATAAAATTCCCAGCTGTAGGCACTTAGTTTCAGCTTTTTTCTGTTCTACTAAGACAGTTACTATGCCTTCATATAATTTCCATCTTGAAAAAAATGATTTTGCTTACTCTTCAGTTCTCTTTGTAATTTTTCCCTTTACGTTGAGAGGTGAAGAGAATGAACATATGATTTCAATCCACCATGTTTAACCATGGGTAATATGCTTTTGAATAATTTTTTTAATGTCAAGAGAAAATGCTCAGCATGTGGAAAAATTAGGAGACTAAACTGTGAAATGAAACATACAAAAGTTTATCCCTAGATTGTGAAATTATTGGTAATAATTTATTATTTTCTTTAAAAAATCATTTCTGGCTTTGCCAAATTTTCTGTAATAATCATACACCCCTTTCAGAATCAGATAATTTAAAAAATATGTTTAAAAATTCATACTGATGCTTATATTGCCTCAACAAGGGCAACTTTGATTGCAGTGAATATTAGTGATCTGGAGAAGAAAGAAGTGTTCATTTTCTCCATAGTAAATATTAAAGCTTCCATAAAAAATTAAATGTAGGCAGGGGAGAAACAAGCTATAATCTTCCTGGTAAGAAATGGTGAATTTTCTCATCACTACCAGTGTAAATTCAATTCCTATAGATAATGGTTAGCCATATATACTTTAAGATTATATAACTGGTATGTACTAAGGATTTAATATAAGGATATATTGCATACAATATGGTTACTCTAAATATTGGAAGGTGCTTTTAAGTGTCTGCCTATAATCTGTCAGAATATTCCAAAATGTGTTCTATGAAATACCAACTCCAACTGATTGTCTGCAAAGAAATAAGTTTGTAGATTGCTGCGTATAATTTTGCTTTCTAGGAGAAACAATTCACATTAGGTAACTGAAGCCTTTGAGGATACTGCAGTAGAGAAACTTGGTTAATTTTATTGGTTTAACTTTGTTTGGTTATGAGTTTTTGAAGCTTAATTTGACCATGGAACTCTTTTTTCACAAAATCCTACCATGTTATCCTGATCATTATCTTCATCACTGTTATTATTGTTACTTAAACTTAAATGTCCAGTTTTTGATTTCTTTCAAGTCATAATCATGTTCTTTGGGCAGAGAGGTTATGGGGCCACAGCTGCTTTTGTGGTCTGGTAGAGTCAAATCATTCAGTTTATTAGAACATAGAGTGCAATAAAATGAACTATCCTGGGTGTCCCCTGCATTGCTTTAGGAGGAAAATATTTTACTGTTTTGTTGGGGAAAGGGGGTAGAATAATTTTCTTGTTTTGTTTGTTTTGTTTTTGGATAAGGCTCAGGAGTCGTGGTTCCCCGATATTTTTCCAGTAGCCGTGGCATTTTGTAAAGCCTGGAGCATCTTGTCGGGGGGGAGTATATTTGCTAAGATATATCTGTAGGTGCTGATTATTGTCAAATTGTACAGCTGGAGCCCTGTGATATGAAGGTTTATTGTCTAATTTTCAAGCAAACACAATTTTAATGAAAGTAATCATTTGGGGATTTTCTTTACCACATTTGTTTTTTATGTCTGGACTCTTTATGAAAGGAAATGGGAAAAATAATTTGGGAATCTAAATAAATCAGACTTTATCTGTTGATATTGTTAAACTGACTATCTGCGCATATACAATAAAATAAATTGCTGGGAAATAATCAGCTCTTTTAAAACAATTTTTCAAAGCCTCCCACTCTAGTCTTTCCACAATGGGAGGTTTCTGGTCTTATGGGAAAGATTTAGAGTAAAGACATGGGTTCTAGTCCCAGGCTTGCCACTAAACAGCTCCAAGATATTATTATTAGTACTATGAATAGCAACTTTTATTGAGGGCTTCATATATTTTAGTTATTGTGCTACAGGCTCTATGTGCATGGGTTCTTTTAATTTTCACTATACCCCATCGGAGAGTTGGACTAAATAACTCCTTGTCCCTTTTCTAGGCTTAAATGATCCCAGAAGGTATGTCTCTGCTGCAAGACCTTAATTCCACTGGGGTTGAGGTATGTGTGTGTGGGGGTGAGGAGTTAGGAAGTGAATCTTATCTTCACTAAAAGGGATGAATAGACAAGTTCTTGGGAGCCTGAGATGGAACTCAGAACCATTTTCTAGTCTAAACCAGTGTATAATCTAATATAATATATATTATCACCAGATGTCTTCAGTTGGTTTTTCTGGGGGCCCAAGCATCTGATACCCAAACATAGCATTGTTTTCTTGGATCATAGTCTGTTTAAGTTGGGCAGGGGAGAGGTGGCTTTCATTGACTTGACCATTAAGGACACTGGACAGCCATTCTTCCAGAACTACCAAAATTATTGTGGCTCCTTGAAAAAAATAAATCTTTCAGTTTTTTTAAAATAAGGCTCCTGTGTTTGACCATTTCACCATCAACTGTACCAGTCAAGTGCCATCGTGTATCCCCATCACTGTAACTCCATCATCTGATATTTATAAAGTGTCTTGGGGTTTTAAATTCATCTCCTCACCCATGACCTCATTTGATTTCTGTTCCTCAGTATTATACCATATTGTTACATGTCTGGAAGACAAGAACTTCTAGAATATTACTTTTACTGTCTGAGTGCAGGGCTGAGCCACCATCCAGTGGACTCAAGGAGGGAAGGTAAAATCCAGAGGCTTATTCTCAGTTCTGACTCAGTGGACTGAAAGCTTGCACTGCGCCTTGGCCAGATGATTTCTAATTGGCTTCTCTGCTTTGGTAGTGTGGCCTTGGTCCAAGGGGCCATTCTGGCTTGGAGATGGCATGGCAGGCAGAATCCTATTTATCTGTTTTTAACACAAGTATTCCAATGTACAGAAATTTGGGTGTGTGTCACTTCTGTATACATTATGCCTTCTTTTGATGTACAGCTTTAGTGGAATGCATCATCCATCCTTTATCTTCTTAAAAATGTGTCTCACAAAACACTCAGGGAGCTTTTAAAATTCCTAGGAAACTGAGCTGGATGTTTATTGAACTCTGTCACTCTTCTGAGCTCATCTTTCTTAGTGTTTACCCTTTAAATTGTTATCTGCTGAGAGACAGTTGGGAGGTAGTTTTTCTCTGCTCAGTTCTTATTAGGGTTTTAATGATTCTATTACCCCTTCCTCCATTAGGAAATAACTACATGTTAAATAGTTCACCAAATAAGAATAAAATTTGATTTAAATGCTAATAAAATTAATTAGCGTTTAAATCAAATCTGCTGAGTTGAAATGTTTTTGTGGGCAAAGCCTTCCCTGTCTTTTAAATGTGGAACCTTATTTTTAAAAAAAACACACAAAAAACGGAAAGATTTATTTTTTCAAGCAGCCTCAATAACATGGTAATTCTAGAAGAATAGCTGTCCATTTAGTTTCAGGCAAACTGATTTCCTAGGGCCCCAGATCACACAGCCAAGAGTTTACAGAGATTCTGGTGCCTCTAACAATTATGAACAGGCAACTCCTACACAACATGCCACAGTGTGGGTGTGGGGACTGTGAAAGAGACTCTGACCAGTCTAAAATCCAACAATTAGAGATTTATTATTTTGGCTCAAGATTTTGTCACCTGGCAAATTATAAAAAAAACCCGTGTGAGGGTTGACATGGTCAGCCTTATGAGTTTTTCAAAACCTTTCCTGAGAGCAGGTTTTGATATTGCTGGCTGGGACGAAACTAGACATCTAGGGATGGAGAGAGGATTGACAGTGTCAGGGAGATGGCGGCTGGCGGAAGGGAAGCCTAAGAAGGGCCAGCTGGTGATGGGGGAAGGGTGGAAGAAGGCAAAAGATAAATTCTGCCTATTGTGTTCATTTATTTGTTCAACAAATATTTATTGGGAATCTATTTTGTTGATTGAGAAGCACCGTGTTAAGGACTGGGGAAGACAATATCACACCCTGTGGGAGTCTAGGTGTGGGGGCAGGAGGCAGGCAGCCACGTCAACATGTAGTGACAGCAGAGTATATGAAGTGTCATAAGATAGGTGGGCACACAGCACGGTGGGGTCGCAGAGGAAGGATGTATGGCGAGAGGGATGACAGAGAGCCAACTCAGAGACACGGATGTTTGAATTTGTTTTTAAAAGGCAAAGAGAAATGTTTGCCTGGAGGACTACAGAGAGAATGGACCCTGTATGCCGAGAGGTAGCAAAGGGCACAGAGGTGGGGAAGGGCTTGCTAGGGTACCGAGGTGAGACATTCCAAGAGACTGGAAACCATGAGGTGCATGGGAGTGGCTGGGGAAGTGGGATAAACTCAAGCTGGAACAGTGTGGCAGACCTTCATCTTTCTTATGGAGCTTGAACTTGACTCTGTAAGTCATGGGGAGGTTCTGACGGAGTAAAGGGCCTGGCCAAATCTGCATCATTGAGGTATAGCTCTGACCACCTTGAAGTGGATGGATTGGTGGCCAGGGATGCAGAGAGACTGAGGACAGGAGAGCAGTGCAGTTTTGACCATATCATGCTTCTGGCACATCCTACAGCTCGAGGGTACTCTGAAAATGGGAACAAAATGCATAAAATCTGTGCCTCTGTAGCCCGCAACTATATGCAAACCTCAAGCAATTGTTTGCTCATGCCTGAGTTTCAAGTGTTTTTGAAGGAATATAACTCAAAGCCTCACAAGGCCAGGAAGACCTAATAGCATAAGATGATGCAATTATTTAAATCTTGGATGAGATATATAGGCTTATGCACAAGTGTTCTTGTTTTTATATTTGTACCAAACATTTTCAGGTTGTTTTTAGCCCATTTGAATAGTCCATCGACACAAGAACTAACAAGAAGATGAAATTTTGTGAAATTCAACTGAAAAGTAAATGTAATCCTAAGGCTTAATGTTGGTATTTTTCAAAGGACTCTTTCAAACCTACCAAATGAAAGGCTTCAACTTTTAGCAAAAGCTTGGTCTTGATATAAAACATGCCTTTTAGATGCAGTTTCAAAAATATGATGTTCCAACCCAAAAGACACACTCTGATTTGAAGTCCTGCTTTCCTCAGAAGGAGGACAAATCCTGCTGAAGCCAGGAGCTCTTACTGTCAATCCCCACCCTCATCTGGAATGTTTCTGTGGCTCAGATGCAGTGAGCTTTGAACCCGTGGACCAGCGCTCCTGTGGCCATTATACTATGTCAAGGGTAAGAGGCAGATTATGAGAAAATAAATGTTCAAAAGGGAGCAACCTTGCAGAAATAAGAAGAGGGAGGCAAGTCAGATCCTTTTGCTTTGATTGTGAGATAGAGTCACAGCAGGTGCTGGGACTTATGTCAAAATTATAAATAGAATGGAGATTCTCATAAGAATAGCAGAGTGACGCCAGGGTAAGAACTAAGATGAGGTTATGGAGACTTACTTGATCTCCAGTGGCATCTTTTCATGGGGCCTTTCCTGATTCCCCAGCTACACTTTCCTCTCCTGCTTTGCTTATAGTTTATTTCAGGCAATGATTTCCTCTCTTTTGCACCAGAGTTTTGTATTAGGTTTAGCCTGACTACTGCATTGAATTTACCCATTTATTTATCCCTCTTTTGTCTGAGATGGGATTTAAATTGGAGCTACATGGTAAGCCCCTTTGAGGACAGGACAGGTGTGCTACTCATACTGGTTTCCTGATAGTCCAGGGCCTTATATGTAGTAGGTGCTTTACACAGACTGCTTGAAGAGAACTTGGTTTCTGATAGGTTTGATTTCCTGCCACTCACAGCATATGACCTGAGGCAAGGAGTTTAACCCCACTAAACACCAGATTTCTCACTGGGTTCTGCTATTAAATGAAATAATGTATTTTTAAAGCCCCAGTACCTAGCACATAGTATGAACTTAATAATTTCTTACAATTATTATGTGTCTATAGCTTCAAGATTACAGTAAACCGTGAGAACAATTTTATTTACACCTATAAGTGGGTTACCTTACTTTTACAAAATGGGACCAAAATACTCTGCCTGACGGAAGTAACAACACACTAGATATAGTGGGTGTTCAAGAGACTCAAAAGTCAAGGTTATACGTCCTACCCAGAGAAGTGATGGAAGAAGGAAAAGAGTTTTAGGCAAACTGACAAGTGCACTGGAGTCACACGGGGTTCCAACTTAGACTGTTTGTAATGAAAACAGTACTGCCTATTTGTATTTTTCAAAGGACTTGCCCATTTCACAAAGTCTCATTATTTGATGGCTGACAAGATCTGAATTCTCTAGGTAATATCTATAATGTAGCTGGCACGCAGGCAATTTTCTTGGTGCCCTTGCTTGCTAGAAACAAGGGCATTCTCAGTTTGGGCCCCTTCTTCCCTGGGCAACTTCAGATAGAATCTACTTTTCTTCTTACCAACCCCAGCCCTTCCTCAGAAAGTAAGAAACACAGAGTGATTAAGTATGTGGGCTTGGAGACGATTTTGGGTCCCCTGGGATCTGAGACTGAAATTACATATTCAGTTTTTAATTTGGATTTCACACAACCCTGTGAGGTAGGTGGGTAAGTATTACTTTACCCCCTTTCCAGGAGGGGAAACTGAGGCTCAAAGAGGTGAAGTCATTTTTGTAAGACCACACGGCTCATGTGTGGAAAGGTTGGGATTTGAACTCACTTCCGTAGCTAGCTCATAACCGCTATGGAACACTGCTTTCCTGGCCGAGCCAATCACCGGCTGGTCAGTATTGACCAAGCAGTTAGAACTCCCAGGAGGGTAGTAGCGGCGCTGCTACAAGTCAACACGATGTCCCACATGCCCACAACACAGCCAGACCAAAGTCCCACCCAAGGAAAGCTGGTTAATGATGACCGTCAGTAGCCACACGCCTGATTTTATAAACGCCGAAGCCCATCAGCCCCATTCCTACCCAAATCTCCTGGTAAACTTGGGTATAGTAGGGCTTCATGGGGATCCAAACATTCTTAATAAGACTTTGAAGCATCTTGACGCAGGACCAACGGCTCAGGCAGCCCCAACTCACAGCCGACAACTCGAGATCTCCCAACACTTCTGCCTTCTCATTTGTTGTTGTGAGAATAAGTTGAGATAACATTTATATATACTAGTGTTTGTATCTACCAATGGGCAGCTATTGAGGTTTGGGTGAGGGTTTTGAAGAGGGTGATTTTAGGTAGTCAGACGCTGCTCATGCTTCCATATGGCACCAAGGATCGCAGAACCACAGGGACTGTGCAGTGAGAGAGAGCAAACGTGCATCTAGCACCGAGGCCGGTGCTCAGTAAATGTTTGCTGAATGACTTGTTTGAACCTCTATGTTGTAAGTCGTTTGCAACGCAAGATGCAGTAAAGTACACAGTTCCTCACATCGAGAACCTCCATTCTAAACAGAAGGAGCTAGACAAGTAAACAGAAATTAAAACAGTATAATATGTGAGTGAGGAGTCAAGAAGAATTCTTGGAAGAGAACTCTGGGCACTGAGTCTTAGAGGACATGTGGGAGTCTGTCATGCAAAGAGAGGAACGTGTGCCAGGAATAGTATGTTAAAAGGCGCTTGGACGCCAGGGCCCTTTGAAGAAGTACAGATTTTTCTGGGAAGAAGGCGTGTGTGGTGAGTGGGGAGTGAGCGATGGGATACGGCCCCAGGCCTTGAAGGCTGTGCTGGGGAATTGGGATTGCATCCACAAGGCAATGCGTGGAGCCCCTGAAAGACCTTAATTAGGGAAGTGTCATGAGCACATTTTTATTTTAGAAAATTCATACCATTGGGAAATGCACAGAAGGGGTAGAATAGGAAGAGGGTGGATATACAGATAGAGTTACAAGGTTATAATGGTAGAAAAGAAGTCGAGTTATTACAGCAGGGATGAGGAGGAGGAAATGGCTTTCAACTGTACTTAGAAGGTAGAATTTATTGGACATAAGGTCAGGTTAGCTAAGAAAAAAAAGGGATCTGTCTTATTTGGGCAACTACATACATGGCGGTTTCATTAATATTAGCTCCCATTTATTGAGTGCTTATCATGTACCTGGCATATTGCTAAGTGCTTTGTGTGCATTATTCCATTTCATTCTCATATTGGTCTGCAAAGTGGTTATTATATTCATTGCATGGATGAGGAAGGTGAGGCTCAGGGCAATTAGGAGCCTTGCGATATGTCATGTGAACTAAGTGGTGGAATTGGGATTCGAACCCAGGTGTCTGACCGTGGGCTCCCAAGCCTATGCCATCAGTCACTGGGGCATGCACAGACACTTCCTGTGCCGAGGAACTGTAGAAAGAGAAGGTCTGGAGAGGGAAGGGAGGAGATGCTGATCACACAGTGCAAGCATGTTCCCACATAAATCCAACCCCGAAAGTTCTATGCTGAGTTTTGCTTGCTTGGAAGCAGCATAGCTCTTCACTGGGGGTGTTGGTCGGTGTGGGTAGAAGAAGGAACCAAGAAGGTGGTCCTTACTAGCATCCTGCTGACATCATGGTGTCTCTCTTCCCTCCTGTAGAGTAGCTGTTGATACAGGAGAGAGAACGAGCAGGATTCTTTAGGTCAGTGTCCCCAGCTTTAGAGGGGATGAGGGAACCCAGCATCTGAAACTACAAGCAGGGAAACCCAGGGATCCAGGGAGGTAGACACAGCTTACATCTCATGGTTAAGGACATTACCCCCACAGGCTTCCTTTAAATACTGAACTCACAGCAAGCAAACGGGCTTAAATAAATATTGGTGGAAGTGATGCAAATTATATGCGAATGAAGAGCTGTTAGTTCTCCTGGCAATCGGCATCTAAGTCAACTCCAGAATGTGTGTGAATCTTTGACTAAGGCAGGCATGAGTGCAGGGGCTCCAAGAGGACGCATCCCCTGTCCATGCCCTCTCAAAATGCAGCTCTTTATTCTAAAGAAGGGCCCACTTAAAGCCTGATTATTCTCCCTAAAGAAGCCTCAGTCTCTTGGGTCTGTCTTGTGAACACATTTTGAGGGTAGGGCACGAGAGAATGCAGTGCCTGTCAGCAGGGAGAGGAAACAAGCTTGGCTTGGAAATGCAGGAAAATACAAACTAACTAATTAGGGTTAACCATTATGCTATTTTTTTTGTAATTCAGCACAGGTTACTCAGTAAATTAGGGGCTAATAGAAATTTCTTTCATGAATTTGGTCATCAGTCTTTGCCACCATTCAGGCCAGCTAGAGAAAGAGAGGAAAAAGCTCTATCTGGAGTGATGCCTTCTCAGTGTTGTTCTAAGCTCACAGTTATTCCTTTGGGAGGCTTATTGATAAATCTACCAATGAGACTCCAGCATCTCTGAAGGTTGACTACAGTGAAATGGACATGTCAGTCCTTTTGCTCTCTCACCTTTTGGCACTTGTTTGTGTGGGTTGAGAGGTGTTGGGTAGGATGTGGGATGGAAGAGTGTCAAGAATTAATGGGCATTGCCCAAGAAGATGAATCAGTTGACTGTTTAAGAACCACCATCTACGTGGAAGTAAAAATAACTCTGGGGCAGGAAACCTTATTATGCATATTGTAATTATTGTCTGGGGCATGAAATGACAAGAATGTGTGCTATGTCTATTTGGCTACTGACTTCCCCATTCCTGGCTCCCAGGGACCCCCAGGAGAAGTCTTCTTCTCTTCCTTTGCCAAAGTACCAAAGGTTTCTGCTTCAAGAATGGTTGGGGAGGGGAAGGGGTTCGTCCACCTTGGTGCTTTACCGATTATCTTCCTTCACCCACATACCCGCAGGCCAGTCACCCCTTTCTCGCCAATTTGAGGAGATAGGCAGAGTCTGCACCTTTTGTTGGTATTTCCAGGAGCTGGGACATAAGGAAAGGGGCAATGATATTATCAACATCAGGCCAAATTTGTCTCTTCTCTCTCCCCCTCAATTATTTTTTATGATTCTTTTTTTTAAATTATTATTTATGTATTTATTTATTTATTGGCTGTGTTGGGTCTTCGTTTCTGTGCTAGGGCTTTCTCCAGTTGCGGCAAGTGGAGGCCACTCTTCATCGTGGTGCGCGGGCCTCTCACTATCACGGCCTCTCTTGCTGCGGAGCACAGGCTCCAGACGCGCAGGCTCAGTAGTTGTGGCTCACGGGCCTAATTGCTCGGCGGCGTGTGGGATCTTCCCCGACCAGGGCTCGAACCCGTGTCCCCTGCATTGGCAGGCAGACTCTCAACCACCACACCACCAGGGAAGCCCCCCTCAATTATTTTTAATTGCAGAAAGTATTTATTTAAAAATCTAATAAATATGATACAAATTATACATCCAACAACATCTATAAAAAGAGTCATCAGAAAATCAATATTTCTGTTTGAAGTTTACAGAGATTAATATAGCTCCTTTCCTTAAGAGTTCTATTTCTTTCAACTAGGCAGCCGTCATTACAGATAAGAAAACCATGGCCACAATAGCAGTATTAAAGTTTAAATAACCTTCCACTGCTCTTGTTTATGTCTTTATCATCAGTTGAGCTTTCCATTTCTTCAAAGTCCTGTACATGGCTGGTAATTTTCAATCATCAAATCAAAGTCCTTTGTTGGAATTGTTTCTTTGGTGTCATGCAAGATATGCAGTAATTTGATCAGTCCAGTCCTTTCCATAATTAGAACAAGAGCACATCTTCCTGAAGTATGTGCTCATATCATGGTCTGAAGTCACACAAAAGCAAATGCACAAAGCCCTCATGTTGTGTGGTCCTAAAATATCAGCAATTTTAAATCAATCAATCAATCTGTTTATTTATTTACTAACCTCCAGTAGTTTTTCCACCACCCCAGAGCTAGACATTTATAGCTCTGCTCTATTTTTTTTTTTTTAAATAAACTTATATATTTATTTTTCGCTGTGCTGGGTCTTCATTGTTGGGTCTTTGCTGCTGCGCACGGGCTTTCTCTAGTTGAAGTGAGCAGGGGCTTCTTTTCGTTGTGATGCGCAGGCTTCTCATTGTGGTGGCTTCTCTTGTTGCGGAGCTTGGGCTTTAGGCACGTGGGCTTCAGTAGTCGTGGCTTGTGGGCTCTAGAGTGCAGTCTCAGTAGTTGTGGAGTACGGGCTTAGTTGCTCCGTGGCATGTGGGATCTTCCCAGACCAGGGATCGAACCCGTGTCCCCTGCATTGGCAGGCGGATTCTTAACCACTGCGCCACCAGGGAAGTCCTCTGCTCTATGTTTGACTTATCTGCTGATGATAATGAATGCAAGTCAGAGCATTTCACTTTAAATACATTATTTCTCTGTTCAATGGGTGTGTTGTGGATACCCACCCACAGAAGACTTATTCTAAACCTTCTTGGGTTCCTCAAACACTTAAATGCCTTGAGGATTCCCTATTCATATTATTTACATACCTGTAGAGCTTTAGGCATATGATCACCTGGATGTAATGTGGCATGAAAGCCTCATGGGATTGCTGAGATTGTAGGTACTGTGACCCTTATTTTAAATTTCATTTATTTATTTATTTATGGCTGTGTTGGGTCTTCGCTTCTGTGCGAGGGCTTTCTCTAGTTGCGGCAAGCGGGGGCCACTCTTCATCGCGGTGCGCAGGCCTCTCACTATCGCGGCCTCTCTTGTTGCGGAGCACAGGCTCCAGATGCGCAGGCTCAGTAGTTGTTGCTCACAGGTCTAGTTGCTCCGCGGCATGTGGGATCTTCCCAGACCAGGGCTCGAACCCGTGTCCCCTGCATTGGCAGGCAGATTCTCAACCACTGTGCCACCAGGGAAGCCCACCCTTATTTTAAAGAAGGGGTAACATGTGAGGTGGGTGCATTTATCTGAAGGTCTTTTGTGGGGCAGAGAAGATAAATGCTATGCTCCGACTCTCAGGGGAGACTTATACTGCATCAAATGTCTTTCTCTTTCCGCTGTCTTCTGGGGGTCTCCCTGTCCTGGTCTCTTTCCTCTCTACGGTCCTCCACACAGAGTTAGAATCAAGTTCCTTGACCCCTTTATCGTATTTCTCCGTATTTTCTAGTTTATAAGATTCAGACATCTCAGCTTACCCTCTCTGACAACTGTCCCTGTGTCATGTGTCACAGCAGCCTTGTTTTACATTAGTCTCTCTGGTCCATATCTTTGCATTTGCTGAATTAAGAGTCTTGGCAACTTCTTTCTCCTCCTGGCCAACACAAGCCCATCCTGTCTTCTGAAATAGTCATGAAAACTCCCCTTATCCAGGCCCAATATTCTTGGGGGATTGATTTCACCTATTTCTAAACACCCTTCTCCACATATAATTATGTAAATAGTTGAGAAGTGTTTATCTAATTTTGCAACGATATAAAGAGAAAAACTTTAAGACACATTCATAACCCTACCATCCTAACACAACTTTTAAATTTCTTCATGTTTCCTTCACGTAAGCATTCACATGGTTGTAATATACACAACTTGTATTTCACTTTTCATTCAAAATTATTTTGTTACTATTTTCCATGTCATTGTATTACCTTCATTTTTTAATAATGGTAGTACTATACTCTATGGGCTGCGACTGAGAGAGTAGGGTTTGTGGCCAACCTATGTGTACCCCTTGGGCAAGGCACATAAGCCTTTTTGAGCCCCAGTCTATCTGTGAAATGAGGATAAAATGTATGTAAAGCACATTGTACAGTGCCTGACATTGGACAAACCCTTGCTGTGATTTATTACCTGGTTTCAGCCATGTGACATTGCTTTTATGGTTTGCTGTTTTGAAAACGGTTTTAAGGTTTCTGTCGTTTGTCGTTTTGTCGCTGTTTCATGGGCAGTTCCCAGACAATTGTTCAGCTTCTCTAGGGTAAAGATGGAGCTTTTGTTTGTTTTGTATCACTTCATAGGTCTTCCATTAAAAGACAGAGGTCTGTTTCAATGGACTGTCAATCACTCAGTGCAGTGGCTGACTACACTGCATTCTAAATAATTTCACTCATCGGGTTGAAACCTAGTCACTAGATTTCTATGCCCTGAGACCCCTCTGAGCTTAGTTATAAGTTGCCAAAATAGAAGAAGCGGCTTTGGCGAGATCCCTTTATTTTCTACATCGTTGCTAGCCCATTCCAGCTGAGAAAGTTGAGTTCAGTCAGTCCTTCATTCTGCCCACCTAATTACCTTAACTCTAAAATCTAGGTCATCTTGTGAATGGATAAAGAAGATGTGGTACATATATACAATGAAATATTACTCAGCCATAAAAAGAATGAAATATGCCATTTGCAGCAACATGGATATACCTAGAGATTACCATACTAAGTGAAGTAAGTCAGACTGAGAAAGACAAATATCATATGATATCACTTATATGTGGAATCTTACAAAAAAAATGATACAAATGAACTTTTTTACAAAACAGAAATAGATTTACAGATATCGAAAACAAACTTATGATTACCAAAGGGGAAAGTGTGTGTGTGTGTGTGTGTGTGGTGGGGGATAAATTAGGAGTTTAGGATTCACAGGTACAAACTACTATATATAAAATAGATAACCAACAGGACCTACTGTATAGCACAGGGAACTTTACTCAATATTTTGTAATAACCTATAAGGGAAAAGAATCTGAAAAAGAATATATAAATATATTCATATATATATACACATATATGAATAACTGAATCACTTTGCTGTACACCTGAAACTAACACAACTTTGTAAATCAACTATAGTTCACTAAAAATAAAATAAAATAAAATAATCTCTCTGTAAAAGATAAATAAATAAATAAATAAAATCTAGGTCATCTTGGGCAAACAGCTTAGCCTTCATCTAAAAGGGGTGTGTCCACCGCTTGTTCAGAACATTCTAATTTATTTAAGGGAGGAAGAGAGGGGTGAAGGGAATGAAAGATGGTCTGCCACTCTGACCTGTGTGAAGGCACTCATGTGATAATGGGATGGGGGTGGAGCCCTGGCCCCCAATTCATTTACATATGGCTTCCTGACAGCCAATCACCAATTGTTTAGCTTGACCACTCCCCTTCCTGAAAAAGGTTCCCCTTAAAGCTTACAACTAACATTTTCCTGACCAGTTTAGGAGGTTCAGATTGGAGTTTTCCACTAAGAAATGGCTGCGTACCCACATATTCTGGTATATTCTCTTTCCTAAAGTACTAACTTGTCATTTTAGAGTAAGCTCTTTCCTCCCATTTACAAAATGAGGAATAATCACTGCACTCTCTGTATTTCATGGACCCAGCAGATAATGTTAGCTGAGAAGAAAGGTGCTTTTAAAAATTCTCATGTTACTTTGGTTTCAGCTGTTTACATATCCTAACAACTATATGCAATTTTCCATGTTCTCAATTTTCTGTCTAGTGATAAAACTTTTGTTCTCCAACACCTCTTGATGGCAGTTGCCCAAAAGTCTCCTGTTTTGTCTTGTAAGCTTATCAAGCTTATCAATGGTTAGTTGTGTTTGTAGTAATTCTCTATTTTAATATGGGCTTCTGATATTTTAGGTTCAAAAAATAGCTTCTGTGCTAATTCTCACGTCAAATGAGGAGGCTCATTTCCAATGATTGCTTAATCTTTATCCCCAAAAGAATATTTCCACCATAAAAAAGTCAAAAGGCATTCTCCACACCAACTTGCCTGCACATGTCTGCTTTGCTTTGTTCCCTTTTTCTTCTGCTCTTGAAATCTTCTGGCATGACTGAAGCCTGGGAAGCAACATAATTTGAGGTGAAAAGTTTGAAGTCGTCAACACACCTTCTGAAGATGCATTTCTAGTATCAAAATTATGTAGAGATGGAATGGGGTCAGCTCCCATCTGGCTTTTCCACCTTACATTAGTCTGTAGTTTAGACTAATTGACACCATTTCCCATTGCATTGTATCAAATTTTAGGAGAATTGTTTCCCTCAGGGTAGAATTTCTATCAAATCCCTGTATAGCTTACTCTGCAACAATAATGGGAGAAGACATTTTGCTAAAGTGTGAGCAACTGACCTCTTGTTTTTGAAAAGTAATTATGAAGTCACCTCTTTTTTTAATCCTAGTAGATCAATTTTCTGATTGAAAAGAATTGAAAACTTTGTTTTGCTTTTTTTTTTGAAAATATGACTACCATCAGGAGTTACCAAGTGTAATTTATTCTTTATATATGAAAGATAAAGTCACTAGAAGAACATGTGAGGGGGCAGAGAGATAGATTTCAAACATGCTGTCTAAATAAAAAACCAGTTTTCAACCTGTTTCAGGGGACAAATTGTATGAATGAGAGGCAGTGCATCATGGTGGATAAGAGCATAGACTGGGTTTGACTCCTGGCTCTACTTACTGGCTGTGTGACAGCAGGTGAGGTATTTAATCCCTCTGTGCCTCAGTTTCCTCATCTGTAGAATGGGGAGAAGACCCCCCCTACCACTACTAATACCTACCTCAGAAGGTTATTGTGATGATTAAATGAGTTAATATTTATAAAGTGCTTAGAATGGTACCTTAGCGCATAGTAAATGTGATGTTTCAGCTGCTGCTATCACTACAGATGTAGGATTTTATATTATGAAGACCGAAAGAGCTTTTCTGTAAACATGGCCTAGGGCCTTCTTCCAGGGAAGATCCTTTAGGTCTAGACTTCCTATTTTACAGTTTTAAATTTATGCCAACATTTCTTCTGTTTCACTAAATGGAGAATCAGTTCTACCCAGAAATCTCAATTCTAATCATTATCTGATAGCCTTAACTGACAAACAGCACACTATTTGGGGAAGTATTTTTCAAGAATCGCTTGATGATTAAAGTTGACTGATAAAAAAATTAGAGAACAAACAGGAACATTTGATGGTGAAAATACAGTATTTTTAGGATCATGGTGAGTATGTGTTGTAGTTCTATATGTAACAGTTTGTAATTCTCTATGTGCGTGATTATTTAAGCAAACCGTGCTTTCCTAATGAGACCTGAAACTCCATGGGAATAGGGACTATGTTTTGCTTACCATTAAATTCCAGCACCCATTGCTTGACACATAGTAGGCATTCAAAAGTAGTTGTCAAAAGTAGTTGAATGCATGGCTTGGTAATAAAAAATGATCCTTTGGAAGTCATTTTGTTATACAATAGCCTCTTAAGAAGTTGATATGTAGCTGATGGGGTTATTCATACTCTTACTATTTCTATTAAGAAAGTATAAGTGTGACAGAACAAGAGCAACAGAGAGATTCATTAACTTAGCAAAGAGGCAGGCTTGAGGATCAGCCTCTAGTCTTCTGAGTCCTAGTCTGGGTGTGTTTCTAGTAAGATGAAAAGGATTTACAAAATCAAGAAATTCTGCCTTCTTTTTCTCTTTAATATTTTTCTTTCTTCTTCTCTGCAGTAGTTCCGTGGCTTGCATCTCTAGATGCCGAAAGAGGAAAGGAGAGAATCTTCAGACACTTGGTTAGTACTCTCCTTCTGGAAGAAAGTGTACATCAAAGAACAGACTAGCTAGCTACATACTCATGATTCAGAGCCTTGCCTCTGAGGGGCCAGGTCCTGGTGACAGTTTCTGACATTCTGATAAAGTTAGTGTGTGCTGCTGCCCCCCAGGCAGGTGTCCTGAACATCAAAAGGTTAGTATCAGCAATGGCAATTTTAAATGAATGTGACATCTTGCTGAAAAATTACCGCATATGCAAATGGATGACTTTGTATTTAGCTCCTGAAAATACTGTACATAGAAAGACATCCTTAACCATCTGCAAACAATTCTGAGGAAATTAAAGTTTTGGAGCTCAACTCAATGATTTCCTCTTATCTTTGTTATTATTATTATTTCCCCGTTGCCTTGCCCTCAAATCAGATCCTAAAGCTTGTTTCCTATAAAATAGCTCCCAACAAATTTGTAAGTCAGACTCTTTGCCCTCTGTCCTCTTTGACTTTCAGACATCCCTCTGGTCTTGCTCTAAGTTACGTGTACATATCACAGACCTAAATGTTCTTGCTTTTTTGCTACTCTTAGCACATGTGGAGATGATTTAGTTGCTGAAAGAGGAAGTTTTGGACACCTAGTTTTTACAAAATCCAAATCCTGTGGAATCAGACAGAGGTTTTTCTGTCTCCTTAAACTGTAAACCAGAAGCAAAATCAAACTAAATTTAAAAAAATCAAATTATGCCATTAGAATAATGTTCTGTATCAAGGGCATGAGAATTTAAGGTTAGGTAATTTACAGTTATTACTATTAGGCCACACACAACTCTATCCAGTTTGGTTACATCAGGTGGAGTTGTAATCGTCTTTTGGACTTGTTGGCTCTCTTGTTTCATTTCAGCCTCCATGCTAGATCAAAATTCCATAAAACCGTGATTAACTAAAATGCTTGAGGAATGAGGACTTGTGTTTCACTTAATTTTCTGGTTAGCTGAAGTTTAACCAGAAAAACTCTTGGCTTTAATCCTTGTTGAAAAACTTTCTAAAATTATTTCATTTCCTTGAATTAAAAGGATAGCACAGTGGAAAAGTCTGTCACTGGTAGTTTGGAACATTGCACGTTTCTAGGGATCATTTTCTGACTGTTATAAAATGTTACAGATGGAGGGTTGAAAGGTTGAAATGAATGTGGAAACTAGACCCCTGAGGTCAATCAGCGAGTTACCTCTATGTTTTAAAAGTGGACAATAAACTAGTAATTATTGAGCACCTATTACTTGCCAGACCTTAGACTCTCCCCTTCAGGAGCCCAACATTCTGGTGGAGAGAGAGATGTGTTAACAGATAATTACTATATAATGTAATAAGTGCTTAAGAAGGAATGAGGTAAGTGCTATTGTAGCTCAGAGCAGGGAACAGTCAATGACCTGAGGAAGTCAAAGACCTCATCTGGTGGAGGATGGTGGCCTGGGTCTTGACACATGCATGGGAGTTAAGTAGAGATGAGTAGGTAAGACATCCTTGGCACAGGGAACAGACTGACCCGGTGTGTCTATCTGTCTGTGTGCCAGCTCGGGAGACACTGTTGGCAGATGTGTCTGGACAGCAGGCTAGGGCAGACTCTAAAGGGTCATTTATACAGAGTTCAAGTGCTAGTTTGTATGCAATATTTAACAAAGGAGTTTAAAAATCTGATGTGTTTTCCAGAAAGATTGCTCCAGCAATGGTGGGAAGGAAGCATGGGAAAGAGGAAGAGGCTATTTTGACTAACTAGTTAATATTTCAAAAAACCTTTTACTGTTTTGTTGACCTGAATCATAGTTTGTAATATTATTTTACTGTTAAGTGGGAAAACATTTCAGTTTTCTTCTCTCTTTTAGGTGCTGTATTATTATTATCTTCACTTTGAATATTGGGAAACTAAGGCACAATGGGCTTGTGACTTCCCCAAGGTTCTGAATGGAATCCATTGAGAAACTGTCTCGAAGTTTCTTCCAGCAATCGCTAGACCCCACTCCCCAATATTACAGCATATTTATGATATAATTAACTTTCAGAAAGCCATATGGCTTTTGTTACAAAGACTAAAGGAATGTGCTTTTCATAACAAATGGCATATGGCCTCCAATAGCTCTTTGCTTGCATATTTTAACAAAATGAACACATACAGAAATTAGATGCCTCAGGTCAGTTAGCAGACTGAGGTTGATTTTCTTCTGCTCTCTCTAATTATAACTGCATTTTTGACAAATATCAAGGGGTTTTTTGGCAGCCTGTGAATGTAAATATACACAACGTGGCTCAGATGATCCTTTTCTCCTATGGCCTTGCCCCTTTAAAGAGTTGGCACTGGTCTCATTCACAGTGGAGCGTGCAGCTCACAGAAACAGGCCATTTCTCATGAAGCTGCACCCTTGCAGAATGGTGGGAAAATCAGCTGACTTAAATGATAGAGTAGACAAAGGGAACACATAAATGGGTACCACTGAGTTGAAAGTTGACATTTATCTTTGGTCCCTTAAGTGATGTAGTGCTGATTGGGTACATGATAGTTACTCACATGCTGAACTAATTTAGTCGCAGTTAAGTGTGAGGGCTCACACTTGATCTCTTAGAGTTATTCGGGAACCTTTCTATTTTGGGTAACATGCCTTAAAGTTCTGCCCTCTTAGTTCACACTGTGTCTCCTCCTTTTACTGATTTAGCAGGTTTTCTGATGGAGTCTGAGAATGAATTCCTTGCAACTTTCATATTATCATATTACAATATTAATCACTGATTATTTGTGCTCAAGGTCAATGACATTATCTCATTGGAATTCCCTGGACTCTGAATTCATAACATAGTCCAAAATGCTCTTGTCTGTGATGGGAAAATTGCAGCACAATTACTGTAAGTCAGTTGGTTCACAAAGGATCTGAGTTTCAAATTTAGCTACTCATCGTATCGGCAAATCACTTGCATTTTTTAATGCTTGTGTTTATATTACACTACTAATAAAAGTTTTTTGTTAGTTAAGTGGAAGTATATCAACTTTAAAAGGAAAATTAAAATATGCATGTTTCTTCAGTAACTAAAGTAAAAAGTAAAAATACATTTTAGTTGATATTGAAATAGTTAAATCCTCCTATTCAAAGTGTAATTTTCTAAAAACAAAACCACATAATTTAGGATAATTTATTAATGTAGAATAAACCAAATGTTTTAAATAATAAATTAAACTTTTAGTCTGTCTTTTTCTCATCTAAAAATGACTCATTCAAATCCTGTTCATACAAAAAAAGAAAATGTTTGTTAACTTGGATTCTAATTCACCTTCTATTTACTATAATCTATATTCCTTTTTTGGACAAGTCATAGCTTCTCCTTTCATAAAATAATATCTTCCATTATGTTATAATTACAAAGTGTGGACTCATAGGATCAATGAATCATAGGGCTGGATGAAATAAGCCTTCAGCAATCATCTCTGCCTCTAGGGCACCTCTAAACCATGAGTCAAAAAACAAGGTGAGTAAGAGACTCCTTTAGCCAGAAACATGGTTTTGGCTAGATAACAAAAAAAAGTAAACCTGGGAATTCTTTTCTTCTTTAGGGAAAATACTTCTTCCTTCCTTTTTTTTTTTTTTTTAAAGTGAAACTCACCCCAAACTGATATTGTTAGAATAATAACCCCACCTAAAAACCTGTTGTGTATAAAAGTGTGAAGCGAGTTAGACTCACTTCATATTTGAGAACTGGATTCTAGGATCTGTAAGACTCCAGATAAATAGTGTTTGAGAATGAAAGATTCTGCACTCATTGACTGAAGCATCTTTTATTACCTGACTGCAAAATATAAAAACAGTATGAAAGGCTACCACGGAGCAGAAGAGATGAGGATGAGTAGAGGACAATTTAAAACGCCACAAAGCTTGCTGTTATGATTGTTTTATTACTATTTTAGCTGTTATTATTGTTTTAGCCATTTTTCTTGAATAAACGCTATTCAGATTAAAAAAAAAACAGTATGTAAGTACAAGATTTGTCAACAGATTAAATGCTACATCATCTATAGAAAGCCAAAAAACTATTTGGAAGAGAAAGGCATTAGGGTAACATTTATATACTAACAAAAGTCAATTGGAAGTTAGAATAAAATGTTATTTTCTTAAATGTTATAATTCACTCAGGTTAAGACCATTCTCATCCTGCTTATAGGTCCTGTACAACTTGGATATCTCCAAGTATCCTTGTATTCGAGGATATGCTTCCAAACACTGAGACAATATGCCTCACTGTGTGAAGTCAGGGCAAAACTTCAAGCAGACTTAATCCCCTGGCTGTTTATACGATGGTCCTTTCAGGACTGAACAAATGTGGACACAAAAAGAGAGACCTGGCTCCCTAAAATTACCTTGAGTATTTGGGTCAATTTGAATTTCATATTCTAAGGAAGTTATGATACGCAAAGACACAAACAACTTGTTTCTCCAGAGTTTCAAATCCTGCGCCAAATTATTTTAACAAACAAATATGGTTACAATGTAAATGGGGGACATGGCCAAGACCAAACACAACTGCCTTTAAAGGGAGGTGGATTCTGTTACTCAAAAATATGTCTTGTTCTGCTGGACGCCATACTGGGTCTGAATATTCTAAGGTGGTCTTAGAACTAATTTTGAGGTTGGACGTGCAGAGAGCTGAACCGGAGTTGGAGAGACATATGAAAGGAGGGGTAGAGGAGGAGAAATGGAAGGCGAGAGAGGAGAGCAGCCAGGGAGAGGATGTGGTGCTGGGAAACCACCGAGGGTAAAGGCAGTAAGTGAAAATCCCGAGTGGCGAGGTGCCTGAAGGATTCTTAAGAACAAGAATTCTTAATATTGAATGAAATTGTTTCTGTTTCTGTGATTGTAAATGATTCCAACTCCTCAAGTTTTAGTAAAGTCTGTCATAAGCATTCATGCGTTGAGGACTTCCTTTTGTTTTTGGATTGAAAATTATGGGAAAGACCTCATTCCATTTTTTTGAGGCTGGAGAATTTAATTCCTAACCGATGACCTTTGGGTTTGCTGCCCCCATCCCAGATGGGGGCCTGGATAAGGCTTTGCTGATTGACACAGTTGAGGTGCCAGGACCGCATTTGGCGGAATAGGGTCAGCATGAACAGGAAGAGCCATAAATCAACACATTAAGCTGAAGCAGGCATTCAGAGCCAAGGAAGCCCTTCCCTGTCCCCCAACCCCTCCACCCCACCCGCAAATGTCTAGAACTTTTGAAGTGACCTTTGGTTTCCCACAACCCATGGGATGGATGTTTGAATCAGGGAGAGAGTAGATTCCAGCTGATACTTGGGTTATATCCATACAATCTGAAAATACAATAATTTATTAAGAGTGGAATTAGGGGTGGAAAATTTTAATCTCTAGGGCTTCACTTTTTGTCATATGGTTCATTGTCAGCAGCCCATGATGCTGTTGGCATTTTCTTCTACAAACATACCAGGGATTTAGCATATTTTGATTTTTAAAGTCAAGTCCAAGCTAGTCAACTATGTGTCTGGTAAACCAAAAGATATTGTGGCAACGGTAAATCGTGGCAACGGTTCTGAAATTATTTTGTGCATTTGCGTTTATTGGAAGTGTAATTATAGGTTGCTTCTCTCTGTAGCATTCCCCATGGCACACAGAGGAGTTTGTTTGTATGTGGAAATCTTTATAGGAAGTAGCATTGTTGTGTGAGGCTTGTAGACTGGTACCTACATGTTTGAAGATGCCCACATTCTTATGGTTTATCATCACTTATGAATAATGGCCCTGGGCTATAGTGAAAAAAGTATCAATGATCCATTGCTTGAACTTCTCTTTTAAAAGGGCAAATTTCACATATGTCTAAAATGAAGATGACCTATTTTTTATGTTAAATTAGAATTTTAATCTACCTACCTTCATTATGTTCTGCTGCATTATTAGTGGCAAGATATGCACATTTATAAATGGATGAGAAAGAAAGAAAGACAAAGAAAAGAAAAGATGTTTTAAGATACAGCTTGCCTAATTTCTTTAATTGGAAAGTCTCTCATATTCTGTTTTTAACGGATATGTCTTACAGTGCCACATCTTGATGTTCTGATAGGGTCTTCAGGGAAATTTTATTTTATGGAGCAACTCCTAGGCGGCATATCTTGACATCTGAGAACCTTCCAGAAAACAATGAAGTGTACTAACAGAACAAGTGCCTTGACTAGTTTTCTACATTTAGCCATAACTATGCTATTCTCACAGTTGTGGGAAAGTCTGAGGGCCAAGTTCTTGTCTGGCTTTGAATCTAGTCCAGTCTTGACATGCTATGAAGCTTCAGGGCAAAGTTTAATTTTCCCAAGACACAGTGAGCCTACTGTGTAGTGATACAAAATTATATTTCTGCTTTAAAAAAGATGACACAGTCAAACTGATTTTATGGAAATCTGAAATGAAAGTCAAATATTAGGTGATTGTAATCCAAATAAAATATAATCCATAAAAACCTGAAGATTGTTATTATATTTGGAAACATTGTATCTTCCATTGCTTTTCAAAGTGAATCTATGACCACTTAGACCACATAAAATCACCTTGTTTGAGAGTCTGGAGACCACCTCACTATGTGGTTTCCAACATCCCAAGTATGTTCTCAAAAATCTCTTCTTGTCTGTGTTCTCCAGCCTTTATTCACAGAGGGCAGTGTGTCTGTGTGTATTATATGAGCATTCTTGTTTCTACCAGCTTATTATTTATTTTTCCCAAACTCTTGCCATTCACAAAATAGCAAGTGTACCACGTACAAATTCATTTAATCATTGACGAAAATGGAAATGAGGGCACGGCAAAGAGAATTCTATAGCATGGTACTGGTGTCCACACTGCAGGGTGACATGGGTCTGTTAATCATCACTCTGTGGGTGCGGTTGTTTAACCCGTTTAAAAATTATTTATTTAACAAATATTTATTGAGTGCTCCCTCTGAGCCAGGCTTCATGCTGGGTGGTAGAAATTAGAAATGATACTGTCCCTGACCTCAAGCACCTCAACGGGAGAAAGACATGGAAATGAAGAGCTGTTATGAAGTGTGATGATGCCAGAAGACTCTGTGAGGCAAGGGACTTAAAATCCTGCCTGGGATTTTCTGAAAAAATAAACTGAAGAGAGTAAGACATTTTTTGAATTGTTCAAAATGTATTCAATTTATTCCACTAATTTTAGAAACATTTCATCAAATTACCAAGAAAATTCTATCTGAATTTTGATTATAATTGCATTAAACCTTTAAATTTATAAATTGAATATTCTTATCTAGAGCCATGATATATCTCTCATTTAATTCCCACATATTTTTAAAAGGTGATTTTTAGATATTTTGGTTTTTGTTGCTCTTGAGTTAGGACTTTTTCCATACCTTATCCATGGTTTTTGTGGGTTTCCAAGAAAGCTATGGGTCTTGACTTATTGTTTCTAATAGTTTTTCAGGTGATTCTATTAGTGTTTTCTAAATCAAAAGTCTTTTGTGAATAGTGTATTGATAATGATAATTTAATCCCTTCTTTTTAAACCTCCTATTTGGTTGTGTATTTCATGAAATTCTAGATTTGTTTGAACATTGTAACATAAAACACGTGACTTTAATCACATCCACTTGCATTTCAAACAAGTGCAAATGCACCTACAGTGTAGCTTCCCAGCTGACTTAAATTTCAGCAGGAAGTAGAAACCGGAAGTATTGCACCTACTCATGTCCCACAGAAATGCAACTTTGTCTCTTTTCCCAAGACATGCTCATTGCCTAATGATATCATGGATGCTCTTGCCAGCTTGCTTTTAAAAAATATGTAAGAAACATAATTGGAAAAATTTAAAAATTATTGAAATTAAGAATGGAAATAAAAGTGAGAAAAATGGAGTGTAAAAATATGGAGGGACTCTTCCATGAGACTAGTTTATGACAGAGGTGTTTCAATTTATGAATGCTTCATCAGGGAAACATATGGTTGTTAGCAGAATTAAGTAACCTTGGTTAACAGGTATAGTATGTGGTCAGTTCCTATTGTATATTCTTTACCTCTATACCCCTATTTCCTGAAACAGGAATTGCCATAGTGACAGCAGGAAGCATCCTCATTTTAGTTTTTCAAACACGGAAGGCATACGTACACAGTTGCATTTTAGAAAGGTCACTCTGATGACATGGTGAAGGATGGATAGAGGTAGACAAGACTGACAAAAAGACACTAGCTGTGGACTAAAGTAATATTGGAAAATACGAAAAAGTGAGGTAGATCTGTGAGTGTGAGGAGGTAGAATCAGTTTTTCATGATGAATTAGATGCAGTGTTGAGTAGAGGAGAATCAAGGAGAGATCGCAGGGTTTTTGACTGGGTGACTGAGAGGACTGTTTTGCTTTATTGGGAATAGAAGAAGAAAAGCAGATACAGCAAGAAGACAATGAGTTCAGTTGTGAGCACTGAGTAGAGATGGTAGCTAATATACGGATTTGGCATTCAAGAAAGAAGGCAAATCTACCATGCTTTCCATCCAGTCTCAATTTCTTCTCTGGAGCCCAGGAAATGATAAAATACATTGGGTAAGGATTATGGCAAGAACATAAACAGAATACAATAAATGACTTGTGTACATGCTCATGTGAAACTCTTCCAAAGAAATTTTTGTTTTTTCTAACTGTGGTAAAATATACAAAACATAAAATTGACCATTTTAACTGTTTTTAAGTGTACAGTTCAGTGGCATTAAATACATTCACACTGTTGTACAAACACTGCTGCCATCCATCTTCAAAACTTTTTTATTCCCAAACTGAAACTCTGTACCCATTAAAAGCACCTCCATATTTCCTCTTCCCCCAGCCCCTGGCACCATTTGACTTTCTGTCACTATGAATTTTACTACTCTGGGTACCTCATATAAGTGGAATCATACAGTATTTGTCCTTTTGTACCTGGTTTATTTCGCTAGTCATAATGTCTCCAAGTTTCATCTATGATGTAGCATTTTCAGAATTTCCTTCCTTCTTCAGGCTGAATGATATTCCATTATATGTATACACCACATTTTTTTATCCATTTATCTGTTGATGGGCATTTGGATTGCTTCCACCTTCCACCATTACTCGCCTGACTACTGTGAATAATGCTGCTGTAAACGTGGATGTACCAATATCTTTTTGAGGCTTTGTTTTCAGTTCTTTTGGGTATACACCCAGAAGTAGAATTGCTGGATCATATGGCAATTCTATGTTTAATCTCTTGAGGCACTCCTGTACTGTGTTCCACAGCAAATGTACCATTTTACATTCCCACCAGCAATGCATAAGCATTCCAATTTCTCCACATTCTCACCAACACTTGCTATTTTCTGTTTTAAATTTTTAAAAAATAATAGCCATCCTAAGGGGTATGAAGTGCTAGCTCATTGTGATTTTGGTTTTCATTTCCCTAATAATTAGTAATGTTGAGTATCATTTCATGTACTTTTTGGCCATTTGTATATCTTCTTCAGAGAAATATCTTTTCAAGTCCTTTGTCAATTTTTAAATCAGGTTGTTTGTTTTTTGTTGTTGTTGAGTTGTAAAGAAGATTTTCAAACCTTAAAGAGAGGGGTCAAATTCTGACCATTTACAGAATTCTGATTTCCATTATTGGCAACAACTTTATTCCTTTAGAAAACAGCATATGAAGCATAAGTGGAACTCATTTCAGGTACATTGGCATGGATCTAATATTTCTAGCTATCTTTGCCTAGTCAGATGCTTGAGATAATTTTTCCACACAATGAATCAATGCGTATTTCTGTTTTGTCCACATTCATAACTATTTCTGAACTCAGTCAAAAGTTCTAAGAACTACCCTCAGACTCTTGTCTTGCCTGCAAAAATACCAGATAAATATACACAAATGACAGTGCTTTTCCATTTCCAGGATATATTTGGCATTAAACTCAGGACAAAGGGAGACACAGACTTTAGCCTGTGGTTTGGGTCCCCCAACCCTCATGAAGGTGTTTGTTTCCACCTACTGCCTCCCAAAGGTGCCACTGCCCTCTGCATATATGAATCTGTTTATAATCTGAAGCTAGAGGTGAGAAAGTATGTTGATTTTCTATTTTGTGACATTTTTGTGGTGGCACAGATATTTTTATGAAATCCAGGAGTGAAATTTCCCTTTTCTGAAAAGATAACACATAAGGAATTATTTTAGAAGAATAAACTATTTAACTAACTACCCTTATGTGCTCCAAATAAACCTGCATTCAATTGTTTGTAATTGGTTTAGCTGGCTGATTTGGGGGCAGTAAATTTTAATAGATTTCTACAATATTCAGCTATTTATACATCAACAAATGGAACTATATTATTTTAAAATGCCCCAGAGTATAAAGTAGTGTTTATAGAGGCACTCAGTAAAATGTTGCTTTGTAAAGTAAATGTCCTAAAATCGTTTTCATATGTTACCATTTATTTATTCCCAAACAGATTGTAAGCAACTCAACGGAGCTGTTTTTAATCCCCTTTTATTGCATAATATAATGTTCTTTGTACAGTGTTAGCTAAATAACTGTTGCTGACTGACTGATCTGGCACTCGATGGAACTTTTTTATTGGCTATTCAAAAGTTATTTTAAATTTTGGGTGGAAGGAAAAGAGGCTTAGAAATTTATAGTATTTCTGTTAGATAACTAGTTTTAATACATTCTGAGGATTTCAAATATAATGGGTGAGTGTACCCATATGTTCTACATTTTAAGCATTCTCTTTGGCCATATCCTATTGCTCTTTGGCCATGTTCTACTCATTTTCATTTACCATTCCATTCCACTAATGAAATTGACATTCATCAGCCCTTGGCAGACAACGTTACCTTTAAAATTTGCTCTTCACATGCTATACTTTGAGGATTTTTTAGGGGTGTCCTCAATTTTATCCCTGCTTCGTTCAGAGCTAGGAAAATATTTTTTACTTGAAATATAGTTGGTGTACAGTATTATGTGAATTTCAGGTGTACTACATATTGATTTGACAATTGCATACATTATGAGATGATAACCATGAAAGTCTAGTGACCATCTGTCCCCATACAAATTTATTAAAATATTATTGACCGTATACCTTATGTTGTATACTACCTCCCCATGGCTTGTTTATTTTCTAACTGGAGGTTTGTACCTCTTAATTCCCTTCACCTATTACGTCCACCCCCCTCCTTCCACTTTAGCAACCACCTGTTTGTTCTCTGTTTCTGAGTCTGTTTTCATTTTGCTTTGTTTTCTTTGTTTGTTTTGTTTTTTAGATTCCTCATATAAGTGAGATCATATGGTATTTGTCTTCCTCTGTCTGACTTATTTCACTAAGCCTAATACCCTTTAGATTCATCTGTGTTTTCCCAAATGGCACGATTTCATTCTTTTTAGAGCCGAGTAATATTCCATTCTACCAAATCTTCTTTATCCATTCATCTATCAATGGGCATTTAGGTTGTTTCCTACCTTGGCAATTGTAAATAATGCTGCAACAAACATTAGTGTGCATATATCTTTTCAAATTAGTGTTTTTGTTTCCTTCAAGTAAATACCCAGAAGTGAAATTGCTGGATCATTTGTCACTTCTACTTTTAATTATTTGAGGAATCTCCATACTATTTTCCATAGTGGCTGCTCCAATTTACAATACCACCAGCAGTGCACAAGAGTTCTCTTTTCTTCACATCCTCCTCAACACTTGTTATTTGCTGTCTTTTTGATAATAGCCATTCTGACAGGTGTAAGGTTGTATCTCATTATGGTTTTAATTTGCATTTCCCTGATGATTAGTGGTGTTGAGTATCACACAAGCTTTTTAGTTTGATGTAATCCCATTTTTTTTTTTTTGTTTTTTGTTTCCCTTGCTTGAGGAGACATATTAAAAAAAATATTGCTAAGACCAATATCAAAGAGCTTACAGCCTATGTTTTCTTCTAGAAGTTTTATAGTTTTAGGTCTTACATTTAAGTCTTTAATCCATTTCAGTTTATTTTTGTATATAGTGTGAAAGAGTAGTCCTGTTTGATTCTTTTGCATATAGCTTTCCAGTTTTCCAACAACATTTATTGAAGAGACTGTCTTTTCCCCATTGTATATTCTCACTTCCTTTGTCAGAGGTTAATTGCCTGCATAAGTGTGGGTTCATTTCTGGGCACTCTATTCTGTTCCATTGATCTATGTGTCTATTTTTGTGCCAGTGCCATACTGTTTTGATTACTGTAGCTTTGTAGTATAGTTTGAAATCATGGAGCATGATACCTTCAGCTTTGTTCTTTCTCAAGATTGCTCTGACTATTTGGGGTCTTTTGTGTTACCATACAAAATTTAGAATTAGTTTCTATTACTGTGAAAAATCCCATTGGTATTTTGATAGAAATTGCATTGAATCTATAGATTGCCTTGAGTAGTATGGTCATTTTAACTATATTAATTCTTCCAATCCATTAGCATGGTATATCTTTCCATTTGTTTGTGTGTCATCTTCAGTTTCTTTCATCAATGTCTTACAGTTTTCAGAGTACAAATCATTTACTCCTTTGGTTAGATTTATTCCTAGATATTTTATTCCTTTTGATGCAGTTGTAAATGAGAGTTTTCTTAATTTCTCTTTCTGATAGCTCATTATTAATGCATAGAAAAGCAAGAGATTTCTGTATATTAATTTTTTTACCCTGCAACTTTACTGAATTCATTTATTGGTTCTAATACTTTTTTGGTAACATTTTTGGGATTTCCTATACATAGTATCATGTCATCTCAAACACTGACAGTTTTACTTCTTCCTTCCTGACTGGGATTCCTTTTATGTATTTGTCTTGTTTGATTACTATGGCTAGGACCTTCAATATTATATTGAACAAAGTTAGAGGGAGTGGGCATCTTTATCTTGTTCCTGATCTTAGGGAAAAAGTTTTCAGCTTTTCACCATTGAGTATGATGCTGGCCGTGGGTTTTGCATATAGCCTTTATTATGTTGAGGTATGTTCCCCCTACACCCACTTTGGGAGACTTTTTATGATGTGTTGAATTTAGTCAAAGGCTTTTTCTGCATCTATTGAGATATCATATGATTTTTCTTCTTCAATTAGTTAATGTCGTATGTAACATTGATTGATTTGTGAATACTGAACCATCCTTGCATCCCTGGGAGAAATCCCACTTGATCATGGTGTATGATCCTTTTAATGTAATGCTGAATTTGGTTTGCTACTATTTTGTTGAGGCTTTTTGCATCTATATTCACCAGAGATATTGGCTTGTCATTTTCTTTTTTTGTGGTGTCTTTGTCTGGTTTTGGTATCATGGTGATGCTGGCTTCCTAGAGTGAGTTCAGAAGTGTTCCTTTCTCTTCAATTTTTTTGGAATAGTTTGAGTGGATAATGTCAACTCTTCTTTAAATGTTTTGTAGAATTCATCTGTGACGCCATCCTGGACTTTCATTTTTTCAGAGTTTTAAAATTACCAGTTCAATTTCATTAACTGGTAATCAGTCTGTTAATATTTTCTATTTCTTCCTGATTCAGTCTTGGGAGACCGTAGGTTTCTAGGAATTTATTCATTTCTTTTAGGTTGTCCACTTTATTGTTGCATAATTATTTTTCGTGGTAATCTCTTATGATCCTCTGTATCTCTGTAGTGTCGGTTGTAACTTCTCCTCTTTCATTTTTGATTTTATTAATTTGAGTCCTCTCTCTTTTTTTCTTGATGAAAGTTCTATCAATTTTGTCTGTCTTTTCAAAGAACCAGCTCTTAGTTTCACTGATCTTTTCTGTTGTTCTTTTAGTCTCTATTTCTTTTACTTCTGCTCTAATCTTTATGATTTCTTTCTTTCTACTAACTTTGGGGTTTATTTGTTCTTTTTTTTCTAGTTCCTGTAGACATAAGGTTATGACAACCAAAAATATTTCCAGACATTGCCAAATATTCCCTAGGTGGGGAGGGCGGGGTGTGAAATCTTCCCTGGTTGAGAACTATCCTTGAGAGTCTAAAAGAGTATTTGTGGAGGCATCCATTACGATGTTGCTTTGTACACGTTCTAAGGTGTTTTTCTTAGGTTTAAAGATTATTTTTCCAAACAGATCACACAAAACTTATTTGACCTTACTTTTTAACCTTACTTTGGTGCATAATATGTATATAGTGTTCTGTGCATGGTGAGAGGTCAGTAATTGCTGTTTACTTTTTCAGTTCTAATTTTCACCACCCCCAGCTTTTCTAGGCTGTTAGTTCACAAAGTAGAAGGGGTTGTTCATCACGCCTCAGTCTTTCCAAATCTTGGCATTTGGCAATCACTGTCAACAGTGTTGTTTTTATATACGTGGGCAGTGCTTTGAGTCAATTAATCATACCAGACTTATTGCCAGGGACAAAGCCTGCAAAACTGTCAGTATATTAACGTCTGAGGAAGTGCTGAAGAACAGCCGGGACCCCTGCAATAGCCCAAAGACACTATAATAGAAGGTCACTAATTTTGGAAGAAATGATTTTCATTTTGGTCACAGCTGTTGGCATTCCAAAGGGCTCGCATTCTATCTGTTGAAATAAGGAGGCTCTGTTTGAGATTTTGTTCTGTCAGAGGATTTGGTGATATTGTTTAGAGAATTACTAGGCTGTCAGTGAATATGTTTTATGTATAATGACTAACTATTTAAAACTGGTTTATAAAGATAGGGATGGGATTCTAAAAGCTGACCAGGAGTTGGTTCTCAGAGAAAAATGCGTCATTTATGAGAGAATTTTCCTAAACTGAAGGAGGGGAGATTGCTTTTCTGGAGAACATTCAACATCACTGGTCCCTCATGTATAAAAATCTACTTAGGGCTGCAGCAAGACTTGTTGGCCCCATAGCTATATCTCCGACCCTTTCCTTCATGCCTCGAATTTCAAGCATTTGAGTAACTTGGTAACAATTTATATAGTTATAGTGGTGGCATTTCTTTTGAAACCATGGCTGTGATACAGTTGTAACTTAAGAAAGCCCCTCCATCCACTGCCACAAACTTTGTAGATCTCACTATTTGCAGGGGCCCTAGCAGTTCTGTCTCATATTGGACAGTGGGTCAATTTCTATCTCACATTCTGGCTCAACTCCATATATGCTGAGAAACCACTCTGAATGGGGACTGTGGTCACTGACTATTTGTTTATCATCATCAAGTCTGTGGGTAACTGTAGTTGAACTCAGTTAGATTTAGCTCATATTTTAATAAAAAAGAATTTTCTACTCTCTGAAAGGGGAGCATTGCTTGGCTTACTAGATATTTCTTCTAAAATGTATGCTAGTTTCCATTTTGTTAATTTGAAATCTGGATTTGTTAGGCCAATATTCACTACCAGGGCTTTAAGTATGGCTATTTAATTGTTGACCCCTGTCAACAACCCCCTACTTTGTTACCACGTAGAGAAAATTGTTTAGGAGAAATTCTACTCAGAATACAATCTTTTTGATTTAGAACCTAGAAATTGGAGAGTTCCAAATCAGGTCACACCTAAAAGTTGTTCTTTCAGTTATGATCTTAAATTATTAGCGTACCTATTTCGCCAATAGTATGAGTGCAGTAAGCGAAGGGACCATGTCTTCAAAGAATAGAGCATGCTCAAAAATGTTTCAAGTAAATATTTTGATGTATCAGAAGGCAATAAGTTTTTCATGGTATTGGAAAGGGAGAGAAACTAGATACATCATGGATTCAAAATATTCTACTTCCTAGACTTGTTGATAATAAACCATATTACCATCACTCAGACCTGACTTTTAACAAAAATAGAAAGCAAAATAGCAAGCCCTACCCACTTGCCTCAAGTCTAATTAGGGTACTTGAATTTACCTCCTGAGTTTGTGTCTTTTTTTAAAAGTAAATCTTAGAAATGAAGTTCTGACTTTAGCCCCTCCCCCCCCAAAAGAAAGAAAGAAAAGAAAAATACCTAAAACAACAACAACCCACTCATACCCTGTCCTCTCCCCAAGAAACAACGGTCATCATTGCTCTCTGAGCTACTTGAATAAAGTAGTTTAGAAATCATCACTGGAAAACAGTGAGACTGGGAAATTTAATCAAGTTTAGTGTCAGGCATTCTACAAATTGGCTATGGTCTAAACTTGGACATAAATCCACTTGCATTTGGAAGTCACTTATACTTGGCTACATAGAATACAATTTTGTGTAATTTGAATGTTTTGGCCGATATTAATCTGTAACTGCCAATATCAATTTAAATAATAGGGTTACACCAAATTTCAGGGGCCACAAAGTACTATTTTACTCTAAATTTTAGTAAATCATAGAGTATCCTTTTTTGAGCAAGCAAATAAGATAAACAGTAATAGAAATAACCGCCTTATTTTGACCACTCTATTTTGATTCTATCATTTTTCTCAGTCCTCAAATTCCACAAAATTGTTTATAAAAACTTTGCTTGCTCAAAGAGAGATTTATTTATCAAATGTGCCTACTGAGTGCAAAGTGCATCCAGGTTTTTTCAACTCTGGTTGACTGAGCCACAGCCTCTTGCTTTGCCTTAAACTCTGTTTTGTATTGTTTTGCTTTATACTGCAATGAGCCACTTCATAGGTGTAAGTTTTATTTTCATTCCACCTCCATGGCTAACCAAGATTATAATACACCAGAAGATCAATGCCCAGTAACTTTTATATAGTTTGTATTCCCTATGGCACTGAAAAGATCATTCTAAGCCCATAACAGGCCCAATGATCTTGAATTGCCAATGTTAATTTCATAAAGACAGGGATTTTCATTGGATTTGTTCCCTGTTATATCTTTGATGCTTATAACAGTACCTGACATATTATAAGTGCTCAGCAAATATTTTTTTTGAATGCGTAAATGAATTAACCCACAGTGGTAATTTATACTAGTTAAACCTTTCTTTAAAATGCAGAGAATAGTTCATTCTGGCACTATTGGCAAGCATTATTGGATTTTTGAGCATTATTCACTTCTTTTTATCACACTGATTTAGTAGGCTTTTTAGATCAATACTATGTAAATTACTCGAGAAACCCCATGTTTATTTTTGCATTAGGCTGGACCTGGCCTTAGAATCCTCACTCCAAAGAGCTTTGCAGTCAAAGAAAAAAAAGGAAACATCCCACCACCAGAGGCAGTCAGACAATGAGCACTCAGTCAGGAGAGGCACCAGAAAGGAAGACAGGCACCAGCTCTAAATAAAAGGAATCCCATTTTTCTTGATGTGAGAATGAGAGATAATTCCCTCCCTAAGCTCTAGTGGGTGAAAGAAAGCTGGTTTAGATATTTTCTTTCTTATCTATCAATTACCTATCTATCTACCTACCTACCTACCTGTCTCATCTTTTTATCAAAAAAGGGCCAAAGATTGAACTGGTTCATTGGTTGCAATGATTGCTCTTTATACACACCTGGTATGTATACAACTTTGTTCATGCCACTCATATAATCATAGCTAAATTTATTGAATTCTTTCTACCATTTTGACCTACCTGGAAAAATATCTCTTTAACTCTTCAAACAATTCATGAAGTAGGTACTACTTTTTAATCACCTCTATTTCACAGGTGAGGAAACTGAGGCTCTGAGCAGTCAATATATTTGCCCCAAGGTCCAGAGACCAATACATGACCAAAGTGGGATTTAAAGCTGGGAGGTATGACACTGTGTGAACTTTTAATGCTAGGATAAAATGCCTTAACAGTGCTTCTATTGTTGTTTGTGTTTCTCTTACTTGATTGTGAGAGTCTTGAGGGCACGACTGGGTCTTGTCCATCTTTATATTCCTCACAATACCTTTCACAGATCAGCACCTTGAACATAGTGATACCCAGTAAATGTATCAGATGGAAGACAATGCTGTTATACTTGAAATTTGGAAACCTACGTGCAGTTAACAAATGACCTTGTCACTCTGAATCTCACTGGTTTAGAGCATTTATGCATATACTTTTAATTTTTTAATTAAAAAAACAAAAATAAAAAGAAGAAAAGAACCAGCATGCTCAAAAATTCAGTGATTCAGTCTTAATCTATCATCTTAATCAATTTCCCACTTGCTTTTGGTCTTTTCTTCATAGCATGCACTGCGAAACCCACTTGTGAGTAGTGGTTTTCCAGGAACATTTAGAAAATAATGTGGGATTTGTTTGCTTTTGACTTGGAGAATTTCATGTTCTCCTGAAAGATAAGCTTTGACTTGGGGGTCTTCACAGGGAAAGTATATTGTGGCTGTTGTTCCAAGGGTGGTGAAAATATCCTATAAAAACTTTGGATGGGGCTTCCCTGGTGGCGCAGTGGTTGAGAATCTGCCTGCCAATGCAGGGGACATGGGTTCGAGCCCTGGTCTGGGAAGATCCCACATGTCGCGGAGCAACTGGGCCCGTGAACCACAATTACTGAGCCTGCGCGTCTGGAGCCTGTGCTCCGCAACGAGAGAGGCCGCGATAGTGAGAGGCCCGCGCACCGCGATGAAGAGTGACCCCCGCTTGCCACAGCTGGAGAAAGCCCTGGCACAGAAACGAAGACCCAACACAGCCATAAATAAAATAAATAAATAAAATTAAAAAAAACAAAAAACAAAAAACAAAAAAAACTTTGGATGAACTGGGCTTGGGAACATTTTCTCCTTCACACTGGAATCAGATTAGGTAGGTAGGAACTGGCCAAGAAGGTTTGTGCTCAGTGGCCTTCTCCAATCTGGGCCTCTGCCAGTGAGGTCCTGAGGCAGTTTTAAGTTCTTATATTGATTTCAGATTTCCCATATCATGTACCCTAGTCGACATTAATATGGTTCTAACACAGAATCAGTAGCAGCACCTGCACAAGGTGATAAGAAGAAGCCACTAAAGTGATTGCTTAGAGTTCAAAACATTGACTAAGCCATGTTCGCTGGTAGGACCACTGCAGTAAAAGGCACTGCATATTCAAGCACGCTCTCCTATTCTGCCTCTGCTCTTATATCTCTGGGTTAGTAAGTGAAGACAAGTCTTCTGTAAAGATTCACTCTCTTTCATCCTCTTTCTGAACATGCTGGTTTACAGATTTTCATTTATAATGGGAAATAGGGTACTCTATTTTGGCCTGCTAAGTTAGATCCCCCCAAATCTATGACTGAAAGCTATTTCTTGGCATTGAAAGACCTTGATCAGCTTTTAGTAGCATGGGGTTCACGCAGTATATGCTTTCTCAGGAGCGTGCAAGGAAGAGGGATGTTTGGTAGAACAGGATATGGCGTTTTTGGATTCCTGGTTATCATGCTATCTAAAATGCTTAAATCCTATCTAACCTCTACCAATATTGTCAAAGTTTATAACATTATCCTGGACATTTCAGGGTTAATAAAATACAGATAATTTCTATCTTAACACATGTTGGTAAGCAATGGTGGGAGTTATGTAATCACACGATGGTAGTTTGGCAAGTACAGATTATAAATAATTAGGTTTTTGGTGGATGGGTTTATAGAAACAGAATTCATTTGTTGTATAGACCAAGGGCATTTTCCCTCCATTCCTGAAGATCTGGTTAAGGGAAATAGGTAGAAAGGTTCCCAGTATAAGATGCATTTTAGATAGGAATTCTGCATGGATTACAGAATGTGGTGAGGTGAAAAGAGAACAGGTTTGAGAGCCAAGAAACCTGGGTTTCTCTCAGCAACTCATCTTGTGAATTGGAACAAGGGACAACATTTGGGGGCTTCAGGGTCCCCATATGCAGGGTGGAGAAATTGGCTTTGGTTTCTGTATTGCTTTCCCCTTCAAGTACTCTATGCCCGAACTGCCCCTGTTTGAAGGGGAGCATGTCTTAGACTGAAATATACTTGCTGGGCAAAAGACTGGATTTCAGAAATGGAAAACTATTTTATTGCTCGTGACGTTCCTTCATCCCTCCTTCTTCCTCCCTCTTGGTGAAACTTGGATGCACGCATAGTAAGGAAACTGTCATTTAAGAAATGAATGTCCTTAGCTTCGTGGAAATCTTTTCTCTTTTTCTTCCCCTGGTCAGCTGAAAGTCAGGGCTATTAGCTTGTTTATCCCACTGCCCCCTTCCATTCCTTAGCCTCTCCCTGTATTAAGGTCTCAGTGATAAGCTAGTTATCTTTTAATATGTAAAAAAATCTCAGAAATGTTAGATGTAACACCCTGCATGGGTGACAATGATAGGTCCAAGGGCTTGTTCCCAGGGCCCAGGAGTCATGATGGAGAGAATGCATTCCTGGAATGAGGCCCAATACAACACGGACAGAAAAATGTTAAGTGTATGTTCGGTTTGAGGCATAGAAGTCTCTCCAGAAATAAGTACATGTGGCTGGCTTTAACTAGGTGTGTGCTTCTGAGGTTTTGGGAGCACCTAGGTGGAAATGCTGGACACTTTAAGAGCCTGAGTCCCTATATCTTGACTCTTTCCTCTCTCATTCTGTGAGTAAAAATAGCCTTGAGACCTGACAGTGATCTTAGCCAGTCCTTGCTTGTCCTTTCTCTCCTTCTATGAGCTATTGTTTATTCTGTAGGATTTTTAAAAAGGCTCTTGTAAACAGGGTACCTAATGACATTTTATTTTAGAACTACCACACAGACAAACTTTACAGGAATTTGTCTACATTTATATCTGGCCCAGCACATCCCCCCCTCTCCCAGTTCAGCAGAGATGACCCCATCCATCTTCTGTTATGTTAGTATGAGAAGAAAACTCCTGGCTTGTTTTCTGGCAGCATAGCACGCAAGTACACTTAACATCTTCAGTTTTGGTAAAGTTGGATCTTCTGATTTATTTCTTACTTAGAAACAAGCTAACAAATCAAAACACACAGATTTCTTTTTTTTTATGAGGAGAGGGTGTTGAAATGAGAGGATTATTTTTTCTTTTCCCAGATCCCTACAGAATAGAGTGTTCCAACTTCATGAGATTTTAAATTCTGTGGAGGAATCAATCATGTTTTCCAGTTGTTGGTCATGTGGTCATGTGACAACTCCAAGGATCATGTTCCATTTTGTGACACAACTTCAGTGGACAGTCACAAGCTCATCCGGCTCTAGACTTAGGCACACAAGTCTTTTGGAGGTTTGCGGGAGCAGCAAAACCACAGTTGAAAGCACATAACAGTGAGAAAGCCCTGGAGAGTCTCTAGACAGCTAAATATTTATAATGTGCCTTTCTGGATATGGTGTCAGGCTTGTTGCAAAGTAAATACCTCAAGGCCAGGCTTGCACCAACCTGAACGAGTGGAACATTTTCCTGGTGATTCAGTTCAGTTCAACAAGGATTTATTGAGCTTCAGAACACTGTTTGCTATGGAAAATACAAAAGAAGTCCAGCAATTGAGGGCATGATTGCAGCCCTTAAGCAAATTTTGATCTGCTTGGGAAGACAAAACTTAACAATGAAAAGAGCAACACAATATTTAATTAACTTTGAAGGCCAGATACCTTCCAACTTCTTAACATTTTTCACATCATGATACACATAGAAAAAATATTTAAATAGTATATGAATAGATTTGGAAGTAACTGAGGGTTACATATATGGGATTTGGTAAAAAAAAAAAAAAGCTTAAACACTTTTATAATGTACAATTGTGATAAGAAAAATGTAATGTGAAGCATTAGAGGATATATTAAGTATTGAATTATGAAAAACTTCCAAGAAATATTTTCAAATATTTTAAAGAGAAACTTGAAATTGCTTTCATAAACATAATGTTTTTTTTTCTTTACAAGTAAGTTTGAACTGACTACATGCAATTCCTGATCAAGACATTCTATCTTTTTTTTTTTAACATCTCTATTGCAGTATAATTGCTTTACAATGGTGTGTTAGTTTCTGCTTTATAACAAAGTGAATCAGTTATACATATACATATATCCCCATATCTCTTCCCTCTTGTGTCTCCCTCCCTCCCACCCTCCCTATCCCACCCTTCTAGGTGGTCACAAAGCACTGAGCTGATCTCCCTGTCCTCTGCGGCTGCTTCCCACTAACTATCTATTTTACATTTGGTAGTGTATATATGTCCATGCCACTCTCTCACTTTGTCCCAGCTTACCCTTCCCCCTCCCCGTGTCCTCAAGTCCATTCTCTAGTAGGTCTGCGTCTTTATTCCCGTCTTGCCCCTAGGTTCTTCATGACCACTTTTTTTCTTTTTTCTTTTTTCTTTTTTTTAGATTCCATATATATGTGTTAGCATACAGTATTTGTTTTTCCCTTTCTGACTTACTTCACTCTGTATGACAGACTCTAGGTCCAACCACCTCACTACAAATAACTCAATTTTGTTTCTTTTAATGGCTGAGTAATATTCCATTGTATATAGGTGCCACATCTTCTTTATGCATTCATCTGTCGATGGACACTTAGGTTGCTTCCATGTCCTGGCTATTATAAATAGAGCTGCAATGAACATTTTGGTACATGACTCTTTTCGAATTATGGTTTCCTCAGAGTATATGCCCACTGGTGGGATTGCTGGGTCGTATGGTAGTTCTATTTTTAGTTTTTTAAGGAACCTCCATACTGTTCTCCATAGTGGCTGTATCAATTTACATTCCCACCAACAGTGCAAGAGGGTTCCCTTTTCTCCACAGCCTCTCCAGCATTTATTGTTTGTAGATTTTTTGATGATGGCCATTCTGCCTGGTGTGAGATGATATCTCCTTGTAGTTTTGATTTGCATTTCTCTAGTGATTAATGATGTTGAGCATTCTTTCATGTGTTTGTTGGCAACCTGTATATCTTCTTTGGAGAAATGTATGTTTAGGTCTTCTGCCCATTTTTGGATAGAGTTGTTTGTTTTTTTGATATTGAGCTGCATGAGCTGCTTTGTATATTTTGGAGAATTTTTTGTCAGTTGCTTTGTCAGTTGCTTCATTTGCAAATATTTTCTCCCATTCTGAGAGTTGTCTTTTCATCTTGTTTATGGTTTCCTTTGCTGTGCAAAAGCTTTTAAGTTTCATTAGGTCCCATTTGTTCATTTTTGTTTTTATTTCCATTTCTCTAGGAGGTGGTCAAAAAGGATCTTGCTGTGATTTATGTCATAGAGTGTTCTGCCTATGTTTTCCTCTAAGAGTTTGATAGTGTCTGGCCTTACATTTAGGTCTTTAATCCATTTTGAGTTTATTTTTGTGTATGGTGGTAGGGAGTGTTCTAATTTCATTCTTTTACATGTACCTGTCCAGTTTTCCCAGCACCACTTATTGAAGAGGCTGTCTTTTCTCCATTGTATATTCTTGCCTCCTTTATCAAAGATAAGGTGACCATATGTGTGTGGGGTTATCTCTGGGCTTTCTATCCTGGTCCATTGATCTATATTTCTGTTTTTGTGCCAGTACCATACTGTCTTGATTACTGTAGCTTTGAAGTATAGTCTGAAGTCAGGGAGCCTGGTTCCTCCAGCTCCGTTTTTCTTTCTCAAGATTGCTTTGGCTATTTGGGGTCTTTTGTGTTTCCATACAAATTGTGAAATTTTTTCTTCTAGTTCTGTGAAAAATGCTATTGGTAGTTTGATAGGGATTGCATTGAATCTGTAGATTGCTTTGGGTAGTATAGTCATTTTCACAATGTTGATTCTTCCAATCCAAGAACATGGGTATATCTGTCCATCTGTTTGTATCTTCTTTAATTTCTTTCATCAGTGTCTTATAGTTTTCTTCATACAGTTCTTTTGTCTCCTTAGGTAGGTTTATTCCTAGGTATTTTATTCCTTTTTTTTGCAATGGTCAATGGGAGTGTTTCTGTGATTTCTCTTTCAGATTTTTCATCATTAGTGTATAGGAATGCAAGAGATTTCTGTGCATTAATGTTGTATCCTGCTACTTTTCCAAATTCATTGATTAGCTCTACTAGTTTTCTGGTAGCATCTTTAGGATTCTCTATGCATAGTATCATGTCATCTGCAAACAGTGACAGGTTTACTTCTTCTTTTCCGATTTGGATTCCTTTTATTTCTTTTTCTTCTCTGATTGCTGTGGCTAAAACTTCCAAAATTATGTTGAATAATAGTGGTGAGAGTGGGCAACCTTGTCTTGTTCCTGATCTTAATGGAAATGGTTTCCGTTTTTCACCATTGAGGACGATGTTGGCTGTGGGTCTGTCATATATGGCCTTTATTATGTTGAGGTAAATTCCCTCTATGCCTACTTTCTGGAGGGTTTTTTATATAAATTGATGTTGAATTTTTTCAAAAGCTTTCTCTGCATCTATTGAGATGACCATATGGTTTTTCTCCACTTTGTTAATATGGTGTATCACATTGATTGATTTGCGTATATTGAAGAATCCTTGCATTCCTGGGATAAACCTCACTTGATCATGGTGTATGATCCTTTTAATGTGCTGTTGGATTCTGTTTGCTAGTATTTTGTTGAAGATTTTTGCATCTATGTTCATCAGTGATATTGGCCTGTAGTTTTCTTTCTTTGTGACATCTTTGTCTGGTTTTGGTATCAGGGTGATGGTGGCCTCGTAGAATGAGTTTGGGAGTGTTCCTTCCTCTGCAATATTTTGGAAGAGTTTGAGAAGGATAGGTGTTAGCTCTTCTCTAAATGTTTGATAGAATTCGCCTGTGAAGCCATCTGGTCCTGGGCTTTTGTTTGTTGGAAGATTTTTAATCACAGTTTCAATTGCAGTGCTTGTGATTGTTCTGTTCTTATTTTCTATTTCTTCCTGGTTCAGTCTCTGCAGGTTGTGCATTTCTAAGAATTTGTCCATTTCTTCCAGGTTGTCCATTTTATTGGCATAGAGTTGCTTGTAGTAATCTCTCATGATCTTTTGCATTTCTGCAGTGTCAGTTGTTACTTCTCCTTTTTCATTTCTAATTCTATTGATTTGAGTCTTCTCCCTTTTTTTCTTGATGAGTCTGGCTAATGGTTTATCAATTTTGTTTATCTTCTCAAAGAAGCAGCTTTTAGTTTTATTGATCTTTGCTATTGTTTCCTTCATTTCTTTTTCATTTATTTCTGATCTGATCTTTATGATTTCCTTCCTTCTGCTAACTTTTGGGGTTTTGTTCTTCTTTCTCTAATTGCTTTAGGTGTAAGGTTAGGTTGTTTATTTGAGATGTTTCTTGTTTCTTAAGGTAGAATTGTATTGCTATAAACTTTCGTTTTATAACTGCTTTTGCTGAATTCCCATAGGTTTAGGGTCATTGTGTTTTCGTTGTCATTTGTCTCTAGGTATTTTTTGATTTCCTCTTTGATTTCTTCAGTGATCTCTTGGTTATTAAGTAGTGTATAGTTTAGCCTCCATGTGTTTGTATTTTTTACAGATATTTTCCTGTAATTGATATCTAGTCTCATAGCGTGTGGTCAGAAAAGATACTTGATACAATTTCAATTTTCTCAAATTTACCAAGGCTTGTTTTGTGACCCAAGATATGATCTATCCTGGAGAATGTTCCTTGAGCACTTGAGAAGAAAGTGTATTCTGTTGTTTTTGGATGGAATGTCCTATATTAGGTCCATCTTGTTTAATGTATCATTTAAAGCTTGTGTTTCCTTATTTATTTTCATTTTGGATGATCTGTCCATTGGTGAAAGTGGGGTGTTAAAGTCCCCTACTATGATTGTGTTACTGTCGATTTCCCATTTTATGGCTGTTAGTATTTGCCTTATGTATTGAGGTGCTCCTATGTTGGGTGCATAAATATTTACAATTGTTATATGTTCTTCTCGGATTGATCCCTTGATCATTATATAGTGTCCTTCTTCATCTCTTGTAATAGTCTTTGTTTAAAGTCTTTTTTGTCTGATATGAGAATTACTACTCCAGTTTCTTTTGATTTCCATTTGCATGGAATATCTTTTTTCCATCCCCTCACTTTCAGTCTGTATGTGTCCCTAGGTCTGAAGCAGGTCTCTCATAGACAGCATATATACAGGTCTTGTTTTTGTATCCATTCAGCCAGTCTATGTCTTTTGGCTGGGGCATTTAATCCATTGACATTTAAGGTAATTATCGATATGTTTGCTCCTTTTACCATTTTCTTAATTGTTTTGGGTTTGTTATTGTAGGTCTTTTCTTTCTCTTGTGTTTCCTGCCTAGAGAAGTTCCTTTAGCATTTGTTGTAAAGCTGGTTTTGTGGTGTTGAATTCTCTTAGCTTTTGCTTGTCTGTAAAGCTTTTAATTTCTCCATCAATCTGAATGAGATCCTTACTGGTTAGAGTAATCTTGGTTGTAGCTTTTTCCCTTTCATCACTTTACATATGTCCTGCCACTTCCTTCTGGCTTGCAGAGTTTCTGCTGAAAGATCAGCTGTTAACCTTATGGGGATTCCCTTGTATGTTATTTGTTGCTTTTCCCTTGCTGCTTTTAATATTTTTTCTTGTATTTAATTTTTGATAGTTTGAATAGTATGTGCCTTGGCGTGTTTCTCCTTGGATTTATCCTGTATGGGACTCTCTGTGCTTCCTGGACTTGATTAACTATTTCCTTTCCCATATTAGGGAAGTTTTCAACTTTAATCTCTTCAAATATTTCCTCAGTTCCTTTCTTTTTCTCTTCTTCTTCTGGGACCCCTATAATTCAAATGTTGGTGCATTTAATGTTGTCCCAGAGGTCTCTGAGGCTGTCCTCAATTCTTTTCATTCTTTTTTGTTTATTCTGCTCTGCAGTAGTTATTTCCACTATTTTATCTTCCAGGTCACTTATCCGTTCTTCTGCCTCAGTTATTCTGCTATTGATCCCTTCTAGAGAATTTTTAATTTCATTTATTGTGTTGTTCATCATTGTTTGTTTGCTCTTTATTTCTTCTACGTCCTTGTTAAACGTTTCTTGTATTTTCTTCATTCTATTTCCAAGATTTTGGATCATCTTTATTATCATTATTTTGAATTCTTTTTCAGGTAGACTGCCTATTTCCTCTTCATTTGTTAGGTCTGGTGAGTTTTTACCTTGCTCCTTCATCTGCTGTGTTTTTCTCTGTCTTCTCATTTTGCTTAACTTACTATGTTTAGGGTCTCCTTTTCACAGGCTGCAGGTTCGTTGTTCCCGTTGTTTTTGGTGTCTGCCCCCAGTGGCTAAGGTTGGCTCAGTGGGTTGTGTTGGCTTCTTGGTGGAGGGGACTGGTGCCTGTGTTCTGGTGGATGAGGCTGGGCCTTGTCTTTCTGGTGGGAAGGTCCACATCTGGTGGTGTGTTTTGGGTGCCTGTGACCTTATTATGATTTTAGGCAGCCTCTCTGCTAATGGGTGGGGTTGTGTTCCTGTCTTGCTAGTTGTTTGGCATAGGGTGTCCAGCACTGTAGCTTGCTGGTCGTTGAGTGGAGCTGGGTCTTGGCGTTGAGATGGAGCTCTCTGGGAGATTTTTGCCCTTTGATATTCCATGGAGCTGTGAGGTCTCTGGTGGACCAATGTCCTGAACTTGGCTCTCCCACCACAGAGGCACAGCCCTGATACCTGGGTGGAGCACCAAGAGCCGGTCATCCATACGGCTCAGTACAAAAGGGGGAAAAAAAGAAAGAATGAATGAAAAAGATAAAATAAAATAAAATAAAGTTATTAAAATAAAAAATAAAAAATATTTTTAAAGTAATTAAAAAAGAAAGAAAGAAAGAAGAGAGCAACCAAACCAAAAAAACAAATCCACCAATGATAACAAGCGCTAAAAACTACACTAAAAGAAATAAAACAAACAAACAAAAAACGGACAGAGAGAACCCTAGGACAAATGGTAAAAGCAAAGCTATACAGACAAAATCACACACAGAAGCATACACATACACACTCACAAAAAGAGAAAAAGGGGGAAAAAATATATATCGTTCCTCCCAAAGTCCACCTCCTCAATTTGGGATGATTCGTTGTCTATTCAGGTATTCCACTGATGTAGGTACAAGTTGTTTGTGGAGCTTTAATCCGCTGCTCCTGAGGCTGCTGGGAGAAATTCCCCTTTCTCTTCTTTGTTCACACAGCTCCCAGGGTTCAGCTTTGGATTTGGCCCCACCTCTGCGTGTAGGTCACCTGAGGGCGTCTGTTCTTTGCTCAGACAGGACGGGGTTAAAGGAGCAGCTGATTCGGGGGTTCTGGCTCACTCAGGCCAGGGGAAGGGAGGGGTACAGAATGCGGGGCGAGCCTGCGGTGGCAGAGGCTGGCGTGACATTGCACCAGCTTGAGGCGCGCCATGCGTTCTCCTGGGGAAGTTGTCCCTGGATCACGGGACCCCGGCAGTGGCGGCTGCACAGGCTCCCGGGAGGGGCGGTGTGGATAGTGACCTGTGCTTGCACACAGACTTCTTGGTGGCTGCAGCAGCGGCCTTAGTGTCTCATGCCCGTCTCTGGGGTCCGCGCTATAGCCGCGGCTCGCGCCTGTCTCTGGAGCTCCTTTAAGTGGCGCTCTTAATCCCCTCTCCTCGCGCACCAGGAAACAAAGAGGCAAGAAAAAGCCTCTTGTCTCTTCGGCAGCTCCAGACCTTTTCCTGGACTCCCTCCGGCTAGCCATGGCACACTAGCCCCCTCAGGCTGTGTTCACGCCACCAACCCTGGTTCTCTCCCTGGGATCCGACCTCCGAAGCCCGAGCCTCAGCTCCCAGCCCCCCCACACCGTGGCGGGTGAGCAGACAAGCCTCTCTGGCTGGTGAGTGCTGGTTGGCACCACTCCTCTGTGTGGGAATCTCTCTCCTTTGCCCTCCGCACCCCTGTTGCTGTGCTCTCCTCCGTGGCTCCGAAGCTCCCCCCTCTGCCACCCACAGTCTCCGCCCGCGAAGGGGCTTCCTAGTATGTGGAAACCTTTCCTCCTTCACAGCTCCCTTCCAGAGGTGCAAGTCCCTCCATATTCTTTTGTCTGTTTTTTCTTTTTTATTTCGCCCTACCCAGGTACGTGGGGAGTTTCTTGTCTTTTGGGAGGTTTGAGGTCTTCTGCCAGCGTTCAGTAGGTGTTCTGTAGGAGTTGTTCCACATGTAGATGTATTTCTGATGTATTTGTGGGGAGGAAGGTGATCTCCACGTGTTACTCTTCTGCCATCTTGAAGCTCCTCCAAGACATTCTCCTGATAATCACTTCAAGATTATTGAGAACCAGCATCAGTGAGAAACCTTGTTCAAACATATATGATACAAAATATAAAGCAAATTTTAACACAACTGAGAAGTTTACAGTAGTTGAAATTACATTTAAAGACTTTAACAGCTCTTTCTTAACTTTCACTGACAAAGGAAATTAACTTTTCAAGTTTTTCAAATAATGGTGAAGCTCTAATTTTTAGAATTCAAGTGAACTTTTTCTTATTGAGGTGAAATTAACATAATACACAATTAACCATTTTAAAGTGTACAATTAAGTGCCATTAGTATATTCACAATATTGTGCAACAAATACCTCTCTCTAGTTTCAAAACCTTTTCATCACCCAAGAATAACACCTCATACTCATAAAGTAATCACTTTCCTTTCCCCTCTCCTTCCAGCTCTTGTCAACTACCAACCTGCTTTCTGTCTATTTGGATTTGCCTGTTCTGGATATTTCATATAAAAGGAATCACACAATACGTGATCTTTGTGTCTGGCTTCTTTCACTTAATGTTTTTGAAGTTCATTCAAATTGTAGCATGTAACAATACTCCATTTCATTTTATAGCCAAATAATATTCCACTGTATTTGTTTATCCATTCATCTATTGTTGGCCATTTGGGTTGTTTTCACCTTTTGGCTACAGTGAATGTTATGAACACGCATGAACAAGTTTAGTTTGAGTGCCTGTTTCAGTTCTTTGGGGTATGTGCCTAAGAGTAGAATTTCAGGGTCATATGGTAATTCTACATTTAACTTTTTTGAGGAATTGCTAAACTGTTTCCACAGAAGCTTTACCATTTTACATTCCCACCAACAATGCATGATGGTTCTTATTTCACCTCATATTTGTCAGAATGGCCATCATCAAAAAGACCACAGATAACAAATGCTGGTGAGGATGTGGAGGAAAGGGGACACTTGTACACTTTTGGTGGGAATTTACCAATTTACAGTGTAGCGACTGTGGATACCAGTATAGAAGTTCCTTAAAAAACTAAAAATAAAACTACAATATGATCCAACAATTCCACTCCTGGGTATATATCTGAAGAAAATGAAAACACTAATTTGAAAAGATACATGCTCCCCAATGTTCATAGCAGCTCTATTTACAATAGCCAAGACATAGAAGCAACATAAGTGTCTGTCAACAGCTGAACAGAGAAAGAAGATGTGGTCTATATATACAATGGAATACTACTCAGCCATAAAAGAATGAAATTTTGTCATTTGCAACATGCTGGATTGACCTGGAGGGTATTATGTTTAGTGAAATAAGTTAGAGAAAGACAAATATGTTATGTGATCACTTATATGTGGAATCTAAAAAAATAAAACAATTGGATGAACATAACAAAACGGAAACAGACTCACAGATCAGAGAACAAACTAGTGGTTACCAGTGGGGAGAGGGTGGAGGGAGGGGAAGACAGGAGTAGGAGATTAAGAGGTAGAAACCACTATGTAGGAAATAAATGGGCTACAAGGATGTATGGTATAGCACAAGGGATTTGGCTAATATTTTATAATAACTTTAAATGAAGTATAATATATAATATTTTGAATCACTATGTTGTACACCTGAAACCAATATAATATTATCAACTATACCCCAAGTGAAAAAAAGCCACGAAAAATCTGAAATAAACAAATGAACTTTCCACCTCAAGGAACTACAAAAAGAATAAACAAAACCCAAAGTTAGTAAAAGGAAAGATATAACAAAGATTAGAGTAGAAATAAATGAAGTAGAGACTAGAAAGACAATAGAAAGGATCAATGAAGCTAATAGCGGATTCTTTGAAAAGATAAACAAAAATGAAAAACTTTAGCGAGACTCCCCAAGAAAAGTAGAGAGAGGACTCAAATAAAATCAGAAATTAAAGAGCAGATATTACAACTGATACCACAGAAATACAAAGGTTCATAAGAGACTTCTATGATACACCAACAAATTGGACAACCTAGAGGAAATGGATAAATTTCTATAAACATATAACCTATCAATACTTAATCATGAAGAAATAGAAAAATCTCAACAGACCAGTAAGGAGATTGAATAAGTAACCAAAAGCCTCGCAACAACAAAAGTCCAGGACCTGATGGCTTTGCTGGTGAATTCTACCAAACATTCAAAGAAGAACTAATACCAATCTTTCTCAAATTCTTCCAAAAAACAGTAGAGGAAGGAACTCTTTCAAATGTATTTTACAAGTCCAGTATTATCCGGATACCAAAACCAGACAAGTCTGCCTGCCATAAGAAAAGATAATTATTGGCCAATATCCCTGCTGAACATAGGTAAAAAAAATCCTTAACAAAATATGAGCAAATCAAATTCAACAATACATTAATGGATCATACACCATGATCAATTGGGATTTATTCCAGGGATCCAAAGATTGTTCAACATTTGTAGATCAGTCAGTGTGATACACCACATTAACAAAATGAAGGATAAAAATCATGTAATCACTTCAACAGTTGCAGAAAAAGCACTTGACAAAATTCAACATCTACTTATGAAAAAAACTCTCAACAAAGTGGGTATAGAGGGAATGTACTTCAACATAACAAAGGCCATATATGACAAATCTATAGCCAATATCATACTCAATGGTAAAAACCTGAAAGCTTTTCCTCTAAGATCAGGAACAAAGCAAGGATGCCTACTCTCACCACTTTTTAAAAAAAAATTATTTATTTATTTGGTTGTGCTGGGTCTTAGCTGTGGCAGGCAGGCTCCTTAGTTGCAGCTCGTGGGCTCCTTAGTTGTGGCTCCCCAGCTCCCCAGCTGTGGCATGCGGGCTATCCAGTTGTGGCATGGGAACTCCTAGCTGCATGCATGTGGGACCAGGGATTGAACCCGGGCCCCCTGCATTGGGAGCACAGAGTCCCAACCACTGCGCCACCAGGGAAGTCCCTCACAAAGATGGGTAGAAGATCTGAATAGACATTTCCAAAGAAGACATACAGATAGCCAACAGATACATGAAAAGAAGCTCTACATCATTAACCATCAGGAAAATGCAAATTCAAACCACAGTGAGATACCACCTCACACTTATTAGAATGGTATTTTCAAAAAGACAACAAATAACAAATGTTGGTGAGGATGTATAGAAATGGGAACACTCGTGCACTGTTGGTGGGAATGTAAATTGGTGTAGCCACTGTGGAAAACAGAATAGAGGTTTCTCAAAAATTAAAAATAGAACTACCATATGATCCAGCCTTTCCACTTCTGGTTATTTATCCAAAAAAAAAAGAAAGAAAGAAAGAAAAGAAAACACTATCTCAAAAAGATATATATACCCCATCCTCATTGCAGCATTATTTATAATAGCCAAGATATAGAAACAACCTAAGTGTCCATTGATGGATGAATGGATAAAGGTACACAATGGAATATTATTCAACCATAAAAAAGAATGAAATCTTGCCATTTGCAACCACATGGATGGACCTCAAGTTCATTTTGCTATGTGAAATGAGTCAGACAGAGAAATATAAATACTGTATGATCTCTCTTACATGTGGAATCCAAAAAAAATCTTGAAAGCCAAGCTCATCTATATAAAGAACAAACTGGTGGTTGCCAGAGGTGGAAACTGGGGTTAGGAGGAATGGTTGTTTGTTTTTGTTTTCAGTTTAAACAAATAGAATAAAATAATTTAAAAATATCTGGGGGGCTTTCCTGGTGGCGCAGTGGTTGAGAGTCCGCCTGCCAAGGCAGGGGACACGGGTTCGAGCCCTGGTCCGGGAGGATCCCACATGCCGCGGAGCAGCTGGGCCCGCAAGCGCCTGGAGCCGGTGCCCTGCAACAGGAGAAGCCACTGCAATGGGAAGCCCACGCACCGCGGCGAGGAGTGACCTCCGCTCGCCGCAACTAGGGAAAGCCTGTGCGCAGGGACGAAGACTCAACACAGCCAAAGATTAAATAAATAAATTTACTAAAAATAAAAATTGGGGCAAGAGCAGTAAAGACGGAGTTTCATCATGTACAATCCTCAATCTACGTGGGTTGTTTTCAGCTAATGATGCTATCTCATAACAATTTTTTTTCCTCATCGAATAGATGTCTGTTCTTTAAGCACGAAGTTCAAACAGTGGAGGGGAAAGTGCTCTGAGTACAGTCAGAGGACCAAGTTCTTGACCAGGCTGTGTGATCTGGGGCAATTCTTACTCTTCTCTCATGACATTCCTTCTACATTCCCAAATTTAGCTCATCTTCTCAGAGTGACGGACCCAAGGCAGGCCTCAAAATTCTTTTGTTGATTCATTACTGGGTCCATTCATTATATTGCTCATAGTATTTTAACCCTTGGATGTGTGAGATATATTAGGGCAATCCAGGCTACAAACGAGAGCAACAGAACTTTCTAAACTTTATTCCACTACTTTAAAATCACTACAAATGTTCCTCCTGTTTTGATAATCCATTGATTATCAAAAATAATGTTGGCATGGTTGGCAATTGAAGAGTCTACAAGTATAACAATTATTGTTTCTTTTAAAAGACACCATTCTTAATCCAAAAAAATAACACAAATGAACTTATTTATGAAACAGAAACAGACTCACAGACATAGAAAAGAAACTTATGGTTACCAAAGGCGAAAGGGGGTAGGAGACAGATAAATTAGGAGTTTGGGGTTAGCGGATACACACTACTATATAAAAAATAGATAAAGAAAAAGGTCCTGCTGTATAGCACAGGACTATATAGAACTATATAGAACTATATAGGACTATACAGTACTATATTCAATATCCTGTAATAAACCATAATGGGAAAGAATCTGAAAAAGAATATGTATATATATGTATAACTGAATCATTTTGCTGTATACCTGAAACTAACACAACATTGTAAATCAACTATAGTTCATTTCTAAAAAAGACGCCATTCTTAATCATTCAGGATATGAAAGTTTCTCTCAGAATTCTCTCGGTGTCTGAACTTTAAGTAGTCTCTTGGTGGGTTCCTCCTCGCCAAGAGTAGGGAATTTTCAGTACAGGGCAGTTGGAGAAATGACTGCTCTGGGAGTCCATTCTTTTTGTCCGTTGTTCTTGCTTTCTGTCTCCAAGGAGCGCAGCTCCGGTGGACCAAGAGGCATTCTTCGCAATGGCAAAGGCATGGAGTAAAAGTAAATTGCTGGCAGGCCTGAGCTTTGGGAAAGTCCTGGCTCTGCTCCTTTTATTGCTCGTTTTAGGTGAATTATTATGATCGGTGCAATGAATAATTAGGGGTGGAGTAGGAAACTGGGAAGAGTGTGCTTAAACTAGAATCGGATGACAAAGGATAATGATTACACGTATGTCACACGCTTTCTCCAGTGACGTGGAGCAGATTATACATGTGGTTTTAGGGACAGCAGAACTTTCTAGAAATTGATCAAAGCTCAGGATTTGCATATAACCACATGAAGCTTGCCGCTTGGGGAGCAAGAGGGTAGCTGATCCTTGGTTCCTTCAGAAGTGGGTAGCTGTTTCCCTGGATTGGCTCAGCCATCGGCGTCTCCCTGCCATTCCCCTTGTGCTGGCTTTTGGATCTTTTATCTGCTTATTACCTCCTCTACTGAAGAGGACCGGTGGCCAGGGCTGGCGGGAGGGCAGGGAAAGCAACCCCTATTAAAGATTTTGTTTCTTGTTTTCAATTCTAGCCTAGGGGTCATGGTAAAAGAGGCTGATGTTCATAACCGTAGGATGTGGTTTGGGGGCTACACATAGATTTCATTTATCTGCCCTTCTCTCTCTCCTCCCTTTCCACATACAGCCGTGAATTGACTGTATAGCAACGCTCTTGTGCTCTGGGAAAATGCAGTTTGAGAGTGTGTGTAGAGGGGGAAGAGGACTAAACTCCTTTTTTCTTTTTCTACTCTTTAAGTGCGCAGTGTTCTCTCAACTGGGCTGAGTTATTATCAGAGGACCAGCAGCTTTCCTCTTTCATAATTGCAATGAAAATAGCTGCAGGGAGACAGTTTGCAGTTTGGAAATTTGTTGTTACTGAGTTTAGGTGCAAAATGGTAGCTGCTTTAGGAGACGAAAAAAATATTTACAACATTGGCCTTGGGTTGAACTTTGGCTCCTGACTTACGAGATATGACTTTGCCCCTGATCAGAGATATTTATTTTCATTTCTGTCTATGGGAACTACTTTGTAAATGTTTTAATCAAAGTATGTCTTCCTTTCTATTGATATCAACAGGTACATCCTGGTGACTTGGGGGTTTGTGGATAGATTGATGACTGAGTCACAACTTTGTAGATTCTATCTTCAGGTATCATGATAATGGTGATGACAAGAATGAGGATGATGAAGATGAATGAAACCTACATTCTCACCTGTCCAAATTCACCTGTCCCTGAAGTCTCCATTCAGTGGAAGCTATTGAACCTGAGGGAAGCAGAGAGTTATTGGCATCAGACAGACTGACTCAGCTATTTGCCATCTCTGTGACCTTGGGCAAGTCAGTTAACCTTGCTAAGCCTACGTTTCCTGATGTGAAAAATAGGGATTATAATAGTGGAGATATAATATTTAAAGTGGATGTTTGTCATTATTTTTGGCTGTCCAGCACGTGGACTCTCCCTGCTATGTTTAAGGAATTCTTTCACAATATAATGCCACCTACTTGCTCTCCCAGCCTACCTTGCAACTAGGGTACAGGCACCTGCCCTAGAGGTGCAGGTCAAAAGGGAATTTTTACAGAGTATTGTGGCAGAAGGTGTCCCAATTTTCTGGGGCAGTGGTGGTGGCAGATACGGCAGTGTCAGCGGTACAGGTTGCACTGGCCACTTCCCAGGTCAGCGATAGTTACCTCACCAAACTGGTTCAGTGGTAAGATTTTAGGTGGTGTTTCTGCCTGTAGAACCTCAAAACTGGTGCTCCTGGTCAACAGATCTGAGATGTTGTGAACTTTTTAGGGAGAGATTTTGAAGGTAATTGCTGGAAGGAATCTATAGATGCAAACTTGATTTTCATAGAATTGACTGGAAAAGACTGGACTTAGTCCAACTTTTGCATTTACAGATGAGAAAGGCTCAGGGACATTAAGTGAATTACTCAGTGCCACCTGCTAGTGGCAGATCTGAGCTAGAGCCTGAATTTTCTAACTTCTGAGCCTTTTGTTCTTTACCTCACACACTGCCTCATGCTATTTCAGTTTAAGTGTTTAACAAACATATATGGCAGGTATGGCTTAGGTTCTATGACGAATTGTAAAATAACCAGGGGTGATACTTTGGATTGTTCAATGAAATAATTGAATATACACATAACCAGAAAGAATAGAGACCAGAGTAAAAGAGCACGGCACACACTTGTCCCTGTGGCTATGGAACCACAGGGCAGGGCATTCTTCATGCGCTAAAGTCAGGGAAGGTCTCATGGAGAGGGTGAGAATTGAACTGGTTGTGTGGGTGCAGATTTCTTTTTTTTTTTTGGCATGCACAACATGGCTTGCAGCATCTTAGTTCCCCAACCAGGGATTGAACCCACACCCTCAGCAATGAAAGCACGGAGTCCTAACCACTGGATTGCCAGGGAATTCTGCAGATTACTTTTTTAGAAAAGGGTTAAGGTGAAGCCAAAGTAAGATATTTACTTGTGGGTTCATTTGTTTGTTTTTGAGAGAGCATCAGGGTAGATCTTTTAAAAATACCATGGAAATGATAGGATATGAAGTATGATGTTTAAATAAAACAAAATTTTTAAATCTCTGCTATAAACTCTTAGAGGATGTCCTGTTGATTGTTTGTCTTAATCATCTTTGGACATTTAAGAAGCATTCATAATAAATTGGAAATGTCAGTGAAAACATCTTTATGGCATTTTAATATCATTTGGTGGTTTTTAAGGTATATTTATGTGGGACTTCCCTGGTGGTCCAGTGGTTGAGAATCTGCCTTCCAATGCAGGGGACACAGGTTTGATCCCTGGTTGGGGAACTAAGATCCCACATGCCAGGGGGCAACTATGCCCAAGCACTGCAACTACTGAGCCCGTGCACCACACCTAGAGAGAAGCCTGTGCACTGCAATGAAGAGCCTCCAGTATATTCAAGAGCCTCTAGTATATTCAAGTCCAGGCACCTCCTAAGCACGTAGTAAATACTTGCTGGTGGCTGTATTTTCTCTGTAATGTGGGATGCCTGTAGCCTCAGCTCTGTCATAGGGCAAGGTCATTACTCTGTCATTACCTCTTACCTCAGTTTCCATCTTCTCCTTCTTCACACTTCAGAGCAAGGGCCAGAGAACTTATGTTTTTGCAACAATATCAGAGACAAAATAAACTGAGAACTCGTTGAAATAATCCATGATACACAGTTTCTATCTTAGCTCAAAAGATGCAGGAAGCACAAGAGCAATTATGGTAGTTTTCATCTAAACATACATACAGACACAGATAAACACGCAATTATAGGTACACTTATGTGCACCAAGAATAAACACATACACACACACACACACACACACACACACACACACATACACACTCTGTATCCAGTGCTCAATTCAATTCAGGCTTGGGACACAGTAAATATTTGTTGAATGAATGAATGAAACAATGCCTTATCAGATTTGCTCAAATTATTAGTTGCTTGTGTAACTCATTTGCAGGTCACCAGAAAATGAAATCAAAACAAAACAAATCTACTTTCTAGTTAAGATATATTCTTAAGGAATTCTTTTTCAAAATTATTCTAGGAAAACCTTTATCCTCCCCAAATTCTTGGAGTCAAATAAGACTACACTTCTTGAATTCCACTTTCCTACTCTATCCCTGTATACCTCCAGTGGCAATGGTCAGAGATAAGTATTCTTTTCTGCTTTATAGATTAGGAAACTGAGGCATAGCCAAGTCTTGTAGTTGAGACTTGAATTTAAGCTAGCAAAACTAAATTCAGAAAAAGGCAGGAAATGTCCTGTAATTCTGATTTTTCTTATCAGTAATATACCCCTCAGACTCACTGATATTGTAAAAAATTTACAGCCAAGACAATATTTTTAAGAGCTCAATTCTCCCTAAGTTGATCTATAGATTTAATACATTCTTAATCAAAATCTCAGCAGCCTGTATTGGTAGAAATTGAGAACCTGATTCTAAAATGTATATGAAAATGCAAATGACCTAGAATGACAAAAGCAATTTTAAAAATGAAGAACAAAGTTGGAGGTCCCATACTACCAAATTTCAAGACCTAAAGCTACAGTAATCAAGACAGTGCGGTATTAGTGAAAAGGTGGACATATAGATCAATGAAACAGAAAAGTTCAGAAATAGGCCCATATATTCATGATCTGTTGATTTTTTTTGAACAAAAATAGCAATTCAATGAGAAACAATTTCTTTTCAATGAATGGTGATGGAGAGATTGTAGATTTGTAAGAAAAAAAAATGAACCTTGATTCTTACCTCACACCATATGTAAAATGGATTACAAACCTAAATTCTAGAAGAAAATATAGGAAAAGAAATCTTTATGTCCTTGAGGTAGGCAGAGTTCCTAGATAGACATGAAAATCATGAACTATTAAGAAAAAATAATAAATCAGGCTATCAAAATTAAAAGCTTTTGCTCTTCAGAAGACACCCTGAGGAAAATGTAAAGGCAAGCCATAGAATGGGAGAAAATTTTTTGCATATATGTTAGTTATCTATTGTTGCATAACTAATTACCCCAAAACTTAGCATCTTTAAAGGACAAACATTTATTATCAGATTCCTGTGGCCGAGAATCTGGGAGGGTGCAGTTAAGCTGTTGGCTGGGGTTACAGTCATCTCCAGACTTGACTGGAGAAAGGTTCACTTCCAAGCCTACTTATATGGCTGTTGGCAGACGATCCACCAAGACTTCTCTGTTCCTAGTCACGTGAGACCCTCCATAGGCTGTTTATCAGTCCTCAGGACATAGAGCTGGCTTTTCCTAGAATGCGTAGCTCGAGAGAGAGGGGGAGAGCACACCAAAACAGCAGCTACAGTCTTTTTATGACCTGCTTTCCAAAGTGACATCTCATAACTCTGTCATATTCTATTTGCTAAAAGTGAGTCCCTACATGCAGCCCACCCTCAAGGGAAGTTGAACTAAGCTCCATCTCTTGCCAGGAGGAGTGTCCAAAAATTGTTGGATTAGCTTTAAAACTGCCACAACATGCAGCTTACGCAGAATTTGTGTACAGAATATACAGAGAACACAAACTCTACAGTAAGCAAACAACTCTATAAAATATAAGTAAAAGAATTCAACAGACACCTTATAAAAGAGGATATTATAATGTCTAATAAGCACATGAAAGGATGTTTAACATCACTGGTCGTCAGGGAAATGCGAGTGAAAACCAGTACACACCAAGGGTAAAATGAAAAAGACTGGACATTTTGACTAAATGTTTGCAAGCGTGTGAAGACACTGGGACATAACATTGCTGGTGGGAATGTGAAATAGTATAACCACTTTGGAAGACCGTCAGTTTCTTAAAAAGTGAAACATGCGCATAACATATGGTCTAGGCATCCCACTATGGCTACCCAAGAAAAACAAACAGATGACAGCATAAATGTTTGTACACATGTGTTCACAACAACTTTATTCACAATAGCTATAAGAACTGGAAATAACCCAAATGTCTATCAACATGTAACAGAGAAACAAAATGTGGCACATCCATACCATGGAGTATAATTCAGCGACACAAAGGAGCAAGCTACACGAAATACACAAAACAACATGGATGAATCTCAAAATCATTATGCTAAGGGAAAGAATCCAGACACAAAGGGGTACACACTGTGTGAATCCAATTGCATAAGATTCTAGGAAATGGAAACTAATCAATAGTGACCAAAGCAGATCAGTTTTGCCTTGGGCTGTGGGTCCAGGGAAGAACAGCCGACAAGGGAGAAACAAGGAACCTTTGGGGGCAGGTGGAAATGTTCTGTATCTTGCTTGCTGGGATGGTTTTGAAAGTGTATACATCTGTCAAAGCTCATCGATTTGTATACCTTAAATGGATGAAGTCTGCTGAATATGAATTATATCTCAATAAAATTGACTTTAAAAAGATGAGTTTGGGGAGGATATAAAAATCAATAATTTTGCATCTCTGAAACTGTTAAATATCACTTTGTACGAGTACATTCACCACTTGCATAACTCGTGGCTTGGCAAAGCATTAAATTATCTGAATTTCAATGTCCTTGTCTGTGAAATGTGTGTATTTGGCAGAGGTGAAGGCAGATGGAGAGGGAGGGAGGGTTTGCCCTGTTGGATTAAGTGATCTCTGAGGCTTCATCCAGTTGTTGCAAAATCCTGTCTCCCTACAATGTGGACAAGAGCCCATGCCTTGGAATTCAACAGACCTGGATTCAATTCCGGCTCTGCTATTTCTAGCAGTGTGACCATGGACCAGTTACTAAGTCTCAGTTTCCTCAGAGGTAAAATAAGGATAATATTACTTACACTGAAATGAATTGCCATATAAAACACCCAAGACACAAAGAAGAAGGCACAGAGAAGGTGTTTGATGAATATTCATTTTCTTCCTTCCCCTTCTGGAAAGGTCTTAACACAATCAAATTTGAAATTATGGGTCCTAAGGAAATTAGGACAATTTTCAAGAGCATTAAGATGTCAGCAAAATCTGTAGCTTTTGACTGTGCAAAGTATAATGGCAAACTGAAGAATAAAAACACATCTAAGGAGGAAAGTAAAATGAGAGTTAAATCTTTAGTTGTTTCAAATCAGTACTTCAAATTCCAAAGAGACACAAGTCACTTCTTCAAAATAGGAAAATGCATTGCAAGTAACGTATATATATATCACCACACTTATTAACAAGCCTAACTTGAAAAATGGAAGTAGTTGTTGGAAGTGGATAGTTGATGATAAGTATCCTCACCCACAAAGCATTACAAGAAAACCTAAAGCATATGCCCATTGCTAAGCTCCAAATGAAACAGACGCACAATGAGTGTGTTATACGGTCTATTTTACCCCCATGAATGTTTTCAGTTTTGTTTCGTTTTGTTTTTTTGCCAAATTGGTGAATATTATCTATAACTTTCCTGGTCTAAAATCAGTATGAGCTATATAATGTTTATATCAGAAAAGCAAGTATTGCATATTGGGTACAGAGCGAGAAATGCAAGAAAAAATACTTTTAAAAATAGAGAGGTATTATCTCCTAATTTAAAAGAGGGGGTCAAGAAAATAGTTAAATTGATTGTAAGTATTTGAATGCTTTTAATGGTTTTTATTACAATTTGTTCAATATTTCACTCAGGAATTTCAAATGTTAATTAGGAACGCTGTTTTTTCGTCTCATCCATCAGGGCATGAAGCCAGGAGTTTGTTTTTGCTAGTTGGTGCAATAGCTCATTGTCAGTTATGTTAAGACTCATTTAAACCAGCTAAACGGGAGTAAATGTTCCTTAAAACAAATGAAGCTTTCAGAAAATAATTGAACTCATCAAGTAGCTACTGAATGCCTACTTTGTGCGACTGTAGTGACGATGTCTCCCGGTTTCTGCTCTACCACTTCTTTCTCATGTCATTTCCTTTTGTTCTACCTTTCTTTTTTAGATTGCATGCTCCCTGCTGGGGAGCAGGTTGGGACTTACTTTGCCAGTGGACACCTGCACCCATGAATGCTCTATACGCAAGTGGCGTTCACTGTGGAGTGGCAGCAAGCTAGAAATCCAATTTCCCTCCATATAGAACATTTGATGTATATCATGTCTCATATCGTCTTTTTTTTTTTTTTTTTTTGTTCACGACCCACTATTCTTTTTTTTTAAACATCTTTACTGGAGTATTGCTTTACAATGGTGTGTTAGTTTCTGTTGTATAACAAAGTGAATCAGCTATACATAGACATATATCCCCATATCTCCTCCCTCTTGCGTCTCCCTCCCACCCTCCCTATCCCACCCCTCTAGGTGGTCACAAAGCACCGAGCTGATCTCCCTGTGCTATGCAGCTGCTTCCCACTAGCTATCTATTTGACATTTGGTAGTGTATATACGTCCATGCCACTCTCTCACTTCGTCCCAGCTTCCCCTTCCCCCTCCCTGTGTCCTCAAGTCCATTCTCTACATCTGCGTCTTTATTCCTGTCCTGTCCCTAGGTTCTTCAGAACCTTTTTTTTTTTTTTTTAGATTCCATATATATGTGTTAGCATACAGTATTTGTTTTTCTCTTTCTGACTTCACTCTGTATGACAATCTCTAGGTCTATCCGCCTCACTACAAATAACTCAATTTTGTTTCTTTTTATGGCTGAGTAATATTCCATTGTATACATGTGCCTCATTACCTCCTCTTTCCATGTAGACAGGTGAGAGGTGTTGGAAATGAATGCAGGTGGAGTTTAGGACCCTGACTATGGTGCTCAAACAGGTAATGAATGCTTGTCACCCATGGCTTCAGCTGCTTAGAATGTTCTCTGCTGGGAAGCACAACCACAGTGGTGAGCGCCAACAAACCAGAGGCCCCTTGTAAGTTTCAGGGAGCTGCTTCTCTGACTTTAGAAGGGAAAAAATATTCATATTCAACTAGACCACCATTTCCTCTCCAGTTTTTCCAGTAGAGTGAATGAAAGTGATATCCAGGCCCAATCATCTGAAGCACTGAGAAGGAATTCAGCAGCTCAGCTCTGCAAAGATGTAAATTTCCTCCTCTGAGGTTGAAAATGGAGCCACCAGGCTGTAAAATTTGAGCTCTGTGATGTTTGCCTCGGCCTCTGAGAAACATGCAATGAAACTTGTGTAAATAAAAGCTGAATAGCTTGTTTTGTCCGGGATGACTTAGGCGTGGGGCTGCCTAGAAATGAGAGAGGTGGACCAGATGACCCCTCAGATTCTCCCAGGAGCCTTGTATTTATGAGTCCTTGGCAGACTTCCAGGTTCTCCCCATTTGTCTCCAAACTGTCTGCCCAGATTCATGAACCTGATTCCCTCACGTAAAAGTTCTATTTCTGTCAATTTGATATTTTAATAATAGCCTGTTCATCAACCCCTTTTGCCTCCATACAACTTATTTATTTATTCAACAAATGTTTACTGAGTACCTTCTCTGTGCCAGACACTGTTCTAGGTGCTGGGAATCCAGTAGCAAACCAAACGGACAAAACTCCCTGCTTTGTGAAATTTACATTCTAGTGGAAGAAAAGATGAACAAGATTAATAGTTAAAATATAAGGTAGATTATATAGTGATAAGCACCAAAGAGAAAATCTAAAGTGGAAAAAGGTAATATGTAACTTTAGTGGGTGGCAAGGGTTGAAAGTTTATATAAGGTAGCCAGGGGAGGCCCCACTGAAGGTGGGTTTTGAGTAAAGACCTGAAGAAGTAAGGGATGAACCATTCACACATCGAAGGGGAAGCATTCCAGGGGGAGGGAACAGCACATGCAAAGTCTCTGAGTACATAAGTTGGTCTGAGTGCCTTTCCCCCCCACATATTCTTTTCCTGTCATGCTCCTCTCTCTTCCAAATTGTATTTCCTTCAAGACCTCTCTTTCTGTCTCTTTACTTCTTCCACAGAGTCTTCCCCATTCAATACTTGGTCTCTTACAAATCCAGCTTCTTGAGGCATTGTTTTGGGTTTTTACCAATTCTGTAGCGCTTAGGATAGGCGGTCTTCTTAATTTAATCATGTGTTTGCAAGTATGTATATGTATGTCTAACCAAACAAAGAGCAAGCCCAGGAAGGGCTGGGACCGTGCATCCTGAAAAGGACCCCAGAGGGCAGGGATTCAACATGTTACTTGATACCACTGGTGCTTACAAAAATGTAAGGATATAAGGTTTCACCTTACATTTTAATTTATGGCTTGCTCCATTTTAATAATTAGCCTCTTTTAGAGTTTCCAGCAATGTATACGAAGGTCCTAGATCATTCCCTTGGGAATGATTTTCTCCATGATCATCTGGCAAACTTTAAACAGTAATTGGAAGCAAAAATCTGGAGAATTTCACTCCAGGAACAGTTTTGAGCTGGCTGTTACTTTTCTTTTTTTTTCAAATTAATTTTTATCAGAGTATAGCTGATTTACAATGTGTGTTAGCTTCTGCTGTACACCAAAGTGACTCAGTTATACATACACATATATCCACTCTTTTCTAGATTCTTTTCCCATATAGGCCATTACAGAGTATTAAGTAGAGTTCCCTGTGCTATACAGGAGGTCCTTATTAGTTATCCATTTTATATATAGTAGTGTGTATATGTCAATCCCGATCTCCCAATTTATCCCTCCCCCCTCCCCCTTGGTAACCATAAGTTTGTTTTCTACACCTGTGACTCTATTTCTGTTTTGTAAATCAGTTCATTTGTACCAGTTTTTTGGATTCTACATATAAGCAATATCATATATTATCTGTCTTTCTCTATCTGACTTTACTTCACTCAGTATGACAATCTCTAGTTCCATCTATGTTGCTGCAGATGGCATTATTTCATTCTTTCTTATGGCTGAGTAATATTCCATTGTATATATGTACCACAACTTTATCCAATCATCTGTCGATGGACATTTAGGTTGCTTCCATATCCTGGCTTTTGTAAATAGTGCTGCAATGAACATTGGGGTGCATGTGTCTTTTTGAATTATGGTTTTCTCTAGATATATGCCCAGGAATGGGATTGCTGGATCGTATGGTAGTTCTATTTTTAGATTTTTGATGATTTTTAGATGCTGTTGTCCATAGTGGTTGTACAAATTTACATTCCCACCAACAGTGTAGGAAGGTTCCCTTTTCTCCACACCCTCTCCAGAATTTATTGTTTGTAGATTTTTTGATGATGGCCATTCTGACCTGTGTGAGGTGATACCTCATTGTAGTTTAGATTTGCATTTCTCTAATAATTAGTGATGTTGAGCATCTTTTCATGTGCTTTTTGACCATCTGTATGTCTTCTTTGGAGAAATGTCTATTTAGGTCTTCTGTCCATTTTTTGATTGGGTTGTTTGTTTTTTGATATTGAGATGCATGAGCTGTTTGTATATTTTGGAGATTAATCCCTTGTCGGTCGCTTCATTTACAAATATTTTCTTTCATTCTGTGGGAGAAACATTCACTCCGGAAACAATTTTGAGATAGCTGTTACTTTTCAAAGATTGCAGACACTTTTTAATAGGGAAGATTTTTATTAAAGGAGTATGCCATTAAGGTTTGTTTTTTCAGTTTGTCATTTTACTCTTTCCTGATATGTGTGTGTGCACATATATGTATATGTATAGATTTGTATATATTTTATATGTGTGGATATATTGTATATGTTATGATATCACATATATTATGACAATTTATTTTGCAATGTATATTAGTGGCATATTAGTATATAGACAAACAGACTGAACTCAAGTAAACATAAGGCAAGCACTATTGGACATACCATTAAACTAAGCAAGCCATCGTAATGAAACTTTAGATATATCATTGGTACTTTCAGTTTATTCTTAACAAAGGGAAAATTTAGGTTTAAGAAAAAGTCTTCTTTTAGTATGTTACGACTCAGATGTTTGGTGGTTGAAATCTTAAGTCTGGGCTTTTTATGTATTCAGATCAGTTTCCCATCTTTCACTCCAGCCATTGCCTCTACTTCTTCTGCCATGTGGCTTTTGTGAGTGGTCATCCTCAAGGTGGGTCCTCTCATCCATGCAGCTGTGAGCTAAATCTCCACCAGGAGAACCCCTTTCGAGAGACCTCTTTTCAATGAGGAAAGAATCCTACTGGGACTTTCAAAAACTTGTATTGTACAGAGTACCAAGAAATTTTTGGATAGGTAGAGGCATTTTCCACTAAGTGATTCCTAAGACTGGATGCCCAGTTGAAGATATCTCCATAATGTCATGCCAGGAAATGATGCATATTCAGTTCAGTCCTGTGCTTTGGATTGCTGCATTGTTTATACACTGGATTCTTAGAGTCTTATCTCACACCAGCTATGATGACTTCATTGTTATTCAGTCCCCTCTCTAGTTACTCTTGAATTTTGTCCCTTGCCTTCCCTAAAGTAAAGGGCTCACCTGTCTCCTAGGCACTCCATCCATTCATTTAACCAATATTTATTTGCATCTATGATGTGCACTGGGACTACCACAAAATGATGAGATGGCAGTTTCAGCTCTCAAAAGTTCGTAGGCTACCAGAGTTACAGGCTGGCAATTCCAACACAATATACTAACCACCATAATGGGGATTTGGCCAATGGAAGCAGAAACAAAAATGATGCCTTAAGCTTGAATAGGGGCAAACCCAGGGAAGGCTTCCTAAAGGAAGCAGTGGTTTAGCCAAAATTAAAAGTTTGTAGGAATTTCCTGAGTGGAGGGGTGGATGGTAGGAAATTCCAGTCAAGAAAGTATAGGCTGGTCTAATCAAGGAGTGGTAAACCGGATGGTGTGGCTCAGTGCACTGGGAAGAATGGTAGAAGATAAAGCAGGATGAGTAAGCAGAAACTTCTTTGTGAATAGCATCCTATGCTTAGATTTTTTCTTATGGGAGGAGAAAATGGGAGGATTTGGAGAATGGTGACAAAAGTGCATTTGCATATGAAAGATAATTATTCTAGGATGGATTTCCAGGAATGGGTGAGACTAGACATCAGGAGACCAGTTAGTAGATGATTGCTGCAAGTAAGCAGTAGAGCCAAATACAAATCCAGTGGCCTGGCTGCAGATTGAGTACTCTTAAGCAGTAACTAGGCTGCCTCTCTTGCACAGAGTTCAGGAGCGGAGGCTCAGGAGGCCATCTGCTTGGGTCCAAAACCCTACTCTGACCCTTAGGTGGAGTGGGATTTTTGGCAGATCAATTTGTGTGTGTGTGGGAAGATTAAGTGGATAAATATTTATAAAGTCCTAGTAACAGTGTCCAGTATATAGTAAGCGTTATGTAAATGTTGGCAATGACGACGATGATGGTGATGGTTATTGTGATGATGATGGCAAATGTGTCTCTCAGCAGCTCCCATGGGAGGCAGCTCAGCTGGTGTTGACACTTCGCCTCATCAATTTCCAGTACATAATGGATTTCTGGAAATTGTTGGAAATGATCAGTTGCTCTGGATAGGAAAGTGGAGTCATTTGTCAAGTTCTCCTGAGTATGATCTTGACAGTGTATTGGCAGTGAGGTTTCCAGTGAGTTTCTGGAACACTAGGTACACCATATCCAGAAGCAAGTTGAACTTTTCCAAAAGGCAATGCATATAGATGGTTACCTGATTACCTCCTGTTGTAGGGTTCTCAAACACTGGGGAGCTTCAGAATCGCCTGGAGGATTTGCTAAAACAGATTGCTGGTTCTCACTTCCAGAAGTTGTCATCAGTAGATCTGGGGTGGGGTCCAAGAAACTGCTTATCTAACAAGTTCCAGGGTGATGCTGATGCTGTGGTCTGGGGTCCAGATGTGGAGGACCGCCGCGTCGGTGTGCGCTCTGCACACTCACTGAAGGAGACGCAGCATTCCCAGCTTCCTGCTGCACCCCAGACCCTCCCGCTGAACAGCTCTCCACTCCCTCGCTGTTTCCGTGCTCTGGATCTGACCCTCCCGGGGGGCTGTGTGCTGCCTGGATCTTTTCTTCATCTGTATAGTCAAGAGATTGGCCCAAATCCCCAGGCCTGCAGAATCAGAATTTAGAATTTCTATGGCCGGGGCCCAGGTACTTGCATTTGACCAAGTGCCCAGGGGATTCTGATCCTTATTAAGAGTCTGAGAATGACAGGACTAGATATTCCCAAAACGCTTCCAGCTCCAGCACTGCAGGATTCCAGACTCCCTCCATGGGAAGCTTCCATGCTGCCTCTGAGGCCAGGTTCTGCGTTTGAAAATACTGAGATATAATTGACAGAAAAGATTATGTTAGTTTCAGATGTAAAACATGATTGCTATTTGTATGTATTGCACGATGATTACCACAAGTCTAGTTAACACATGTCACCACACATAGTTACAAATCTTTTTTTGTGATGAGAACTTTTCAGGTCTATTCTCTAGCAGCTTTCAAATATGCAATACATATATACATATGTAGAGAGAGTCACCATATTGTACATTACATCCCCATGACGATGTTTTCTTGTATTTAAATTGAAGTATAGTTGATGTACAATATTAAATAAGTTACAGGTGTACAATATAGTGATTCACAATTTTTAAAGGTTAGACTTCATTTATACTTATAAAATATTGGCTATATTCCCTGTGTTATACAAAATATCCTTGTAGCTTATTTTATACATAGCAGTTTGTATAACTATTTTATCAGTGGAAGTTTGTACCTTTTGACCCTCTTATCCAGGAGCTGCCTTCTGATGGTGCGAGATGGAGCTACCCTTCCTGACGCTGCTTAGACTTGGGGCCCAGGCCCCTCCCACCCAGGTGACAGAAAACAATCAGCTGACTCTGCTGGAATCTCAACTTTACGCATCCCTCTTGATAACACACTCATTCACCCCGTGCTCTGATGCCATCCTCCTGCTCGTCTCTCATTTCTTTGGCCCTCACAGTATGTTTGCCTGATCTGCCCCAGCAGCCTCTGCCTCATGTACTCTTTTCTAAGAGGCAGTCCAGGCCTGCCCACCTCCACGCCCCAAGTGGGCTAGCAGACCTCCTTCACCTGGTGATTCCCACTCAGCTGCTCAGCTGGCAGTTTGGGGCAGGACCAGTACAGATGAAAATGGCTGAGAAGCCAGCGAGCCAGCTGATGAGTGAGCATTTACTGTGCTCGTATGACATCCAGTTCTGTTCCAGGCACTGGGGGCACATCACTAAAAGACACAGACCCCACCTTCAAGATCTTACATTCTAGAGGGCCAAAGACAGAAAATAAATGAGTAAACAACAAATAAAAATGAGGATTTTGGATGATGTTCACCAGGAGGGAGTCTGTGAGTCGCTGCTCTACAAATGACTTCTCACTGTTGCACTCTGCAAACCTGTGAAAGTGGACTCATTACCCTCGTTTTATAGAGATGGGACCTGAACTGAAGCTTAGAGGATAAGTAACTTACCGTGGGAATACATAAATACTGGCAATACATACAGTTCCTACGAAACAGGGAACTCTAAGTATGTTGTTAAGTGAATACAGTAGCACTGAAGAGTATTCACAAAAGGATTTTATGGATAGATAGGTTTTGATCATATGTTATGGATATATATATGTGTGAATATATATGCATACATATATATATATATATATATATATATGTAATGGTTTTATACATGTGTCTATATACACACACAGGAAAAAGATCTGAATGAACATGCACCAAAATTTCCATTGGGAATATCTCTGGAGAGGAGAGTGGAATTGGTGGGAGTGAAGGAGGACCAACCCTTTTTCTTACATTGTTCTGTATTGTTTGAGTTGCTTAAAATGAGCATGTATTCATGCATTCCTTTCTTTTTAAAAATTTATTTATTTATTTTTGGCTGCGTTGGGTCTTCGTTGCTGCTTGTGGGCTTTCTCTACTTGCGGTGAGCGGGGGCTACTTTTCGTTGTGGTGCGCGGGCTTTTCATTGCGGTGGCTTCTCTTGTGGAGCACGGTCTCTAGCTGCGCGGGCTTCAGTAGTTGTGGCACGTGGGCTCAGCAGTTGTGGCTCACGGGCTCTAGAGCACAGGCTCAGTAATTGTGGTGCACGGGCTTAGTTGCTCCACGGCATGTGGGATCTTCCCGGACCAGGGCTCGAACCCTTGTCCCCTGCATTGGCGGGCAGATTCTTAACCACTGTGCTACCAGGGAAGTTGATGCATTCCTTAATTTAAAAAACTAAATAAAATATTTAAGAAACCTTCTTCTTGTCAACATCCATATACAGTCAGTGTTGCTGGAAAGAGATCTGAATGTGGATCTAGTGCCCTTTTAACCCCACCACATGTCACCTCCAGGCAGATGTGGAGGCACCGTCATGCTCACTCTCGGGCAGAAGAAGTGTGCGTGGGACACCCCGGTGGGAGAGGCCAGGACATCAGAAGCCAATCTGCATGATTCTGCCACTCATTGGAATCACTTGCTGCTGAATTGCCTACAGCTTTTTGTTTTTGAAGAAAACAGGCAACTCTGACATTTTTCATTTGTGATTTTGATTTTTCATCCCATAGTTAACTAAAGGATCACAAACCAAAGTCTGTCAACATCACTGGTTAATCTGGGCAATGAATGCGAAACAAACTATTTTGGCTACTCAGTGATAACTGAGTTATAACTCTGATATAACAGTGATATAACAGTGATAACTCTGATAACTGCGGCCAGCCAGGATATAGAGGGTTGGTGTGTCATTCTCTAACTTGAATTTCCAGGATCTGCTTCCTGCCACTTGGCCTACTTGCTGGCTGTTCTTATCTGTAATGCTGGGCTACAGGATGGATCCCTGGAACGAAAGCTTGGTGAAAATGACTGGGCAATTCTTAGGATGAGACAGAAGATTAAATTTATAATATTTCAGTTTGCTGAGCAGCCTCTGTACCATTAAAGACAGTTTTTGCAGTGGGGCAGGTAGGATTTCAGTGACACATTACATAACCACCTTCTGAGGGAGAGCATGTACATTTCAGTGGCGGAAAAAGACAATCACTCTGTTCTACCATGATTAACTGCTATTAATAATTTAAATGTTGCCTTATCATATTACATCATGTATTTCTGCTTACATCCAGTGACCTACATAAGGAAAGCCTTAAGTACTAGGCTTTTGGTCAAAATAATCTCTTCTTAAAAAAAAGCATACATGCTCAAATTCCAACTAAATTCTTTCACTGAGATGTATTAGAATATTTCTTTTTGAGGCTTTCAAATATTTTAGAATAATAGACATAAACATTATTCTTAGCAGCATGTTGGTAATGGTGGCAGGCTAAGCATTTTGTCTCTATTCAGTTCAGTTCTTGAGTTCCTACTGGAGCAGAGCACAGTACTAGGGGCTACGGAGGAAAGGGAATGCTCTTGCCTTTTCACCGTTTAATGGAGGATTAAACAATTACACGTGTATACTGCAAACTGAATATTTGAAATATCAAGAGCAGTACAAAATGCGACAGAGGCTGAGCAGACAGAGGGAGGGTTTTTGTGTGGTTGTGGGGTGTGGAGGGGTGTTAAGGGGGAGATTCGACACACGAATTCGACAGGTGATTCGACAGGTGTGGCTGAGGGAAGGGACATCTGTTCTGGAGTCGGGGAAGCCGATGTTTTCGGTCCGTGTGAAGTCACTGCAGGACAACTCCGATGAGGCTGGTCTCGAAACACTTCTTCTCATTTCCACCCAGAGGCTGTCTCCTGACTCCCACAGACATCCTGTCTTAGAGGTAATGGTCATATCTCAGAACTCACTGTCTGCGAAATGACGGAGAGGCGGCCGCCAGGGCTGAGCTTCCAGACGGGTTCATTTCCTTCATTCTCTTCGTTCTCTGGGGAAGGACTGGATGTGTCAGTTGGTAGCTTACAGAAGCCAACTTTGGCTCTTTCAACCTACCGATGCTGCACATCTGCTGGGGTTAAAGTAAGCCTAGAATAGCTGGACTTCTGGCATCTCTTGAAATGAGAGTCAGGGGAGGTGGTGCTGTGCCCGGGCAAGTTTGTACTGTGAACCGGAGAGGCATTGGTCACACAGTGCGATGGTTACGTATTAGTGAAAGGAAGTGGGGTGCAGGGTGGTCAGGGCTGAAGCCAAAATGTCTTTGGTGTTTGTTCTCTAGAAGTGGGGTCGTCTGTGGGGAGCAGGCTTAAGTGACAAACATCTTTGCTATGCAAATTAGGCTTGGGGGAAGTCTTGCCTCCCTGGTACGTGAGTGGGGATGCTTCAGAAGTAATTCAGGACATCCTGTTTCCCATAAAAGCGGTCCCCAGGATTTGTTCTGTCCATTTCCCTGATAGGCGTGAGGCAGTTTACACGAGAAATGGTTCATCAGATGTCAATCTCCTAAAACCTTGCTCTTTTAATCCATATCACCAAGAAGACACTGAGCAGCACATTTCTGCCTTTGAAGCAATTCTCAGTGGAGCTCGGAGGCCGAAAGGCACCTGATTGCTGGACACAGCGTCAAGAAAGATGGTTAAACTTTTACTCTGGGTTGAGATGGGAGCAAGAAATAAGTGAGTATTCTTCCCAGCCCCTGCTTTATTTTATTGTTATTATTTCTAACTGGAATATAGATGACTTACAATTTTATATTAGTTTTAGGTGTACAACATAGTGATTTGATATTTTTATAGATTATAGTCCATTTAAAGTTATTATAAATATTGACTACCTCTCCTGTGCTGTGCAATATATCCTTGTAACCTATTTGATACATAGTAGTTTGTACATCTTAATCCCTTCTCTCTATCTGGCCCCTCCCCAACCCCTCTCCCTACTGGTAACCCCTAGTTTGTTCTCTATATTTGTGAGTTTGTTTCTGTTTTATTATATTCATTCATTTTATTTTTTAGATTCCACATATAAGTGATACACAGATACATACAGTATCTGTCTTTATCTGTCCAACTTATTTCACTAAGCATAATACCCTCCAGGTCCATCCATGTTATTGCAAATGGTAAAATTTCATTCTTTTTATGGCTGAGTAATAATATTCCATTACACATATAAACCACATCTTCTTTATCCATTCATCTGTTTATGGACACTTAGTTGCTTACGTACCTTGGCTATTGTAAATAATGCTTCTAGGAACATTGGGATGCATGTATCTTTTCTAATTAGTGTTTCATTTTCTTTGGATAAATATCCAGGAGTGGAATTGCTGGATCCTATGATACCTGTATTAAAAAATTTTTTCGAGGAACCTCCATACTGTTCTCCATAATGGCTGCACCAATTTACATTCCCACCAACAGTGTACTAGGGTTCCCTTTTCTCCACATCCTCGTCAACACTTGTTATTTGTTGTCTTTTTGATGATAGCCATTCTGACAGGTGTGAGGCGATCTCTTATTGTGGTTTTGATTTGCATTTCCCTGATGATTAGTGATGCTGAGCATCTTTTCATGTGTGTGCTGGCCATCTGTATGTCTTCTTTGGAAGAATGGCTCTCCAAGTCTTTGGCCCATTTTTTAAATCAGGTTGTTTGTTTTTTTGATATTGAGTTGTATGAGATCTTTATATATTTTGGATAGTAATCCCTTATCAGACATATCATATGCAAATATGTTTTCCCATTCAGTAGGTTGTCTTTTAGTTTTGTTGACAGTTTCCTTCACCGTGCAAAAGCTTTTAAGCTTGATTAGGTCTCATTTGTTTATTTTTGCTTTTGTTTCCCTTGCCTGAGGAGACAGATCCAAAAAAAATATTGCTAAGACCAATGTCAAAGAATGTATTGTCTATGTTTTCTCCTAGGAGTTTTATGGCTTTCCATCTTACATTTAGGTCTTTAATCCATTCTGAATTTGTTTTTGTATATTGTGTGAGAAAATGTTCTAGTTTCATTCTCTTACATGTAGCTGTCCAGTTTTCCCAACACCACTTTTTGAAGAGACTGTCTTTTCCCCACTGTATATTCTTGCCTCCTTTGTCATAAATTAACTGTCACAATTTGCAGATGATATGATACTATATACAGAAAACCCTAAAGTCTCCACCCATAAACTATTAAAACTAATAAATCAATTCAGTGAAGTTGCAGGATACAAGATTAATGTACAGAAATATGTAGCTTTTCTATATACTAACAATAAACTATCAGAAAGAAGCAAAAAAACAACTCCATTTACAACAGCACCAAAAGGAATAAAATACCTAGGAATAAATTTAACCAAGAAGGTGAAAGATCTATATCCTAAAAACTGTAAGACATTGATGGAAGGGAATTGAAGATGATACAAATAAATGGAAAAATATCCTGTGTTTGTGGATTGGAAGAATTAATATTTTTAAAATGTCCCTACCACCCAAAGCAATTTACAGATTTAATGCAATTTCTATCATGATACCCACGATATTTTTCACAGAACTAGAACAAATAATCCTAAAATTTGTATGGATAGCCAAAGCTATCTTTAGAAAAAAGAACAAAGCCAGAGGACTCTTGCTCCCTGACTTCAAACTATACTACAAAGCTAAAGTCATCAAAAGAGTATGGTACTGGCACAAAAACAGACACATAGATCAATGGAACAGAATACGTAGTCCACAAATAAACCCACACACATATGGCTGATAAGTATGTATTCTTATCTTTGTTGGCCTTTTTGTTTTTAAAACAAACAAGCATAAAACATGTATTATAATTTGTCTAATCTTGGTTATTAGAATACAATTTTGGGTGTCTTCCATGGAGGGAAGGGACTAAGAAACAAGGGAAGGTACTGGAGACCTGTGTCTTCCCAATAGTGTCTCCTACACTTCGTCTTAAACCTTCAAGTATTATCTAAACTTTATTTCATTTTCTGTGCAAATATCGCTGACACTTCTTTTTATTATTTTTATTGATTTATTTTACTAATATTGATGGAAACTTTAGAAATCATTTTGTATCACTCTAAGATACTGGGTTGTTAAAATAAATTTAAAAATTTTTGTGTAAAAAATAGGCTTTTATTTCAAATGATAGGTAATTTTATGCAAATATACTTGATGAAAATAGACAACTCTCTCTGACATTTTTCAGTTTTGTGATTTTGATTTCCACTCCACAGTTAACTGATTGAAAGAATCACAAACCGAAGTTCATCAAGATCAGTAGTTAATCTGGATAATGAATGCAATGCTAACAATTTTGACAATTGAGTGATCCTGTTAAGTGTGTAACTCCGAAAAGCACTTGAGTCAGTGGGAAGGAGAAAGTCAAGATGGAGAGTTTGGTGAGGTGAAAATGTTAAATTATTTTCTATCACTAATCTTGTTTTTCTTACATTAACTAGGACTTACCCTTGTATCATTCTTTCTTTGTATCTTCAAAATCATATTATTTGCATTCTGTGGTTTGTCCAGGGAAAATAATTTAATCTCTCTTCTTTTAAGCTAAATCAGAATGCTACCAGTTACCTTATTTACCTGAATTTAACAGGCATGTGAAATTTAACTCCATGAGCTGCATGCACAACCTTCTGACAGTCATTAATTTACTGAATGGTGAGTGGAGAAACAGCATTGCTGCTGTCCCCATGATTTTAGGGATTATCTCTGGTGGAGAATTGGCTTGGGTCCTAATGATTTTTTAGGTGGTTGTGTTTGTCTAGATGGGACCTGGCAGAGATAGCATCATTCCCATCGCGCCTGATTTAACTTGGCTTTGGATGATGGGGCTCGAACCTTTCACAGTAGATTACATCAATTTAACCATTATTTCAAGATCTTATCTTTTTGTTTGAACAGCTTAGCTCCAGAGATACCATTTTATAGACCCATGCTCCTTCTAAACAAATGCCACTCTCATCTGGACCTATTCTGATGTCTCTCCCATGGACAATGGATTTTACTGAGTCATCCTTGGTCTGATCTTTACTGATTCCTCACTGGGTTATTTGAGATAGAGCTGGGGCTATGAGTGAAATCTCTGATTTTTGGCCACTGATTTTCTCTGTGCAGACCAGAATAGAACAGACAGGGATAAAGCCATCAAAGAAAATTTTTCACCACCATGCTGGGGAGCACAGGCTTATACTGAATTAATGTACAAGGCAGGGGGTTTGTGTTGGAATTTAGTTTGATCCTAATTACATGGTTAGGATAAAATCTATTTGGGTAGTATAAAATTGCTAAAGTAATGTCCATGGAAGTAAATAGCTGGTTGATAAAAGAGTTTTGGCTGGTACTTTCATTCAGGTCTCTGAACAAAATCCAGTGATAAGGGCTGGGTTAGGCCATGACACTTGGGTTCCTTGTGACAGGGTGCCAGCTTTTTGTTGTTGAGATAGTGTCCATTCCCCACTTCTTATTTGGCAGCAGAGAACAGCTCCCATAGGCCAATAAAGCCAGAGCAATTTGGAAAGTCAAAATTTAAAGCTAGAGGAGCCAATTTAGACAATTTAAGCAAAAGATTATTTTCTTTGAGTATAAACTGTCCAAGGAGACTCAAATTCTGTGCCTGGCTGTGCTATTTTGTTTTGGCTGGCTGACTTAGAGGTTCTGTTTTTCCCCCTTCTCCAAAGTAAAAATATTGACGCATATGAATTCAATGAGATGATCAGGGGAGAGGGATAGATGTGATGATAGCCAGCAGATTCTGAGACTCTATAAACATCACGCTGCTTTGGGAGACTTGGGCACGATTTGATGTCTCCTAATGGGAAAGTGAAGCACCCTGGGCAGCCAGTGGAACGCTCCACCCCTGTTCTGTCTGTTGCTCCCCTCCTTCTCTAAGAGCTGAGGCTATGTCACTGCCACCTTAAATGAAGTGTCACAGCTGTGCTTGCCTCCTGGCCAGGAGTGTATCCTAATTCTCATCGGGGCTCCTCTGTTCACTGATGCTCCCCAAAGCTGGGACTTATGTGTGTACCTCACCTCCGGGACCCAGAAGATATGCCAGGATGTCCCCAGTTCAGTCCTCAGGAAAACCCTGAGCTTAAAAGAGGGGGTGGCCCTCTGTACCAGCAGACCGTACACTTGATACAGGAATTAAGAAACCTGAGTGCTCTCCCCAGATCTGCTGTGGATTTGGACTCTCCACTTTCAGAGTGCTGATTAATTGCATGTTACATTGCACAGCTTATGATAAAGCTATCCTTTGATCTTACGATAAGCCTCCTGCCTAACTAATTCAAGAATACTGAGTTCCAGCTACTGAGTTTAGGGGAGGCAGTTGGAAACTCCTTGGCCTGAGCTTCTTATTTCCCCTGAAAAGACTTCCGTTAGTCACTCTCCAGGTGCTCTCCACTCATACTACTGAGATACGGGTTGGTCAGCTGGGTGTGGATCAGCCCTTCGTCAATCTCTCTACTCAATCCAGTCTGCTCTTCCATTTTATTTTATTTTATTTATTTTTATTGAAGTATACTTGATTTACAATGTTGTGTTAGTTTCAGGTGTACAGCAAAGTGATTCAGTTATATATATATTCTTTTCCAGATTCTTTTCCATTATAGGTTGTTACAAGATATTGAATATAGTTCCTTGTGCTATACAGTAAACCCTTGTTGATTATCTATTTTATATATAGTTGTGTGTATCTGTTAATCCTAAACTCCTAATTTATCCCTCCTCCTCTTTCCCCTTCAGTAACCATGTTTGTTTTCTATGTCTGTGAGTCTGCTTCTATTTCATAAAGAAGTTCATTTGTATCATTTTTTTTTTAGATTCCACATATAAGCAATATCATATGATATTTGTCTTTCTCTGTCTGACTGACTTAGTATGATAATCTCTAGGTCCATCCATGTTGCTGCAAATCAAGCCCTACATTTTAGAGCGGGCACTTGTGGTTTTCCTGGCACTGGCCGTGACTGTGGCTAACTCTGGAATTTGGCATCAGGAACACCATTGTTCCTACACAGTGAACCGCCTCCTCCAGCCTAGTCTTTTTCAGCAATGAAGCTGGTATTTTTTATCTACATCTGCCTTACTCTTTGTCTTATCCCTCATTTGGTTTAGAGCTCAGGTGGGAAAAACAGAATAGTTGACCCTCCATATCCGTGGATGCGGAACCCACAGGTACAGAGGACCGGCCCTACTACGCCATTTTATATAAGGGACTTGAGCGTCTGTGGATTTTGGTACTTGTGGGGGTCCTGGAACAAATCCCCTGCAGATACCAAGAGAGGACTGTATACTTTACTGGGCCCCTAACACTGTACTTGATAGTCAAAGATGATTAAAATAGTCTCTTCTCTCAGGAAGCTCAGAGAACAGTGGTGGGGAGATGGGGTAGATGGAAATAGAAGCAAAAAGTCATGAATTAGTGTAAGTGGGGGGCAGTGTACAGTAAAATTCAAGAGCTCCAATTCTGGATTTATTTAACCTTGGCTATGTTCCCACAGGTGCCACTTCCTAGATGAGTGATCCTGGGGAAGTTAATTTACTTCAAAGCCTCAGTTTTTCCATCTGTAAAATGGAGATAGTAACACCACCTCACAAGTTTGTTGTACAGCTTCAATGAGATGACATATATATGTAAATTGATTGGCACAGATCTGAACACACAGAAGATATCAGACTTCTGGGCCACTGCTATTATTAGAAGTATTATGCATACCCTGTGGAATCACAGGAGGGGCACCTGCCTCTTTGTGTGAGTACTATTATCCTCAAAGAAATAGAAAATAAGTCTGCTCATATCATGAAGTGATGTTAAGAAAAGCAACCCCAGACTGTACCTAATATATATCTTTTGAGCATCACTCTGTAGGTTTTAGTTTGCTTTTCATTAATAATAGTTTGTACCAATTGAGTGGTAGCTGTTGTCTAGACTGGCTTCAGGCAACAGACAGAGGGAAGGGCTATCATTGAGTAAGTAGGTCACTAATCTATATTTGTTTACTAGAGCAACTGTTTTCCCAAGTGCCAGAGAAGAACAGAAGAAAGAGAAGAAGGAGAAGAAAAAGGAAGAGAAAGGAAAGGAAGAGAACGAAGGGCGGGGAAGAGAAAAGAAGAGAAGAAAAAAGTATACAATTCAGTTCCTTCCCATAAATATGGCTGTGTAATAGTCTACACTAATATCACAAGAGTAGTGAAATTAATTTATAGACTTATAGTATAATAATTCAAATTTGACAAAGGAAATCATATCCCAGATTAGGATGGACAGAGTACAGGTGGAAAAGGGGTATGTATAAAAGATGAGGGAAAAAATCCTCATAAAAATAGAAAGGAACAGAGAACTCTATTACCTTTTTTTTTTTTTTCTTGTCCACTTCTGCTAAGATACATGGAATCTTGTCCTCACAGTCTCGTATATACTTTTCCATCCATAGCATCTCTACAAGAGACTCAGTCTTGTGAGGTGATGGTTTTCATATGCAGGTCTTGCTCTCATTTCACTGTGCTGGTACTAGTTTGCAGTGGGAAGAAGGAAGCCCTTTTACAATCCTCTTGATTAATCCCAACATCCAACCATCTGCCTATGACTTCATCCCCACCATCCTCACCCGGCTGCCCTATTCCCACCTCCTCCTTGCTCTGCAATCATGACACACACACTTGCACCTCAGTGTGTGAGGTTCCCTCTGCCTGAAACATTCATCCCCAGATTGCCACACTTCTCACACTGTTATTCCCTTTAGGTCACTGCCAATGTCATACTTATTGGAGAAGCTTTCTCTCACCATTTCATCCAAAATGGGACTCTCATGTCTCCCAGTATACCCTTCCTCTTTCCCTTGTTGTATTACTCTCCAAAACAGTAATCACCATCTGACATGGTATACATATACATGTTTAATTGTTTATTATTGTCTTCTCTTCTGTGTTAGGTTGGGTTTCCTAAAAGCAGAAGCAGAAGGAAGGATTCAAATGCATATTGAGGGAATCTTCAGGAAAAACTTTTAAGGGAGGGGGGAAGCAGCCAGGCAAGGAAGAGGTTTCAAGGAAAGTCTTGTCTTGGCAAGGAATTTTTTGGTCCATAAAATGCACCTGGAGACAAGGAGCTGGCCCTTTAACTCTATCAGTCAGTCATTGGCTGTAGACCAGGAGAGGGCATTGTGATTTTCTGGCTGAGTCAGTGCCCCTCAACTGAGGTTGATTCTCTTGGGAGTGAAGGCAGCTGGGAGCTGGAAGCCAATACACATAGAAACTGGGAGAGGATGTGCTGCCCGGGTTAGGGGGGACAGGCAACTGAATGACATCTTACATGCCTCCACTACAATGTAATTTCCATGAGATCTGGGGTTGACCTTTTTTGTTCCATGCTGTATCTAGCACACAGAATAGAGGCAGGTACATAGTAGGCCTTCAATAAATACTTGTTGAATGAATGAATAAACTTAATTGAACTGGCACAGCGCTAGGTCCCAGCATACAGTAGTGAATGAGACAGTTTCCTGCCCTCATGGAGCTTATGGTCTAATGGGAATTCAGATGCAAGTAATTAAAATGCAGTTGGATAAGAGCCATCATAGGAAAAGCAGAGCGAGCTAAGAGCGCACAGTAGGGACACTTACAATCCAGAGTTTGGAAGGAGCAGGTATTACAAACGTTGTGGTATGTATGATCAAGGGATGTCTTTTCCAGGGTAATTATTCACAGTCAATGAAGTGCACATTGATAAAGTTGGGAAAATATTGTAATGCCTCTAAGATTGTATCATTACTCTGAAGATTCCAGTTCAGTTGTCTTTCACCTTGATTTGTGTCTCAAATAGAGTGATTAAAAGGAGACCAACCTGAGCCAGGACCTCTCATCTGTCTATGTATCTGTTTCCTCACCTGTAAACTGAGAGGGTTGAACTGTGAGTTTCCTTTGGGAACTGACCTTCCTCAAGAGCCTCTACGCTCTGTCCATTGTATGGGAAGAAACCACAGAATGCCAGACAGTCCTTTTGTGCCTCTAACTAGCTGGTATGCTTTGGGATTGAAGAATTCCCTTGGATGTTTGGTAATTGGTGGTTTTTTTTTTCTCTGAAGGCACCAGTGTGGTATTTAGCTTTAATGCTCAGTAAGTCTGTTTCAAAAAAAGAGAACTTAATTCCCTGAAGATGACAGCTACCACAGTGATACTTTGGCCACTGCTGGTACTCTGTCAACCCTGTTGATGGATGAATTCACTCACATGGTCTAATCTAGCTGAGGGATTCTATACTGATGAACAGGAAACACCTTCCTCAGATTTTTCCAATTTGTTTTTTTGTTGCGTGTAAGGTTCCACATATTTTGGGGAATGGTGTGTGTGTGTGTGTGTGTGTGTGTCCATGGGTGCATGAGCTTGTGTCTAGCTGGGGAAGAGATAGTAGGAGTTGGCTTGGGTATTGTCTTCAGCTACAACATGGCTTTCAATGTTTGAGTCATGTGCCTTAAGATGCTTTCATAATTCACCTTGGAGAATGGGAAAAAAAATAGGTTTTGGTGAAATAGAAAAAGTCCTTTGAAATGTCACAGTGTGGTTATGTAACAGTGGATTATATAATACCTGAGGGTAGGGGCTGGAGAGGGACATTTTTCAGATATTTCTAGTAATTTGAAGTCATTAAAAAACAACAACGTTCTCGGGCATTATCGTTTTTGTTGCTAGTTTTTGGCAGAGCTGTTTTGATGGTTGCAAGCCCTCCCCAGGCTGGGCAGTCAACCCGAGCACAGGAGTGGGTCTCTGGCTCTGAATATCTCACCTCTGCCCCATTCCTGCACTGCTTTTTCACCCCTCAGTGCGTGCTCTTGATTGGCTGGTCTGTCACCCACCCCTTGGAACAGTTGCTTTGACGCCTGCCATGTCTGATGGGGCCCACCCCACTAATTTATTTTTCTGGGTTTGTGTTTGAATTTCTTCTATATTTAGAGCTTTGATTGAAGGGATATAATATGTCAGAAAACTAGGTAGTTTGATTTACTAAATACTAATTTTTTGCAAGATGATAGTTCCCTGAATGCTAGTTAGTTATTAAATATGCCTTCTATAAGTTTATTGAACGTGAGAATATTTGTGAAAATAAAAGGTGGGTGCATATTGCCACGGTCATGAATTGAATGCTGACCTAAATAATGGTAATTTGGTGGAATGGGAGGAGTCCTGGAGTAAGAAGCAGGATGGACCGGTTCTTGTTACTGCTTTGATGTGACCTCTGGCAAGTTGCCTGATGTCTTTTGGCCTCAGTTTCCCCATGGGACTAGGTAAACTTTTAAGGATCCCTTTAACTCTATGAGAAAAATTCAGATATATGTAGCTGGAAAGCTTGCAAAACCAGCAAGGATGTGTGTTTTCATTCAGGTATCTTAAATTAATCTCCTAGAACTCTGGGTCAAATTTGGACTTGTGAAGAATGGAACCAAGCAGTGATGGCTCTGGCTTCTCAGACCCCCTAACTTAATTTTGATCAAATGTTGCTTTTTTATGTAGTAGATTACTACAATAATAATGTGCTTGGGTGAAGGGTGTTGGCTCCAGACAAAAGGATTATTTTCCAGTCCTCCCAGTTCTTCTAAGGGAAAGCTGAGCTCTTTATCAAAACTGGGTGTGTTCTCTCTTGAGAAAGCCCTCGCCATAAAAGCCAATACATATATTGCCTTGGACCTTAAAGGGGAATTCTATATTGGAGACAATCAGAAATGTTCACAAGTTTCCTTTTTTCTTAAGCAAAAACAGAGTTTCATCAACAAATTCAGAAAGTTGTCATATTTGCATTGTTTTCCTTTTCAGAGGAGGGGGAGAGTACCCAGTACTAGATAGCGGGAGGAAGACTTTTTGAGGAAGTGGGTTTTATTTTTATTCGGCAAGGAAGAACCCACTTTTGGGGCACTGCTGTCATGAAATGTCACTTATATGATGGCCTATATACAGAAACCCTGTCCCTTTGCAGATGGGCATGTGTGTTAAGTGATAGCCAGTTACACTTCCTTCATATCTAGTTGCAGACAGAGACACCGTTAAGGCCATTCGCTGTTACTTATACTAAGCAGAATAGCATAAACAGAAAACTGTCTAGAGTGGGTTAGTTGTTCGGGTTATTCCATTAATCCTAGATCAGAATTACCTTCATAACCTCTTTGCTCTTCCAATGTGCTCATACACCTCAGCTGGAGTGGGTGGCACTCGTCTGATCTACAGGTGGGAAACAATCCCCAATCCTATGGACATTTCCATACAAGGGCTTGAACTAGCCGTAGAGACATTTCACACAATTTCAGGTTGCTTTTTTCCAACACGATAAATATGACAAAGAGAATTACGTTAATTTAAAATATGGTAGTTTATTTAATGGTATAACGCGAGCCTAACTGCACTTTTAGCCATTCTTTGGGACATGACTACCGCAAGATGAGATGACCCTGGCAAGCCAAGGGTTAATGGACTACAAGAGAGGAAGCAATTTCCCCCCTCACCTCATAAGGAGGAAAAGCCTCAGTCATGGCTTTTTACTACCCTCCTTGATTTATTAGATTTTAAGGGAAATTTAACATGGTATGTCCTTTGTATCAAATCACTAAATGATGGTATTTCACTTTGAGGAAATCCTATACACTAAAAAAGGAATTATGGTATTTCACTTTGAGGAAATCCTATACACTAAAAAAGGAATTTAGCAATTAGTAGGGTACAATTCACACTGCTAGCAAAAGTTTCATTACTTCACAAAAGGCTCTTTTAGTGAGCCACCCCCAGCGCTTTAAAAAGAACATGCTAAGTGAGGAACATAAGCTTGTTTCCTGAGTAATGACTTCAGGTAAATTGACGCAAACAAGGCCAAATGGTCTGCGTGCTGGGCAGGACCCAGGAGGCATCAACTAATTTATAATTATAATGCCCCTGTGCACTGGCATCAAACCTTTCACCTCGCTTGGATGCAAAACTGTACTTTAGTGCTCAGAAAGTTGCTGTTGTTGGTTTTTTTCTTGACCGTGCCTCTAAACAAGAGGTTCTTCTAGGTAACACCTTTTTATTTATAAGAAAAACATTTGCAAATCTTTTATTTTTTGTTGAACTTTGTTTTGACCAGAAAATAAGGGCCCATGTATGGTGTATTCATGGAGACCAAATTAACTAATAGGGTTTCACTGTGGGTTGAGTGTTCTGGGGGCAGTGTTTGGGAACTGAACTTCCAGACAGAAGGCCAGTGTTCAGGGTCCCTAGGGAAATAATGACGGCCTGCTCACTGAACATTCTGTGCTTTGGGCGGGGCAGCCGAGTGTGGCAGGGAGGCCAAGAGCAGACCAAGTGTGGGTACAGGTTAGAGGGATGTTATGACCCACGCGATTGATGATAAGTATTTTTTATAAACAATGATATATCCAAGTTGTCATTTGGAACAACTGATGAAATCATGTAATAAATATATTTGTGGATGATTGGGGTTGGCTGTCAAGGGAAATCCAGAGCTGTTTTTAAAAATGCCTTGCAGACTCTGGACTCCTTTTGGAATGCTGTTTGCAAGCTGCTCACAGCTCAGCTACCACTAAGTGAAGTTCTTTTTATCTCTGAGCTGGTGACTCTGGAGGAAATTTTTTTTTAAGTTGTTGTGTCAGAGCCTTCTATTTCGAACCAATGGGCAAATGAGAACAAAGTAGAAATGTCTCTGGCTCAAGAAAAAGAGAAGATATAGCTAAGAAAACCTTAAACCACTATTTGCTTTAAATAGATGAAGCTTTTATTTTTTACTTTTCTGTTATACATCTATATCACCTCCCACCTGAAGTGATCAGGGTGGAGTCTGAAGAATCAAGACAACTTTTTAGAACAAGCATTCTATTTTTGTTAATTGCAAGCACAGAGAACAACAAAGCATGGCCTTTGTCCTTGGTCTTCTTCGTCCCCCTCTTTGCCCCATTACCCTCTTTCTACTTCCTCATTTAGTCTGAACTTTAATACGTAGTATTCAAGTGCACTCCTAATTCTCATTTCCTTTCAGTGGGATTTTCCAGTAAACACACTGACTAGATCGTTCATAGGAAATTACCCAATTGGTGGTGGGCACTTATGTGACTTACATACATCTGTCACCGAGGCATCTGCTTCTTCTTCTTTTTTTAAAAATAAACTTATGTATTTTATTTATTTATTATTTTTGGCTGCGTTGGGTCTTCGTTGCTGCGCGCAGGCTTTCTCTAGTTGCAGCGAGCGGGGGCTACTCTTCGTTGCAGTGCGCGGGCTTCTCATTGCAGTGGCTTCTCTTGTGGAGCACGGGCTCTAGGCGCATGGGCTTCAGCAGTTGTGGCACGCAGGCTCAATAGTTGTGGCTTCCGTGCTCTAGAGTGCAGGCTCAGCAGTTGTGGCGCATGGGCTTAGTCGCTCTGCGGCATGTGGGATCTTCCTGGACCAGGGCTCGAACCCGTGTCCCCTGCATTGGCAGGCGGATTCTTAACCACTGCTCCATCAAGGAAGCCCCAGGCATCTGCTTCTTGTCCCCAGCAACCAGATCTACTTATTCGACAGACTGTCTCTGTCTCTATTTCTATATTCATCTTAACAAACAAAGGCAAATTTTTACTTTTTAGGGGACATGATTTGAATAATTGGTTTGTCATTTTCATTCTTGCAAAAACGGATTTTGTTAATTAAAATAGAAAACTAGCAAAAACACTTTTTTATTTGAAATGACAATAACATAGGAGAGTTTTAAAGCAGCTCCAGAGAGAAGATAAGCATAGCTGTGTAGAGTTTGCCCAGAAGGGAGTGAGAGGAAGAAGTCTTTAGAAGATATGTAGCCCCCAGAGAGACCCTCCTTAAAGAAAGAGCTCACAGGGCTAATAGACCAGAGAGGGAGGAAGGTATGGGAAGAGGGAGAGAGAGAAGACATTCCACCCACCTCCAAGGAGGCAGACACCAACTTGCCCTGGGGGCCAAGGCAGTCTTGTTTGTATAGAATACGCACAAACATAGTTTATGTAAAAAGTTTTCCAAGGAGAATTTTTTAGGTAAAATATTAAGATAGTAAATGTTTTAGTTGGATAGTTTCTAAGCACAATTAAGCACGAAGTGATCACAAACTCATCAATTTATGCCTGCTGTCTGTCATCATTAACACCCCCTTTCACTCTCAGAAATGTCTCAGTGTGTGTAAAACATCATATGCTAGTCAGGATCAGCCTTTGGAAAGGGGACCTTTATTGAATTAAGTGTTAGACCGCAGAATCTCATCTTCGCTGTTAAGGATTTTGCAATCTAAAATGTAAAATTCTAGAAATAGTATTGAGTGTGAAGGGAGGGTGAATACTTTTCCTTGTGTTAAGGACAAATACAGGGGGTGATCTCAAGTTCTCATTTCTGACTTCCTTTCCTGGTAACTCCTGCCCGGGTATCTCTAAGAGATTTCATCTTCCTTTGTACAAGGGTCAGGAAAGAAACAGGGGACAAGTGTGTATATGACATATGTACATAAATATATTTTACACGAGCAAGACAAATACAAGTTACATTTTCTTGCTAAACTTATACAGTGGGCTGACAGAAGTTTCCATCTCAGGATATTAGCAGAAACACAGAGAGATCTCCGATCATAAGAATTAAAGTCTAGAACCCAGTCGATTAGAAAATTCAGGGGGCGATGGTTATCTTTCTGTGGCTGTTGCAGTGATGATGAGACACACTTGTAAATATTGATGCTGCCACCTAACCACAGCGCTGAAATAGAGTTCTTTCCTTACAGCCTTGGACTGCTTAGTAATCCTCAGAGGACATCTGCTCTCTCCAAGGCTCCCCCACCGAAGGGAACACGAGGACAACAAATGCAGTTGAACAATCCATCCAGTAGGGAGAAGCCACCAGCACAAATACTGGTCTTAGTCTCCAGTTGAGTTCTTTCTGAGTTTCCTGCTGGTTCGGTGTCCTCTAGCGGTAACTTGTCTCATGAATGAATAAGCTGGCACAGCAAATTGACTGTGAGATTTGTAGAGATCATGGTCTTTTCATGAGTGTTTTATAATGAATACAAAATCTGAGGGCCTACAAAATACTAAGTGCCAGGTAGTATGTCCTCTCAGTAACCCTCTGAGAAAGAGACTAATTACACCATTTTATAGGCAAGAAAACTGAGGTTCAGGGAGCCTAAGTGATACATTGTAAGACTCAGAGGCAGGATCTGAAACAGAATTCCTGAACTTTCATCCTGATGTGTTTGTTTTGTTTGTTTGTTTTAATTTTCATTGTATTTTACTTCTTCACGATTCTAACAAGATAGACATTTTCTGGCTACAAATGAGTCACAAGGGCAATGGAGGGAGGACCCCCCAGAAGACTGGATTTATCCTGCTGCACTTCAGGTACCCCTGACCTTCCTGACATGTGAGCCCCGGGGGGGCCACAGGGTAGAGTGAAAATAGAACTGGCTTTGAATCCAGATGCACCTGGGTTTAAATTCTAGCTTCACAACTCCACCATCCACACGATAAATATTCTATGTTCTACTGTGTTCTAAGCCCCAGAGTACAGTTTTGTACAAGAGGGAAAATATTCCTGGTCAAACTTTTTATTCTAGCTGATCCTCAGTTTTGTTATCTCTAAAGTAAGGGTGGCAGTACCCCTAAACATTTGTGGAAGACAATCTTTAAAGTTATTCAACATATTATGGAAAGAAGGATCTACTGTAATTGAGGGCAAATTATGACCATGATGACCCAGTGCAAAGAAGGTTTTGCAGGCTGAGGACAATCTGATTGGTCCACCATTTTTAGAACCCCCGCTTCAAACTGGCTGTCTGCAGATATGAGGACGTGCATCTTCACATATTTCAAGCAGCCAAACCCTGAATTCTTTTAGTGATATTAAAGGAATGAGTTGTCTCTTACCCCACTTTGTATAGACTGAATAGTCTGTGTCCCCTCAAAACTCGTATGTTGAAATACAAAAAACCCATGTTATAGTGTTAGGAAGGGGAGCCTTTGAAAGGTAAATGCCCTTATAAAAGAGACCCCAGGGAACTCCTTTGCCCCTTTCACCGTGGGACACAGGGAGAAGGTTGCTGTCCGTGAACCAGGAAGTGGGCCCTCACCAAACACCAAATCTGCTAGCGCCTTGATCCAGCCTCCAGAACTGTGAGAAATAAACTTCTGTAGTTTATAAGCCACCCAGTCTATGTTATTTTTTTTTACAGCAGCCAAAGAGATTAAGACACACTCCAACTCTGGATTCTTCCAAAATGAAGATGGTTTGTGATTGCAGAAACCATCTTGGGTGTCAAAGAGTTGCCACCAAGGCAGTGGAAAAATTCTGTCTCTTTCTCAGAAAATGGCTGGTATCTAGATATCTACGATGGTGTCTTTTGAGAGATATATATTTAGCAGACTGAATGGGAACAGATTTTTTTTTCTTTCCTTTTTTTTCTGTGTGTGAGTGTTTTTCCAGCATCATGATTTAATTAAGGGAGCATAGTCATTGTAGAGAATATATTGATGATTGTAAATGTGACTCCTCATTACAGCCTTAAAATTTTTGAAACACCAAAGCACAAAGATGTCAATTTTATAGAAATAGGTACAAAACAAGTACATGTATTTTCCATGCTCCAAAATTGAGTACACACTGTACTGTCATTGGGAAGGTGTTTACCAATGAAGACCTGACAATAAAGTACTCAAGATTGATATACCAAAATAAAATATAAAATAGAAGTTCATAAAAACAAGTTTGACAATAGCAGAGAGGACCTGTTTCATTTCTGAGCAAAAATGCATTTCATTATACGTACTCTCTCATAAAATGAATAAACCAGTCACTTGAGAATGCTCTATTTATTTCTTCTATTATAGTACAACATTCTCCATGTCTTTTGAAAAAAAAAATATTGTGCAGGAATTGTGGGATAAGCATGCATGTGGATGGAACAGCACAATTGCTCTGGTTCTTACAACTCCCTTCTGGATAAGGAGAAAGTGTTATTCATTAGTATGGCCCAGTCTTAGCCAATATTCAGTTTGGAAACACACTGGGTTAAGGTCAGAATGATCTGAAATTCCAAGTTCTAGAGTTGATGATTTTATATGCCATTGTATTAGTCAGGCTTCTTTTTTTTTCTTTTCTTTTTTAAAAATTTTTATTGGAGTATAGTTCATCCACAATGCTGTGCTAGTTTCTACTGTACAACAAAGTGAACTGGCCACACATACACATATATCCACTCTTCTTTACATTCCCTCCCATACAGGTCATTACAGAGTATTGAGAAGTGCTCCATGAGCTACATAGCAGGTGCCTATTAACCATCTACCCTTACATAAAGTAGTATGTATATGTCAATCCCAATCTCCCAACCCATCCCCCCCCACTGCCCCCTACCCCCCTGCCACCAGCAACCACAAATTTGCCCTCCACATTGAACAGATGTTTTTTTCTATGAGCAACGCTTTAAGTTCTAGTGATGATAAGCTCATATTTACTTAAAACTTTTGGTCTCTCAGATGCATATTTTTCCTTAGCAACTTTTCTTTGCTTCTTCTATTATAATGATTGAGAACACTGACCTAGGAAACTAAAGAAACATAGAATGTTAGAGTATGAAGAGAAGTTAAAGATTTTCTGATCCAACCTCTTCGTTTTACAGATTGGAACACAAGTGGGCTTGTGAGTCTTGTCCAAGGTCTTCCTTTAATTCATTCATTCCACAAGTATTTATTGTGTGCCTAGCAGGTGCTAGGTACTATTCTACACGATGGGGTTATAGCAGTGAGCAAAACAGATGTGGTCACTGCTTTCATAGATTTATATTCTAATGGGAAGGGGAAGATTGAATAAAAATTAAACAAATATATAGTAGGTCAGGTAATGGTAAGTGTTAAGAAAACATGATTAAGCAAGGTAAGGGACAAAAGGTGATGAAGGAGAGTGCTCTTTTAGGTAGAATGTTCAGTGAAGGTGACATTTGAACAGAGTCCTGAAGGAAGTGAGGGAATGAACTACGTGAAGATCTGGGGAAAGAGCATTCCAGGTGAATAGAATAGTAAGTGCAAAGGCCCTGAGGTAGACTCACACTCAAAGGTCAATGTGACCAGAATGGATAGGTGGAGGAAAGTGTGGCAGGGAATGTGATCTGAGAGTAGTGAGGGGAGAGGACACATCATATAGAGCCTGATTAGTATGGTACCGGCTCTGGGCTTTTAGGCCCTGAAGGATTTTGAGTAGAGGAGTGACATGATTGATTTGTGTTTGAAAAGAATGACTCAAGAGCCAAGCTTGGACCAGAATCCAGGTCTCTTTAAGGCAGAGGTCATAGGTGCCCCCACCCTATCATCCAGCTCTACACACTTGCAGTTGAACCTAAAGAACAGATCTTGGAAAATTTTAGGAAATCTCTGTATTTACAGTATTACCATAAAGGACACTTTCAACCAGAGTTTGGTAAACACAAGGGAATAAAATTTATGCTCACACCGACATTCACAGAAAGATAGACAAAATGAAAAGGCAGAGGACTTTGTACCAGATGAAGGAACAAGATAAAACCCTAGAAAAACAACTAAATGAAGTGGAGATAGGCAACCTTCCAGAAAAAGAATTCAGAATAATGATAGTGAAGATGATCCAGGACCTCAGAAAAAGAATAGAGGCAAAGGTTGAGAAGATGCAAGAAATGTTTAACAAAGACCTAAAAGAATTAAAGAATAAACACCTAGAAGAATTAAAGAACAAACACACAGAGGTGAACAACACAATAACTGAACTGGAAAATACACTAGAAGGAATCAATAGCAGAATAACTGAGGCAGAAGAACGGATAAGTGACCTGGAAGACAGAATGGTGGAATTCATTGCTGCAGAACAGAATAAAGAAGAAAGAATGAAAAGAAATGAAGACAGCCTAAGAGATGTCTGGAACAACATTAAACACACCAACATTCGCATTACAGGGGTCCCAGAAGGAGAAGAGAGAGAGAAAGGACCAACATATTTGAAGAGATTATAGTTGAAAATTTCCCTAACATGGGAAAGGAAATAGCCACCCAAATCCAGGAAGCGCATAGAGTCCCAGGCGGGATAAATCCAAGGAGAAACACGCCGAGACACACAGTAATCAAATTGACAAAAATTAAAGACAAAGAAAAATTATTGAAAGCAACAAGGGAAAAATGACAAATAACATACAAGGGAACTCCCATAAGGTTTAAAGCTGATTTCTCAGCAGAAACTCTAAAAGCCAGAAGGGAGTGGCATAATATACTTAAAGTGATGAAATGGAAGAACCTACAATCAAGATTACTCTACCTGGCAAGGATCTCATTCAGATTCGAGGGAGAAATCAAAAGTTTTACAGACAAGCAAAAGCTAAGAGAATTCAGCACCACCAAACCAGCTCTACAACAAATGCTAAAGGAACTTCTCTAAGTGGGAAGCACAAGAGAAGAAAAGGATCTACAAAAGCAAACCCATAACAATTAAGAAAATGGTAATAGGAACATACAAACCGATAATTACCTTAAACGTGAATGGATTAAATGCTCCAACCAAAAGACCCAGGCTCGCTGAATGGATGTAAAAACAAGACCCATATATATGTTGTCTACAAGAGACCCACTTCAGACTAGGGATACATACAGACTGAAAGTGAGGGGATGGAAAGAGATATTCCATGCAAATGGAAATCAAAAGAAAGCTGGAGTAGCAATACTCATATCAGATAAAATCGACTTTAAAATAAAGAATATTACAAGAGACAAGGAAGGACACTACATAATGATCAAGGGATCAATCCAAGAAGATATAACAATTATTAATTTATATGCACCCAACATATGAGCACCTCAATACATAGGCAACTGCTAACAGCTACAAAAGAGGATGAATATAGATGCAAAAATCCTCAACAAAGTACTAGCAAACAGAATCCAACAACACATTAAAAGGATCATACACCATGATCAAGTGGGATTTATCCCAGGGATGCAAGGATTCTTCAATATATGCAAATCAATCAGTGTGATACACGATATTAACAAATTGAAGAATAAAAACCATATGATTATCTCAATAGATGCAGAAAAAGCTTTTGACAAAATTCAACACCCATTTATGATAAAAACTCTCCAGAAAGTGGGCATAGAGGGAACCTACCTCAACATAATAAAGGCCATGTATGACAAAACCACAGCAAACATCATTCTCAATGGTGAAAAATTGAAAGCATTTCCTCTAAGATTAGGAACAAGGCAAGGATGTCCACTCTTGTCACTATTATTCAACATAGTTTTGGAAGTCCTAGCCACAGCAATCAGAGAAGAAAAAGAAATAAAAGGAATACAAATTGGAAAAGAAGAAGTAAAACTGTCACTGTTTGCAGATGACATGATACTGTACATAGAGAATCCTAAAGATGCCACCAGAAAACTACAAGAGCTAATCAATGAATTTGGTAAAGTTTCAAGATACAAAATTAATGCACAGAAATCTCTTGCAGTCCTATATAGTAACAATGAAAGATCAGAAAGAGAAATTAAGGAAACAATAACATTCATCATTGCAACAAAAAGAATAAAATACCTAGGAATAAACCCACCAAGGAGGTAAAAGACCTGTACTCAGAAAACTATAAGACTCTGATGAAAGAAATCAAAGATGACACAAAAAGATGGAGAGATATGCCATGTTCTTAGATTGGAAGAATCAATATTGTGAAAATGACTATACTACTCAAAGCAATCTACAGATTCAATGCAATCCCTATCAAATTACCAGTGGCATTTTTTACAGAACTAGAAAAAAAAATCTTAAAATTTGTATGGAGACAAAAAAGACCCCGAATAGTCAAAGCAGTCTTGAGGGAAAAAAATGGAGCTGGAGGAATCAGACTCTCTGACTTCAGACTATACTACAAAGCTACAGTAATCAAGACAATATGGTACTGGCACAAAAACAGAAATATAGATAAATGCAACAGGATAGAAAGTCCATAGGTAAATCCACACACCTATGGTCAACTAATCTATGACAAAGGAGGCAAGGATATACAATGGAGAAAAGACAGTCTCTTCAATAAGTGGTGCTGGGAAAACTGGGCAGCTACATGTAAAAGAATGAAATTAGAACACTCCTTAACACCATACACAAAAATAAACTCAAAATGGATTAGATACCTAAATGTAAGACCGGACCCTATAAAACTGTTAGAGGAAAACATAGGAAGAGCACTCTTTGACATAAATCACAGCAAGATCTTTTTTGATCCACCTCCTAGAGTAATGGAAATAAAAACAAAAATAAACAAATGGGACCTAATGAAACTTCAAAGCTTTTGCACAGCAAAGGAAACTATAAACAAGAAGAAAAGACAGCTCTCAGAATGGGAGAAAATATTTGCTAACAAATCAACAGACAAAGGATTAATCTCCAAAATATATAAACAGCTCATGCAGCTCAATATTAAAAAAAGCAAATAACCCGATCCAAAAATGGGCAGAAGACCTAAATAGACATTTCTCCAAAGAAGACATACAGATGGCCAAGAAGCATATGAAAAGCTTCTCAACATCACTAATTATTAGAGAAATGCAAATCAAAACTACAATGAGGTATCACCTCACACCAGTTAGAATGGGCATCATCAGAAAATCTACAAACAACAAATGCTGGAGAGGGTGTGGAGAAAAGGGAACCCTCTTTCACTGCTGGTGGGAATGTAAATTGATACAACCACTATGGAGAACAGTATGGAGGTTCCTTAAAAAACTAAAAATAGAATTACCATATGACCCAGCAATCCCACTACTGGGCATATACCCAAAGAAAACCATAATTCAAAAAGACACACGCACCCCGATGTTCATTGCAGCACTATTTACAATAGGCAGGTCATGGAAGCAACCTAAATGCCCATCGACAGACGAATGGATAAAGAAGAGGTGGTACATATATACAATGGAATATTACTCAGCCATAAAAAGGAACAAAATTGGGTCATTTGTAGAGACATGGATGGATCTAGAGACTGTCATACAGAGTGAAGTAAGTCAGAAAGACAAAAACAAATATCGTATATTAAAGCATATATGTGGAACCTAGAAAAATGGTACAGATGAAGCAGTTTGCAGGGCAGAAATAGAGACACAGATGAAGAGAACAAACGTGTGGACACCAAGGGGGGAAAGCGGCGGGGGCGGGCAGGGGTGGTGGTGGTGGGATGAATTGGGAGATTGGGATTGACAGGTATACACCGATGTGTATAAAATTGATGACTAATAAGAACCTGCTGTATAAAAAAATAAAATAAAATTCAAAAATTCAAAGAAAAAAAGAATTGCTGAACAACAACAACAACAAAAAATTATGGTCACACCTTTTCCTTATCTCTCTGAAGGAGAAATTGCAACACTTAGGTTTTTAAAAAACGTTTCTTCATCAGGAGCTTCATAACTTTAAAACAATAATATTTAGGGAAAAAAAATATGTCTTTTGCCGAGAAATCATGCACCCCTCACTTGGGATTTAAATGAGTGGAAAAAGAAGCTGCCCTCTAAGACTGAGCGTCAGCTCTTAGCCCACTCATCCCTTTTGCTTCTGCACATCACTGTTGAGCTGTGTTTTTTTCTAGCCAGAGGTTATCAATTTACACTCTCCTCTGTGGGATTAAACACACAAGTGTTTGAGCAATTTGGAAAGATGCAAAAGTTTGAAGGATTCTACACTTGTAAAGAAAGAAGTTTGATACAGTTCCTTAAAGTTGAATGAGGGTTTTTTAAAATATATATTAATATTTAATTAATATATATATATTCTTTTCCATTATGGTTTATCACAGGATATTGAATATAGTTCCCTGTGCTATACAGTAGGCCCTTGTTGTGTATCCAATCTATATATAATAGTTTGCATCTGCTAATCCCAAACTCCCAATCCATCCTTCCCCCCTCCCCCTCCCCCTTGGCAACCACAAGTCTGTTCTCAATGTCTGAGAATCTGTTTCTGTTTCATAGATAATAAGTTCATTCAGTTCCTTAAAGTTGAGATTATTTTTTTCTTTTCACTCCCTAGATTTAGTCAGTATTTTTCTTTCATTTAAGGCAATAAAGTTCATCGAGTTGTGCTGAGTTCAGTATTGCATTCTTATTACCGGACTATTGTTTTTCAGACATTCTCTCGGGTGATAATAGTAATAGCTGCTGTGGATTGAGAATCTTTTTGGAGCTAGACCTCTCGCATACACTGCCTACAGAGTGCATGCTGTTATCCCCATTATACAGGGAACCGATGCTCCCAGAGGTTAAGAATTAATCCACATCTACTCAGTCACCAAGTAGCAGAGCCAATATTTGAACCCTGTCTGGCTTCACTGCTGGCTAGCTTTCTGTCCATTAATTGAGGTGATTTAATGGCGTTAAGATGTCAAGTGTGCCCTCATGTTTGGCTGCTTTTAAATACTTGTTTAGAGCAAAGGAATCACAGGATTCAGGTTGGGAGAGACTTTAAAGGTCATTTAATCCAAACTCCCTGTGATTCCTGCAAAAGCCTTGTTGAGTGATCTACCTCCCCCCACTTACCACTCCCCGCTATGCTTGTGCTTCTCTAGGGATATGAAACTCCCAAGGCAATGTTTCCGTTATTGGGCTATTTTGAAGATTATGAAGTTTTTCCTTGTACTGAGTCATTATCAGTCTCCTTTTCAGCCTCTGAAGCATGCAGAATACAGTTTACCAAGTACTGGAAGATAATATTCGTATTCCCATTTGGACTTCTCTACTTGATTACTTTTTACTTGATTTTTTTTCACATGATATAGTTTGAGGTCGAGTTTCCAAATCCTGCTTAATTTCCTCTTCACACATTTGAGTTGACCTCTATCCCTTTTCACTAGGGACATCCAGGGCACAAGACAGTTTTCTCGGTGAGGTTTCTCAGTTTTCTCAGACACATGGTGAGACCATGTGTCTGCCACTGAGTGTAAGTTCATGTCACTGTTGATTCATCCTGAGGTTACCGCTGACTCAAGCCCTGCTGTCTGTTTTGCCCATGTTACTGCTAATAATTTTCTTTTATTAGATCACTCCATTGACCAAAATTATCAGGACATTTTGAATTTTAATTTCTAACAAAACCTACTTCAAGTCATTTTGCTTCACAGACAAATTTTTATTTCTTTTGAATGATGTCATTTGTTTTCATTATACAAAGAATGTTTTGTAACACAGATGGATATTTGTTTTGCATTGTTCTGAAAGTTGAGGGAGGGAAGTGCTGGACCACCTTCACAGTGAGTAGATTGCACATAGGGGTCTAGAGATGCTCTCTGTTTCCTGGCAGATGAGTCTGCAGAAGTTTAACCTTGCTTGTAGCAAAATGTTGAGTGTAGAAGAACTGGGGATATACATGTGAAATTCTTAAAAACCTTGCCAATGTCCCATTCCACTGTGAGCTATTCTAATTTTTAGTATTTGAAACAAGGATGAAAATGGAGCTTTGCCAATCTGCAACACAAAATGATGAAGTTCTTCTAGTAGCTCGATTATGACTTTTTACAGAGTGAAATCATTAAAAGGTAGAATGAGAATAGATAACAAACATTACCTATAACTGAGGTTTAATCATTGACAAATGTAGCAATTACTGAGGCCTCAGGGTAGGCAAATGGGAATGACCTTAGGTCTAACTGATTTTTCCAAAATCTGGAATAGACAACACCTTTATTTCTTGCTCTAGAAGGAAATATATCACAAAACAAATCTTGTTTATGGAGATATTTTCTTTTCTGTATGTTTTACTATTACCAGCAACATTGTAGATGTACATGTCCAGAATGAAAGTGCAACAAAATTACATGTTTACCATTTAGTTATCTAGATATCAGCTCAAATATTTTCTGAAAATATTATAAAATTAAAAATTTCTCTGGATAAAGAATAAAAAGAAAATTTGGTGAATGGTGATAGTACTTGAGTTAAGCTAAAGTTAACTCAAGTTAACTATAGGTTGAAGCAACTAACTTGTGGTATTCAGTAACTTAGGTATATATAACAAAATAATCTTGGCAAAGGTCATAAAATAAAAGCTATTCACAAGTTTATCCAAACATGTGCAGTGGATTTTTGAGCATTCCAAAAGTGACTCTATCAAGAGTTACAAAGGAACATATATTTCTGTTGTTTTATTTCAACATCATTGCCATTGTTTTTATTATTATAGCTTTGTGGTATATATTCTAGTGAACTAATATTATAAGATAATGGAAGTTCCTCCATTTAAAAAAAATCAGTTATTTATTCTTGTTTATTTTCCAGATGAAATTTGTAATTATTTTTACCAAACTCCAAAACATTCATTCTTAGGTAATTGAGTAGAATATCATGAATTATATACATTTATTTTATACAATATTTTTAATACATTTTAGTGACTTTAATCTGGAAGAATTAACAATTCTACAAAATAAAATCTTCCTACCAAGTTAAATTGGATTTATTCATGATTATTTTTAATTTATTCCTTTTTTCTTTGGTAAAACCTTGAAATTTGCTTCAAAAAAATTACCACACACTTCTGTTAAGCCAATTTCTATGTAAGATCTTGTTTCTATTATGAAAACTATCTTTTCCATTATGTTTTCTGAGTTTTGTTGGTGTTTACAAAAGCATTTTAATAAGGGATCACCTTGATGAATTCCTACTATAATTTTCGAGTTAATTCTCTGGAGTTTTCTAGGCAGAGAATTTACTAGTATCATAATTTGGTCTCTCCTTTAATCATAGTTCACAATCTCTTCTCTGCAATTCAGTTTGACAATGGAAAGTTTATAAGTTGAGGGACTAAATTCTGATTCGAATGGATGTGGGACTGTTTTTATGTTTCCGTTCTGTTAATATTCACACATTTTAATGTAGAAATACCATTAATTACAGAAATATGCATCAGTTTTTGTTAATACATGATATATAGTAAATTAAATTTTCTAAAATAAGAAAACTTTAAAATTCTGGAATACACCCAACCCCAGAGTAAAAAAAGAATGTAGACTATATTTATTTCTACTTTTCTTATTGCTTTGGCAAGAATTTTCAGTGTTGAGTGAGTGACAACTTATATTTTTTATTGTTTTTGACTTCAATAAAAAATTTAAAAATCAAAATCCCTGAAATTCCTGAAATAATAAATGCTTATATTATTTTAACATAAGTCTGGATTCTGTCTGCTCAATTTTTCATTTAGAACTTTTGAGTCTGCATTCATTGGTTATATTGGTCTATTTTATCTTTCTCAGATTAGGATTTTAAGATTATACTGTCATCATAAAATGTATTGGGATATTTCTCTAACACAACCCCAATAGACAGCAGTGTATCCCAAATGCTGATCCACAGAAAAGTTCTCATAAGTCCCTGGTATAATGAGAAAAATAAGGAAAATATAATGGGTTTGAAAACCTAACTTGGTTTAATTCAAAGGATAGTTCTTAATTCTCAGGTTATGTACCTCCTATACTCTCAGTGTTAACATTTTTATTCTTTTCAAAATGATTGTGATGATAAGTGGTAATAAAAAATGTTTCTACTAGAAAAGATTAAAAGCTGGTAATTCCATCTTGGTCTCTCCAACTTTTCCTGTCAGCTTTCGTGGTTTGTGAAATCCAGAAGTTTGGAAACTATTATTCCAGAACAATTTACACAGAATGCAATAAATATAAATTTGCTTGTGTCTTGGGAATTGGAGTTATTCTGAAGCAGTGTAAAATAGTGTTTGAGAACATGGGCTTTCAGCTGTGTGACCTCTAGCAGTTATTTAACTATTCCAAGAATCATTTCCCTTACTCATGGAATAGGGCTAATAAGTAGGTGCCTCATAGGTCTGTTGTGAGGTAATATGTTACAACGTTTAGCATAATATTGTGTATATAGTAAGTACTCAGTAAAGATTCACTATTTACATTACTAATACTTTGATATTTTTCTCTGGGTTAAATATATTTTTCCTTAAAAAGTTTTCTGTTCTTGATTACATTTTTAAAAACTTTTAATTGAAATATAACATATATATTGAGAAGTACATAAATCAAAGTGTATCACTTGATGAATTAAGGTAAATTGAACATAGCCATGTAACCACCAGGTCAAGACATAGAATATTACCAGCATCTCAAGACCCTCTCCACCCCATACAGATACACACAGCACTTCACAAATGAAAGAAAATCATTCTCCCTAAAGGTAACCACCATCTTAGTTATTAAAATCACAGAGTATTTTGACGTTCTTATAAATGGAAGCATACAATATATACTCTTTCTTTGTATGGAGTCCTTTGTCTAGCATTCTGCTTGTGAGAGTCAAGTGTGTTGGTGCAGGTAGCTGTAGATTTTTCAGATCTATTACTGTATTATGTGCAGAGAACATGATTTTTAAAATTCATTCTAATGTTGAAATGCATTTAATTTGCTTCCAATTTCATGATTAGTATAGTCAAAGGTATAATTATCTAATTGGTCTCATTGAGAACCAACTCTTGATTTTATTAACATACAGTTTATTTTGTCTACTGGTTTTATGCAAACTAATTAAGATCAGCTCTTATCTTCATTAATTCATTTTTTCTTCTTCCCTGCAATTCTTCTTCCTAAACTTAAGTTGGCACTTAATTCATTTACTTTCATTTAGTGAAGATGTGTTTGCTTGTCTCAAGTGTACTTCTTTTCATGAGATGAATTCTAATTCTATTAGTAGGCAGAGCTTGGGTATATTTTTCTGAACACAACTAGATTGTTTTTAAATATTAGTTTATGGTGTTCTGAGTTTCCATATTTTTCTTTCTTCATACTCATTTTAGTGGGGAGTTGGGAAAGGTTCCACAGTTGCTACAACCAAACCCTTTATGAAGCTGTAAGTCTGCTGTACTGAAAATTTGCTAGTTGCACCCACCGCCCTGTTCATCTATCCACCCATCCTCCCATCCATCCTCCCACCCTCCCTCCCATTCATTCATTCATTCATTCAATCATCCATCGTCCATCCATCTATCCATCCATCATTATTATGTGTGACAAATAACACAAAGTGCTGGAAAAATTTAGGTGAACAAGATAGGTTTTCATAAAGATAAGATGTAGCAACTGAATGAATTAAACAGGGACTGACAAAACAAATACACATTTTAGAGAGGCAATTCTGACTGTAATGTGGAGAATGAATTTCAGTTAAGTGAATTAGAGTTTAGGAGCAGTTCTTCAAAGGACTGGGTGACCTTCAGGTGTTCATTGCTCATTAAGAGCTGCTGGGATATGGCAGTGGTGCCCAGAAGGGAACACCTTTTAGTACAGTCAATCTTTACCATGCACCAGACCTGGATTTTTGGCATGAGAATTAAAAACTCTGTCCTCAAAGAAAATGAGGTCTCCAACTGTTTTTTTAAAAATTCTTATTCTAGTCTCTAACAGGAATCATTAGAAATTATTATCATTCTAACTAGAGGCAAGTAGTAGTTATGAAGTCTTGAAATTTCCAGAATTGCTTCAAGCTGAATCTTAGCATTAAACTATTCATTGCCTTTTCCTGTGACTTTTTAAATACTAATGTAGCATTCTTAGCTCTTTTCAGAATCCAAATTCTATTTTATAGGGAATACTTTAAAATCTTTGAGGCAGCCTGCTCATCAAAAGCATGAAGAATTTTAACTAGATAATTCAAGACCAGTAAAAAGATATGTGACTATGCAGTAATAGAGCCAATTCCAATCAGCCATCCAGGAAGATTAACCTCATTAATTTAATGCAGTATCATATAACTTAATCTTTAAAAACATCTTTTGGAAATAAAGACCCCATACACACGACGACTGGTCAAAGCTGGAACATTTGGCAGTGATTTGAGAGGGGATTAGAAGAGGTGTAATCTGAATGGGCATCCTGCTGGATATGCGGGTTAAGGAACAATTTGGTGATTAGGTTTCTGAATCCGCACATCATACAGCTTTGTGTTCATGGGAAGTAAAAGGGGCTGCCTGTGTGCAGCACAAGTTTAAGAAAATGCCAGAAGTGCCTTAAAAGAGTAGTTGGTTATTCAGCAAAGCTCTGAGTCAGGCCCTATCCACAGGTCTGGTATGGCAACTGTGGGGCTACGGGCTATTAAAAGGGGCTTGATTGAACCAAAGGGAAAAGGGGAGAGGGAAGGATAAATAAGGAGTTTGGGATTAACATATACACACTACTAGGTATAAAGAGGTAAACAACAAGGACCTACTCTACAGCACAGGGAACTATACTCAATATCTTGTAATAACCTATAATAGAAAAGAATATGAAAAAGAATAGATATGTGTGTGTGTGTGTATATATATATATATATATATATACATATCACTTTGCTGTATATCTGAAACTAACACATTATAAATCAACTATCCTTCAATGAAAATTTTAAAAAAGGGAGGGGCTTGATTGAAAGAAATTATAAGCATGGAGGTCTTAGGTCTCAGTTTTGAATCTCCTTTTCTGTGCACACCATTTTCATAGAATTAACTGAAAGGCTCTAAGAAGGTTGCAATTTGTAACCCTAAGCAAGCTGTTAATGATTTGGTGCCCTGTCTTTTTCCTACTCACTTGCTAACACATTTAGTTACGATGTTGTTACATTGTTCTCTCGCCTTGATTTAGAAGAGAGCAGTGATCACTGGCTGGTAAAGGGCTTAGATACTGCTCTTCGGGGTGGCAGGGGTGGGCTGGTGGTGAGGGCAGAATGTGGAAGTGGGAGGCAGAAGGAAAGAAGGGAGAAAGGAAATGGCAGGCTTAGTCCAATACATCTAAAAAGGTGTTTGAGTTCCTTCAGTGAAGTCTGTTAAATGAAGGAATCATTACACGGTATCTTGTTGAACAAGTATGGTAACTGAAAAAAGTAAGTGAATTATTAGTCCACTCTTATCTAATCAGAGTTCAAAATTCTTATTTTTTTTCATCAATATGTGGTCTTAAGAATTTTAAGAATTCATCAGAGATGAATTGTTCAGTGCTTTTCCAGAGGTTATGAAGAAATTATGAAATCAAGGTAACAAGCACTGGCAAATTATAGTTGGTAGCAAAAGGAGAATATTGGAATTCTCCAAGTAATTTATAAGACCTCAGCAAGGGGATTTTTATTATCTATTTTCTAGATCACTGAGTACCAATATCTTCCAGTAGAGGGGGGTAGAGGGTCAATTCATTTGACTCTGGGGCTCAGAAAATCCAACTTAAAAACAATTTAAAATAAAAAATTCTAGTCTCTTAGGGCAAAATTTCAGAACAGCCGTCCCTTGAGTACTTACCAAACCTAAGTTTTGCTTAATTTCTTGACTTAGTGGTGTTAGTAGATGTATTCAATATTTGTATAATTTGCTATGATACACTAACCCACTGAAACACATGGTGATCAGCTATCATTCTAGAACACTAAACAATATAATATTATCATTGAGAGCAATTCTCCTTTTTTGAGGTTGATAACTTATTCTAGGAATGGGTTTGACTTCCCTGGCCACAGTACCTCTGCCAACACCATTATTCGAAGGCTCACAGAATGTCTGAGATACCAACAAACGATTCAATATAATATGTCCTCACATCAAAGAATCCATTTTGTGGTGAAGAAAGCAAAATAATGGGCATGTGTTTACTGGTTCTATAATACAGCACTTCACCTGGAAGCTACTGGCCTAATAGAACATTGGCATGGCCTCTGGCTTAGAGACAACACCTTTCTGGATTGGGTGATATTCGCGTTTGATGATGTAATATTTATGTTGAACCAAAGGCCATCATATTGTGCTATGTCCCCCACAGCTAGAAGACATAGGTCTGGAAACCAAGAGAAAATCAATTTTTTTCCTTAACCATCAATTCCAGGGATCCACTTGGGAAATCCATGCTTCTGGTCCCTGAAACACTATGCACTGATGACTTAGAATTTCTGATTCCTAGAAGATGGGGATGAAGTGCCTCTATCAAAGCACATAGTAAAATTTCCACTAAACTTAAGATTACATTTACCATTTGGTTAATTTAGGCTCCTCATGCTGGTAGATCAGTAGGGGGAGAAAAGTAGTTAATGACAGCAGAGATAAAGAACATTTTCGATGGGATTCACTGAGCATAAATAAGTCCCAACAAAACTTGAAAACATGTCCAGGGACCAGGCAATTTTTTTCCCAGTGCTTGAGATGGAAGATTCTCCTTAGCTTCATGTTATGGAAGGTAGTTCCATAGCTTGCCCTAAAAGGAAAGAATGGAACAGAAAAGACTGAAAATTCAGGCCAGGTTGCATGGGGTGAACATCAAGTGTGGAATTTAAATCCTAGTAATCCTTTTAAACACTGGGTAAAGGAGTAGTACGGTGTGGAAGAAGTTTCTATTCCAACAAATTTGTTCAAAACTTTCTCCAGCAGTGGGTGGCATTCTGACCGGTCACTTCTCTGCTCTTCAGTTTCCTCACTGGCAAAATAAGGATTATTTTAAACCAATTAATATGTAAATGAAAAAGAAAAAGAAAAGGGATTGCTGCCCCCTCCAGGTTGGAAGGGAAAGGTTTGATGTAATCAGCTTGCCACCGCGTAGATTGTTGGTCTCTCACAAGGCGGTCCCTCACTGGTCTCTGCTGTTGACAGGAAAGAAAATAAACAACAGCAGTACCTAGATCAGTGTTGATGAGAGGAGGTCTGTGCAGTTAGACCTATAGATAGTCACCATCCCTGCTACCATAGCTACTCTGTTCGTGGACCCATTTTGCAAGCACTTGGGTGGCCAAAGACAGAAGATGGCTGATATCCACTGTGCGAGTCACCCCGTTGAACAGATTATTCTGTGCCTCCTCTGAGATGGATGGGCACTTAATAGACACTGACATGAGAAAAAAGTCTGTATTCTTTGTGGCTGCTGCTAATTAATGGTCTAGCCACATGCTAGACTAGACCTCCTGGTCTCCAGTGTTCTAATCTTGTTCCCTCCAGATTCCTAACCCACCAGCCAAGACATTTGTCACTGCCCATGAGTTTATCCTTACTTCACACCATTTCTCCCTCCACGCAAGGTCGATGACCACATGTACCATTAAAAGCTCTGTGTGCTGGGAAGAGTCCCCTCACTCCTTCTTTTCAAGGCTACTCCTGTGTGAGACTTCAATGCAGAAGCATCAGTCTTTTTTACGCTCATACCAGTATATGTATTAAGATGACCCACCTGTGACTTAGGCCTGAGTATCTTCCTCTTCTCCTCTTATCTTGTTTTAAGAAAACTCCAACAAGACCATAGGTGTGAGCTAAGGGAGAAGTATCAGTGCAGCTGGGTAGGTGAAATGCTGGTCGAGGCCATCTGTTTATATTTTATACTTATGCCCTCTGGACCTGCTTTGGTCTGATCCCAAATGTATCTCTCTCATCAAACAATTGATTTCTTCTGTGCCTATCCAAATATATAACTCTATGAATCTGATAATGCCCAGGTCATGATTGGAACGCTCTGGTTTAGAGTCCTTTGACGTCCCATGACCAGAGAGTCTACCTAGCAGCATGCCCGAAGCTGCTTTTTTGAAGGGACAGCAGTGGTCTGCCGCAGACAGCAGGGTCTCGCTCCAGAACTCTGAGTGAGTCTGTGTTGAGACTTTCCCACTGGGGTTTGACAGAGACTCCGACAGCCTCCTTATCTTACTTCTGTCCCATGGGATCTGCCTGAATGGCAAGACAGCTTGCACTCCACACTGAATGTTTGCAGAGCCTTCATTGCTCCGGGAACTACTCAAAACTGGCAGTCTCTCCAATCACCTGATAAAAGGGTTGGAGCTGTATTTCGAGGTATGAATTATGGTGTCACCAAAATCCAAAAAGGTCTACCAAGGGCTGTGTCTCTTTCATAATGGTAAGAGTTATAATGTGCAATAACTTACCTTTCACCTTGGAGATTTCCCAAACATGATGCCAGAACTTCACTGATTCAAAGGCCCCTCAGTGAAGTTTAATAACCCTTCCCCACTCTCTGACATGAATCTCTCTTTCCAGGGCATAAAAGGGTATTTACCATTTCCTGCTCACAAAGTGTATTAACATAATGTCAGCAGTACAGCATGATATCCATATTGATTATGTGTTCAGGGACCAGGAACAAGATGAACACATGGAGTTCACTGGACCCGCTCTAAGGTAGACTTGGGCCAGGACTCTATCACCTGGCCTCCATATGCTTCACTCTAACAGGGGGACCATCATGGTATTTTGCCCATTATTTTTCCAATTATTATTACTATAAGCTCAGTTCATATGTCTAATAGCCCTTGAAAGATCTGAGTATTACCCTCCGTAGGTCTCTTTAGGTGTAATTATTGTACATACTTAAATGGTGGCACTGCAGAGTCATTCTTCAAAGGGACTTGTCCTCCCTTTCAATCAATGAGCTCTGGACCTGAGAACTGACTCAGGTCTGCAAACTGGGTGAAGGTTCATAATTTTCCATTACGGCGGGTTGTATCAGCTTTCTGCTCACCCACTTTTGAGCTCTTTTGGTTGCAGAAGTCAAGCAACACCCTCATTTGTTGTCCATCTATCTCACTTCATGCTTTTTTTTTAGTCATCGCCATAGATCTCTGCACATCAAGGCCTCAGTTGCCTTTCTGGCCTTGTTTTTCATTATGGAAATTATACTTTCCTCTGATGGTTGTTTTCCTCCATCCGATCTCTGATATTCCAGAATCTTCTCATCCTATTGCCACTAGGGAGTCCAGTAAAATAGCACCAGCTCTGGCCACCATCAGCACTGGCCCACGGAAGTCCTGAGCCTCTTAACAGTGGTGACACTCCTCCTTGGTGCAGCCTACATTGTTTTGGTGAAGGAAGTGCCCTTGGGTTTTCTCGGGAAATATAATAGTAAGCTGGCGGGTTCTCCGTTCTTCTAATGTAAATCCATTCGAACATGTCCACCTCTCTGATTCTTCTGGCAGTTTTCTCAAACTCTGCTGAGGAAGTTCTGGCATCTCCACCTCATTTTACTGGGAAGCTATTCAGGCAGTGTCATTAGGATTGGCACCAGGTGTCCTTGCTCAGATGCTAGATGCTGGGTCATGGGAGCGTGCCCATATGTCAATCAGTGCTCCCCTACCTCACCTTACCCTCCAACCCCTTAGTCCAACACCCTCAAGGTGTTTTCCCACGTATGTTATGCTGGTTCCTTTGAAACATGTTGGCTAGGTCCATTTCTTCCCACAGCAGGGACTGTACTTTCCCAAGGGTCCTCACTTTTCGAAGAAACGTTCAGTTTCTTTTGTTACTCTGCCAGCCTCAGACAGGGACAGAAGGACAGCCAGTAAACGGTGCCTTCATGAACAAGTTATCACAGTGAGTGACTGGAGCTGATCCCACCAATGACTCTGAGAAGTTCTGTATAAGATACCTTGCAATTGTCCCATTGAGGGTGAGGTAGCTCGAATATTTATCCACCAGCCCCTACCCCTCATTGGCCAGGGCTTGCTTCTGGGGGTGTTGACTTACCCACTTTTCTGGCCTGCCCTGCATGCAGGCCAAGACTCTTAGGCAGTGAGACACAGGGGCTTGAAGAGGAAGTCACCAGTGTGTATGGAAATTGTCCCCTAAAGCCACATGTGACCTCCAGAAAAAAAGCACAAGGTGGGACACTGACAGTGTCTGCCACAGGTACAAGATTTCTTTTTATCTTATTTAGAGTACTTAGCCTTGTCTCATTCTCTGAGTAGTTTTCACTATTCTTTCATTCGTCCAATAAATATTTATACTGAGTACCTCCTATTCGACTAAGAAGTTGCTCAATATTTTGAACCATCTATTGACTTCTTTAAAATATTTTAATAAAGCAGAATGGCTTTTTCTGTTCTTCTTAGTTGTATGAATTTTCTTTCCAATCCATATCTAGTAACAAATGACCTTTAAATCTGGATACTTTGAGTTCATGTAATGTTTTTATTCCCACTCACTTAGTTTCATCTCTCTTCTGCATTAATTATAAAACAATGAAAACTAGATCAATAGGTTTAGTCTCCAGGCAACAGAAGAAACACCAATCAATTTAGTCTTAGGCAGAGCCTTTTGCAAACCCAATTCTTTAAAGACACTGGACTTTTAAAAAAATTATAAATGTAACCAGTTTTTGAACATTTGTTTTATTTGATATTGTCTTTTACTGTAGATAAGAGATCTTAGGAATATAAAGCACTTAATAAACAAGTTGAATCAATCAATGTTAAAAATTTATTTAGAACTAATCTCTTCAAAAAAAGAGTCTAAAAATGTGAATGTCATGAAAAACGAAGTCAGGTTAAGGATTCATTCCACATTAAAGGAGACCAAGGAGATATGAAAGTAAATGCAGAGTAGATCCTGGAGTAGATCCTGGACCAAGAACAAATGCTATAAAAGACATTATCAGGACAATTGGAGAAATTTGAATAAGGACTAAAGATTAGAAAATAGTACTGTATTCTGTTAAATTTCCTGATGATCTTAGAAAATACACTCTGAAGTGTTTAAGGGGAGAGAGAGAGAGAGAGAATGATAAAACAAGTGGGACAAATACACTTAAATGGCAGAATTGGGTGACGGGTATCAAAGAATTCTTTGCAATAGTTCTGTGCGTATTTCTGTAAATTTAAAATTATCTCAAAATAAAAAAGCAAAAACAACAGAAATCCAAACTTATAAAGATGGTACCAGAGAAGAGTCCTTTGGTGGAAATCAGAACTCAGCTGCTAAGTGAAACTTCTCTTTCATCTACCTTACACTCCTTATTGTGGATAAATATGTTACATTATCCTGGACTCAATGTAGCATAATAAAACTAATTTAGCTCTTTTATGGTTAATGGTGGATTGTAAGTTACAGAAGTGTGAATTTAATTAGGGTAACATGTGAAAAAGCCTGACACATATTAGACGTACACTAAATCTTGGTAGCCTTTCCTCCTTTACTTCCTCTTGCAGCAATTCTCAACTGGATGCTGGACACATAAATTTGATACTATTGGTTGTGATATCTGACAAGTGATGGAGGAGAATTATGCATAATGCTCAGACCCAACTCAGAAGCATTTACATCAGTTTTTATATTTATGAAAGTGTCTCACGTATGAATCTGGGTTGAGGAGAGAAAAGGCTTGAGAATGGCTTCCTCACAATATTGATAAGCTTTCAGTCATATTTCTTTTTTTCTGAAATAATTTCTTATAAATTTCACATTTTAGGTGTAAAGGAAATGGAGTTGTTTCTAGTGAGTCTAGACAGTTTTCTTTTATATTCTGTTAAGATTCCCTTTATTTTATTTACATATTTTCCAAGTCTTTTCTGTAACATGGGTTAAAAGTGAATAAAAGTAGAATCAATATTTTCTCTTAAGTTGGGAAATAGGTTAGCTGAATAAAGTGGCCACTGTTTTCTAAATAGAGGATCAAGAGATATGACCTGACAACACGTCGTTTAAGACACAGTCTAGGAGATATAGTCAAAATTTTAAATGTTGGGAGCTTGAGGACATCTTGAAGGTATATGGGAAGAATATACCTTTGAAATTAGGATTTGCCTAGAGAATTGGGTTCTATTTTATTTAATTTAACAAATATGTCCCAAACAGAATTCAATTTCCTCCAGTGTATTCCCATCATTATTTCTCTATTTACTGATATAATAAAGGCAATGGTGACACATTTACTTTTCACTTGTGAAGAAACAATTTTATATATTTTTTTAAAACTTTCTTAAGGTCTACATAAATATTTATTTAAATGGTATGATGCTATGTTTTAGCCCAGAATATTGTACCTCCAATCTGTGTCAATGACAAATTTGAATCACATTCTCTAATAGGTTTTAAACATTTAACAAGTCATGTGGTTCAAATTAGAAATAACTCCAGATCTTTTAAGGGCAATATTTAAGAAAAGGAAAGCACAGTGCTCTTCTTGGAAATGGCCAGTTGCCAGATTTGTTGGTGGCATATGTAGAGGTGGGCTCCTGTTCAACAGATCTGAAGACAGAGCCTCATAGAGTGGTCCCTGTTAGTGTTGTCTAACTAGCATGAGCACCAGTTTTAAAATATTCCCCAGGAGATTTTGATTTTCAGTTAAGTTTGGGTAACACAGTTGTATAGTATAAATCTTCAGAGTTTTCAAAATATTTTTGGGTGCTACATTTATATAAGATACTATGTTAGACTTGATATCTGGGGGAAAATTTATGACTTTAATTCAACAAACATTAAATATCTACTCTGCTAGGAAGTTTAATGTAAGATGTCATGATATTCAATATAATGGCATTCACTGAAGGGAGAAAAAATCTAAATAAATTTAAATTAGATTAAAATACAAAGTATGTTCTCTGATCACAGTTCTCTGACCACAGTTCAATGAAATTAGAAATGAATAACAATAAAATTCAAAAAAAAATCTTACCTTAAACGCAAAAAAATCCATATTATTAAAAATAAACATTAAGAAAAGAGAAATGAATAACAGAAAGAAACACAGGAAACTCACAAATAATGTGTAAATTAAACAACACACTACTAAACAACTGAGTCAAAAAAGATATCACAAGAAAAATTAGAACATACTATGACATGAATGAAAATGAAAATACAATATACCAAAGCTCATGGATATAGTTAAAACAGTAAGCAGGGGAAAAGTATAACTGTAGATGTCTGTATTATAAAAGAAGAAAAACAAATCAATACCTTAACTTACAACCTTAAGAAACTAGAAAGAGAAGTGTAAACTAAACCCAAAACAAGCAGAAGGAAGAAAATAATAAAGATAAGAGCAGAAATAAATGAAACAAAAAACAATAGAGAAAGTCAACAAAACCAACAAACCCAAAAGTTTGTTCTTTGAAAAAATGAACAAAATTTACAAACCTTTGGCTGAATTTACCAAGACAAAAAGAGATAAAACTCAAATTAATAAAATCAATAGCAAAACAGGGAACATTCTGACCTTATGGAAATAAAAGTGATTAGAAGGGAATAATTGTATGCCTATAAATTCGTTAACAGATAAAACTGATAAATTCCTAGAACACAAACAACGGACTCAAGAGAAACAGAAAATCTGGATAGATTTCTATTAAAGAGATTGAATTAGTAATCAAAAACCTTCCCACAAAGAAGTGCTCAGGCCCAGATGACTTCACCAGTGAATTCAACCAAATGTTTAAAGAAAATTAACAGCAAACTTCCACAAACTCTTCCAAAAACAAGATGAAGAAAGAAAACTTCCCAACTCATTCTATGAGGCCAGTATTATTCTCATACCAAAACCTGACAAAGAAATCCCAGGAAAAGAAAACAATAGACCAATATCTCTTTTGAATATAGTCACAAAAATCCTCAACAATATACTAGCAAACCAAATTTAACAATGTATAAAAAGTAATGTATACACCATTCCCAAGTGAAATTGATCTCAGGAATGGATGGTTGGTTCAACATATGAAAATCAGTGTAATATACTATATTAATAGAAAAAAGGGCAGAAAACAAATGACTATCATAATAAATGCCGAAAAAGCATTCAACAAAATCCAATAATCATTCATTTCAAATCAGTCAGCCAACTAAGCATAGAAAGAAATTTTCTTAACATGATAAAAGGCATGAACAAAAAGCCACAGCTAACATCATATTTTAAGGTGAAAGACTGAAAGCCTTCCCCCTAAGATCACAAACAAGACAAGCATGTCTGCTCTCCCCACTTCTATTCTACATTGTACTGATGTTCTCACCAGGGCAATTATTCAAGGAAAAGAAACAAAGTCATCCAGATTGGGAAGGAAGAAATAAAACTATTTTTATTCACAAATGACATTATCTTGTATATGGAAAATGTAAAATACCCACAAGAAAATTATTAAAACTAATAAACAAATTTAGTAAGATTGCAGAATAAAAGATCAATATACAAAAATCAATTATATTTCTGTACAGCAACAATGAGCAATCTGGAAATAAAATTAAGAAAACAATTTCATTTACAATAACATCAAAGAGAATAAAATATATAAAACAAATTTAACAAAAAAGTGTAAGACTTGCATACTGAAAACAGTGTTGTAAACAATTAAAGAATTGTAAACAATTAAAGAAGACCTAAGATAAATGGAAAGACATCTCATATTCATGTGTCAGAATACTTAGCGTTATTAAGATGGCAATGCATCCCAAACTGATATACAGATTACTGTAATCTCCATCAAATCCCATCTGTCTTTTGTTTGGTAGAAATTGAGAATTTGTTTGTAGAATTCATATGGAAATGCACAAAACCAAGAATAGTCAAAACAATCTTCAGAAAGATGAAAAAAGTCTTGAAAATTCCCAATTTCAAAACTACTACAAAGCTACAATTATAAAGATAGTGTGGTATTTGCATAAGAATAGACATATAGATTAATAATATAGAATTGTGAGGCCATAAATAAACTCTTACATTTATGGTCAATTGATTTTTGACAAGAACGTCAAGACAATTCAGTGGGGAAAGGGTGGTTTTGTCAACAAGTGGTGCTGGGACCATTGAATATCCACATGCAAAAGAATGAAGCTGGACCCTACCTCTACCATATACAAAATTAACTCAAACTAGATCATACCTAAATATGATACAGTATTATAAAACTTTTAAAAGAAAACATGAGTAAATTTTCATGCCTTCTATTAGGCAATGGTTTCTTACATGTGACACCCAAAGCAGGAGCAATGAAAGAGAAAGTTGACAAGATGGACTTCTTCATGGTTAAAAACACTTGTGCTTCAAAGAATATTGTCAAGAAAATAAAAAGACAAGTCAAAGAATGTGATATTTTCAAATTGTATATCTGATAAGGGACTTTTAACCAGAATATATAAAGAACACTTACAACTTAACAATAAATAGACAACCCGATTAAAAAATAGGCAAAGAATCTAAATAGACATATCCCCAAAGAAGATATACAAATGGCCAATAAGCACATGAAAAGATGGTCAACATTATTAGTCTTCAGGGAAACGCATATCAAAACCCTATGAGATACCACTTCATGCCCACTACGATGGCTATAATTTAAAAAAACAAACAGAATAAAATAGAAAGCAACAAGTGTTGATGAGGTTGTGGAGAAGTTGTGACTCTCAGACATTGCTGGTAGGATTATAAAATGATGTGGCTGCTTTGTTAAAGAGTTGGGTAGTTCCTCAGAATGTTCAACATTGAGTTACCATATATCCTTGCAATTCCAATGCCAGTTACATTCCCGAGAGAACTGAAAACATATGTTCACACAAAATTTGTACATGAATGTTCATATCAGCATTATTCATAATAGACAAAAAGTGGAGACAATTCAAATACCCATCAACTGATGAGTGGATAACAAAATGTGGTATATCCATGTGATTTGGCCATAAGTGGAATGAAGTATTGATATATCCTGTAACATTGTTGATCCTGAAACTATTATGCTAAAGAAGCCAGACACAGAAGGCCACATATGATATGATTGCATTCATATGGAATGTCCAGAACAGGCGAAATCATAGAGCAGAAAGTGGTTACCAGGGATTCCGGTGAAGGGGGAATGAGGAATAACTGGTAATGGGTAGGGTTATTTTTTGGGAGGGGTGATATATATGTTCTGGAATTAGATAGTGGTGATGCTTTTATAATTTTCTGAATATACTCAAAACCACTGAATTTTATACTTTAAAAGGGTGAATTTTATAGTATTTGAACTATATATCAATTTTTAAAAAGATACCTAGATTTTATTTTGTTTCCTAGGTACCTTGCACAGGTATACCTTCTGGGAAAATCACTTAACTCCTGCCCAGAAAACAGAGTTAGAATAATGGGATAAACATTACAAGAAGAAATATTTCATGTCAGCACCATTTGATCATTCAAAAAAGTAAAAGAAAAGGCTTCGCTCGTGGCACAGTGGTTAAGAATCTGCCTGCCAGCGCAGGGGACACGGGTTCAAGCCCTGGTGTGGGAAGATCCCACGTGCTGCAGAGCAGCTAGGAGTGGGCGCCACAACCACTGAGCCCGTGCTCTGGAGCCCACGAGCCACAACAACTGAGCCCGCGTGTCACAACTACTGAAGTCTGCGCGCCTAGAGCCCGTGCTCTGCAACAAGAGAAGCCACTGCAATGAGAAGCCTGCGCACTGCAACGAAGAGTAGCCCCCCGCTCGCCGCAACTAGAGAAAGCCCGCGAGCAGCAAAGACCCAGTGCAGCCCCCCCCAAAAATAAATAAAGGCTTAGTGATGGATTCTCTCTTGCTAGACACTAGGGATGTAGTTTGAGCAAGACAGGAATGCATCCTGCTTTTAAGTGGTATACAGTCTAGTCAGTGAATTTCCTGCAGTTGGAGTTGTCCAATAATAAAATGGCCTCCCTCCAGAGGCGTTAAGATGTCCTTTCATTACAGATGACCACCTTTGGGGATGTTACAGATGGAATTCAAGTCCTGGTTAAACGTCCAAGACGTTTAAGGCTCCATTAGACCTGAAATACTGATCCTCTGACAAGCCTCATTACTGTGCCAGTGATTGCTAGCTTGGTTTATAGGATAAAGAAAATTAAAAAGTGCTGCAGGATTTTGGTCTTATATTTAAAAAATACTTATTGCAGAATTGGAGGCACTAAGAAGAGAATGCATGTGGTGTCTACTGCAGTTATAACTACCTACTTTTCCCTTACTTATGTATTCTGTTTGTTCCCACTCTGCTTAATCTATGTAGAGGTTTTATTGTTTTGTTTCTGCCTGTATGATTTGCCTGCTCTTTAAAATTTATTGCAGTAGTCATCATATGAAAAGGAGAGTAGCAGCCTTCAAGGATCTCTTCGAAAAGAAATGGGGCCCTCAGATTGTTTCCATGTCCTGGCTATTGTAAATAGCGCTGCAATGAACATTGGGATACATGTATCTTTTCAAATTATGGTTTTCTCTGGGTATATGCCCAGGAGTGGACATGGAAGCAAACTAAATGTCCATCAACAGAGGAATGGATAAAGAAGATGCGGTACATATATACAATGGAATATTACTCAGCCATAAAAAGAACAATGCCATTTGCAGCAACATGGATGGACCTAGAGATTGTCATACGGAATGAAGTAAGTCAGGCACAGAAGGACAAATATCACATATCACTTATATGTGGAATCTTAAAAAAGGGTACAAATTAACTTATTTACAAAACAAAAGTAGAGTCACAGATGTAGAAAACAAACTTATGGTTACCAGGGGATAAGGGGGGAAGGGATAAATTGGGAGATTGGGATTGACATATATACACTACTGTATATAAAATAGATAACTAATAAGAACCTGCTGTGTAACACAGGGAACTCTACTCAATACTCTGTAATGGCCTATATGGGGGAAAAAAAAGAGAGTGGATATATGTATATGTATAACTGATTCACTTTGCTGTACACCTGAAGCTAACTCAACATTGTAAATCAACTATACTCCAATAAAAATTAAAAAAAAAAACAAAAATGGGACCCCCAGAATGTTACTGCTGAACAGGTTTGAAGTCAGATAGACTCAACTTTAAATCATGGCTCCTCCTTTTAATAAATGGATGGTCTTCCTCAAGTTATTTTATTTCTCAGAGCCTCAGTGACTTCATCTGTAAAAACATTTAACTTGCAAGTCTGTTAAAAGCTTTAAAAATTATTTATAATCTTGGCACAGAAGAATGGCAAATATTATCATCGAGATTTTTTTGATTAGCACAAAAGTGAATTAAGTACTAAGGATGGTCTCTTTTCCTTTTTACAAGATTTTTATTCAAAATATGCCTCTAATTTTGAATATAAAGACCAGCCAAATTATTTTTTTCTAGAATAGAGAAGCATTTAAGTACAGAGAAACCGTGTAGGATATTAGAAAGAACGTTGAAGCTGAATTTGGAGATTTAAGTTCCATCCTTAACTCTAATGTAAGTAATTGTGTTGTCTTAAATAAATATTTTATATTTTTGGGCATCAGCTCTCTCATCTCCTTAATGTGAGGGTTTTGCAAAACAGTTTTCCTCGATTAAGTCAATTGTTGGAAACTCTGAGTTGAACAAAATCAACTTAAAAAAAAAAAGGAATACTTCTCAGAGCCTTTTTATGCCAATATGCATTGTGATTCTCAAGTAGGGAATATACTGTGCAGTGTTTCTTAGATTTATTGGAGCACTGCACCACTTTCTATAGACCGTCTCACAAAACCAGTGTGGCACAGACACACACTGGGAAATCCTGCCCTTCCTAATATCTAAGGAAGCTCCTTCCAACTCCTATGTTAGGTGAGCTGTCTCCTGCACCTAAGAGTTGTCTAAACTCAAGGGAATATAAACCTCTTTGAGTTTTGGTTTTAAGTCTATAAAATGAGGACAATTGCTATCTGTTTACTTCACAACTTGGTGGGAGGACTAAATAAATAATGCATTTGAAAGTGCTTTATAAACTATAAACCACTTTACAAATACAAGGGTCTTTCTCTTATTCATATTATTATAAGAGTTGTAAAAACTTGAAGTTTTACTAAGAATATTCAAGAGAATATAAACAACAAATGTATGTACATGTTTATACCGAATTCAAGACAAGAGAAGTATGCCCCACACCAAGGAACTTTTCTGCTTATTGTTTGGTCTTGAGTTTAATCAATATGATGCATTATGTAAGTATTTGTGATTTGCCATACCCTCAGAATGCCTGCTAATATAATTAACAAGTAATTAAACTGTGAAGGCCCAGTGGGCTCTGTAATTGCTGAGGGACAGAGAACACTCGTACATATTGTGTTTCCCATGTGCTGTTCTCAAAGGATGGAGTCAGTGCCTTCGGACGTGAGAAATAGAATGGTTATGGGAGGCTGACGGGTAAAGATACAATAAAGATATGTGACGAAATGGAAAGAACGTGTTTGGAGCCAGAAGACCTGAGTGTGGTTCTAATTATTCCTTTCACTGGCTGAGTGATTCTGGGCAAGGCATAACCCTCTGATAATCAGACATTTCCTCTATAAAATTTCTTCATATAATGTCTTTTTAGGGGTAAAATATTATATGGCTGTTGTGAAGAAAAAAATGACCAAATCTCTTGTATTTCTAATTTGCTATAAAAATACTAGGTTTGAGGCTTTGATAGATATTTGAAGTATATGCTGCATTTATGAACAAGAAACCATCAGAAAATTCTGATTACTTAAGTATCTACCAGCTTCTTTGACCCCTTTTTGCATTAAAAAGCACATGAAAATATAATATACCACAAAAAATATATAATATACTGTATACAAGAAGATAACTATTATCACGTGGAATTCAATGCTATTTAGTCTATGGTGGACCTTATCTAAATCGATGTTTTTATATTCTTGATCTTATAGTATGGGACATCCTCTAAGAATGATTTCACTATAATACAGATATAAAAAGAGCATTTAAAAAAAACTATAATTTCTAATAGTCAGTGTATCTCTTCCTTCTTTACTTATAAGACTCTCCCTATATCCATAGACAAAATAAATACTAACTTAGAAAGTATAAAATACTCTTATTCACACTAACAATATGCTATATTTCTGGAAAAAATAATCGCAGCAGCAGTTTAATATGATATTTGTCTCCCTAGAGATAGGATTGGACTTAGGTTATTTTTCTGAAAAGGAACTGGTTACTGGCTTTTTAACCACAAACTCCTTTTTTCCCTATAAATAATATTTCTTTATGCTACATAATGATCAATGGATATTTCTTTAGAAAGTTTGATGAAGGAAGCATTACAATAACCAGTTATATAAATTACACTTAATGAGTCAGCTTCATAGTAAACCATATAAGATTCTTAATTTTGAACAACTGTTTAGTGCAACAAACGTGAAGACAAAGAATTGCCTTTATAAGGTTGGAGAAGTGGATTGAATATTGTCTAGTTTGCTCTTTTTGTTACAGTGAATTTCAAGATCAGTTTTTCTGTTATTGAAGGAGTTGGAATCAATTTTCTTTGCAACAATGAGTACAATACATATGGGAAAACCATTGTGTTAGAGTGGAAGCTGGCATGGTCAATGGATATGGTTTGTTAAAAGCTAGTATGAGCGTATGTGTAGACAACAACCCAGAAAATGAAACAGATAAACCAGTCCCTAAAGGAAGCAAGAGCTTCAATGGCAACTTAAGAAATTAGATACAACTCAGATTATAATTTACAATGCTGTGTATGCATCTGGATCCCTAGGCAGTGTTCCTTGTGCAATTACAGCATCACTAAAGTTATATAATCACCTGAGGGAAAACCTAAAGATACCAGTTTCTTGTCACATGGGTCTCTGAGCAGAACTGCTCACAACATGGCAGCTTACTTCCCCCAAGTGAGAAATCCAAGTGAAAGCAAGTGAAAGATGACTCCCCCCAAGGCCGAAGCCATGGTCTTTTTTTAACCTAATCTTGGAAGTGACATCTTACTACTTCTACCGCATTCTATCTGTTAGAAGCAAGTCACTAAATCCAGCCCACATTCAAGGGGAGGGAATTGCACAAGTCACGATAGCATGAAGCAGAGATCATTGGAAATCATCTTTGGGGTTGCCTAATTTACACACTCTTATAAAAAGACCAAACTTTCTGTAGCCATGGAAACAAATAACCACCATACCAATTTTAAACCCATTTAATAGATGAACAACTTGCCTCATTAAACACGCTTTTGCAAGCCCAGCCAATGCGCATTGTTAACATCTCACTTTTGTAACTCAATCAATCTGGAATAAATTCACTCCAGTTAGCACACCTCTGAGCAAAAGTCTCATTCAAGTAACCATGATTAAACAGATGATGACCATGAAAATCCACCAATCTTTGAACTTCACTGATTTCCCCAAACCCTCTGTAAGATCAGTAGTCTGCTCTGCTTGGAAAGACTGTTCCTGATCAACATAGCTCTTCCCTACTATGTCAGCAATAAATTCAGTTTTATGTTTTTGTTTGTTTGAGGTATTGAGTGCAGGTCTATCACCCTCTGACAATCCAATACATAATGTTTTAAGCTTACTACTAAGTTTGGGTAGTAAGTTGTTGGGAAGCAAAAGCTAACTCATACACTCTGGCAAATAACAGGTCCATCACAAGTCATTCCGTTTTTCATCCTAAAAAGAGTAGGATCCTGGCTCATTTGACATGGAAGTTGGAGAGTATAGATTGCAAATCACTAATGGAAATGATGGCTGTAAAAGCAGTGTCAAAGTAATCACTGTCATGAATTCAGATTAATTTGTGATTTAATACATTTTATTTTCTCACTCCTGTTACAGTCCAGAATTACAGATGTCTTCAGTGTTTCTGGAGGAGTCCTTTCAATTTGGCTTTTAAATGCATTCAGGGATTTGATCTTTTCTCTTAAAATACTAAAAAGGCTAGTGTTGATCTTGTGAAGGCACATACTCTCACACAACTGCAGAGTGATTTCTGAGAAGTCGGTATCTGGAAGGCATGTTTTAAAAGCTCTGATTTATTTTTATGGTGAAAGAAAGAGGAATTATTAAGAAATTCTTGGAAGTGGGCTATGAGTAAGATTTTTTTCCTCCAACATTTACAGGCTTTCATTTGAAGCTCCCTTAATACAACACTGGTCAAAACATGGTCCATGGTATCTTGTGCTGATTTTCCTGAAGAACAGCACATTTTAAAAATTCTGAGGTTTGTCACATGCTGGTCAACAACCAGATGATCAGCAAACCCTACAAGGAGGAATATGGCAAGAAATAGTCTAAGAAATAAAATTGATACTCCCCAAACCAATTGTATTCAATACTCGCTTAACATCTTAGTGTATGAAAAGGACTGGGTTTAGGGGTTGGAATTGGAGATAAAACCAGGAAGGTTGACCCTTAAATGCCATAATAAAGAACCCTAAGTATATTTTTAAAGAGCACAGGGAGCTTTTGAAATGGTTTAAATACAGCAATGACATAATTAGATCTGTGTTTTAGGAATATCAATCTGGTATATGTGTAGAATGTGTAGGATGAATAGCGTTGGGGAGATAATGGAGGGAAGTAAACCAGTTGGGAAACCATCATGGTACTCCAGGTCGTGAGTTCATATTGCTGTTCTACCACTTAACAAATATGTAACCTTAGAAGCCACCTAAGAGTTGCACCTCAGTCTCTCCATTAGCGAAATTGGGTGAGATTGATCTATATGATCCCTAAGATCCTTTATAGAACCTAGAAAAGCAACACAAAACTCTTTAATTCTCTGGGGTTCTAGGAAGCAAAATTAAAGCAATGTAAGAGTTTGGGTCATTGAAAGAGCAAAAACAGCCTCGATAAGTGTTGGTCAAGGATAAACTTCCTTTATGACTTTAACCCTCTCCCAATGCAGAAATATCGCCTACGTACTGGTTGGCAGATGGCCCCCGGGCTCTGCTTCAGTACCTCCAGTGATGGAGAACTCTGAAGGGTACCATTTCATCCATTGCTGGGCGGCCCTAATTGTGTTTTCATTTGCTTGTATGTTGAGGTGAAATTTGCTCATTATTATTAGGTCTGGAATTACACTGAATAAGTCCGTTTTTTTTTCTTCTGTGTGACCATTAAACTTGAGCCTAGACCATCTCAGCTAAACATTCTGAAGTATTTTTAACTGTTTTCTGAGGGTGTGGTTTGGGACCCTTCACCATCTTGAATATCCAGGGTGACATGGGTGTAGTTTCCATGATCATCAGAATGCTCCAGTGACAGCGTCTGGCTCCTCCTCCTCAACCTTCCATTGCTGTTGCAGCGAGACCAGAGCTCAGACTCTCCCTTCCCAATCAAAACTTGTGGCTCTCCAGTGTGCAGGCTCCAGGGATGAGGCTTGAGCAATGATCCAGGACCTCTCTGTGGATTGTTAACAAGTGGGCTGGGGCTGAAGGTCCCTCTCGCCCAGTGGGAGGGGCTGCACCTGAGCCCAACTTGCCAAGGACATGATGGCCTCAGGACTAGGTAGCTTCTTTCCCACAGCAGGAGCAGCTGTGAATTCCCATGGGCCCTGGGCGGGTACCATTTCTCAGTTCTCCTGTCGTCAGCAAGCACTTAAGTCCAGTCAGCTCAGCACCTGAGTCCAAAAGAGTTTGTCCCCCCACCGACTTATAAGTCCACTTTCAAGACTGTACAATAAGAAGGACAGGGCTCTCCAAATGTCCTTGGGCTTCACGTTTCCCCAGTAGATCTTGTACCTTTATGCCTAGTCTGAAGGTATAGAATTCACCCTCATCCACTTCACCATAGAGTTATAGTACACACACACACAGTTCCCCTCCTAATTTCTTTTTGCGGAGAGATTAGGTCCCAGTTTTAGCATTGGATATAATTTCTCTTCTCCACACCATCTGTGGATTGAATTTTTCACTTAATGGGTTTTCTGAAAGCAAAAGATTTAATCCCAACCACCTGTCTCTTACTCAGAGGCGATCCATGTCCTTAACCCAAAGAACACAGAGTTATCCCACAAATATATGAACCAGCTAGAGATAAGGTCTGGGGGAAGTAGGCTCGGGGCCCCCAGAACATCCCTCTATGGGCGGCTTCTCCATACATCCAGCCTCTGGAGAGCAGTCACGCAGGTATCAGGAACTGGAGCTTGCCTGGGCAGGTCTCTAATCTCTGAAGAGCAGTTTCAGAGGGCTCCGGTAGTTTCTTTGTGAAAGTGAGGATTTTAGTTCCTGAAAATCTGAACTATTATATTATTATTCAAGCTGGTCTCTGGCCACTTAGTCTTCATTCTGTCCAGCACGATACCGAGGCAGGAAAAAAGTGGGCTTCAGGCTGGACATTTACATCTAGCCTCCTGTTTGCATTTCCTGAGACAGGAGATAGGTGGGCTCCAGGTTAGGCACTTACAATCAGCCTCATGTTTGCTCTCTGAAATGGAAGTAACAACAGAAACATGGTAAATAGCCAGGCTTTGTCTCCTGTGGACACCTTAAGATAACAGTCATGGCAGGAACAGGGAGGGGCTAACCCTTGTTTGAGTAAAGGATCGAGAGGTCATATATTTCCCAACCCTCGGGAAAGGGAGACATTGCACATGTGCAGAAAGTCTCCTTGGGGGTCAAAAAGGAGGGGGCACCACCCCAAAATATATGATGCTAAGGCTGTCCCATAGGCCTCTGGGCTGGAATCCATCTTGGAAAAAAGTTGCGCACGCATGTTGGGAAGGGTCCTAGGGCAGGTCAGGTGTGGAGAAAGAAACCAGATAATTGGCCAGAGGTAAACAAAGACCCGGAAGAACTGCCCTATATAAGTGACTTAACTGCCCCTTTACTGCACTCCTCCTCATTAGGGAGGACGCCCACACCCTTTCACTCCAGGTGTGCATCTCTGCCTTGTTTCTATCTTCACTAAACAAACTGTTTCTCTGTGTGCTCTCCCACTTGGTGTTGTGCTATGTCTCTAATAATAAACTTTGTGCCTGTTTTTATAGTTTTTGCTTCTGTGAGAAATGCATTTTTCGCTGGGGGCAAGAGCCAGGGGGTGTGGTGACTAGGATTCCTGGTTTTCACCCAGGCTACCTAGGTTCAATTCCTGGCCAGGGAATTAAGATCTTGCTTCACACCAATGCTCACTGCTGCCTCTCCAAGATCAATACCCTTGGTCCTCTAACCACCAGCAAGAAGGAAGAGGTGACGTCTGCTATTGGCAGGAGGTTCCGGTCGGCAGCTGACAGTCCTCCTTTGGGGGTGGAACTAGGGAGCCTCATGGAGGTTGGTGGGGCGGGGGGTGCCTACAGCTATCATCCAAAGAATAGAAAGTCTGAGGAACAGTTCACATCTGTTCTTTTAAGAAACCTCCATGTTATCTCAATCAGGTAAATGGCAGAGCCGTTTCTCATATCGGAAAGGCCCATTTACTTGGTAAAGGCAGATAAAATGTCCTCTGAGTGGCATGCATTTGTAGCATGCCTTCTGGCTATGTCACTTCAGGATGAATATTTCAGCCTGCTCATAGGAGCTGGCCAGCTTTTATTGGGCATTTACTATGTGCCAGGCACAGTTCCAATTGCTTTACAAATTTTAACCCTTTTAATCCACAGAAAAGGAATACGGCAAAGACATTCATCTTAACTCCATTTTATAGGTGAAGGAACTGAGACACAGAGTTAGACGTCCGCTCTGGGTCACACAGTGAATAGGCAGGGCAGAGTCAGGTTCCACAGTGGAACCTAAACAATCTGGCTCCAAAGCCCAGGCCTGACCACTGCACCACCCTGCCTACCCAGATATTGCTGCCCCTTCAGTCTGGCCCCTACTTACCTTTCCAAGTCCATCTCTTTACTTCCAAGTAGCAAAACTGGAGCATTCGCTCTTTCCTTGACAAAATCCATTCCCCACCTCTGTGTCCTCTCATGATCTTCTTTCTGCCCAAAATGCCTGTCTCCAGGCCCCTTCTCTGCCTGAAAGCCTCACACTCATTTTGGGGTGAATCCATCTCAAAGATACCATCAAAGCAAAAGAAACTAACGTTTGCTAATTTCCCACTATCTTTGGGTACTATACTAAGGAAATTCACATGAAATATTTTGTTTAATTCTCAGTCCAACTCTTTGTGGTAGGAGAGACAAGAAAAGGCTCTGAGATGAGTTTTCTGCTCAGCTAGGAAAGGGCAGAGCTGCACGGACCCTTGTGTAGAGTGTGGCCAAGGGCACTAGGGGTGTCCTTTCTTTTCCTTTTTCCTCCCACAGAGCATTCATTCCATCTCAGGATGCGTTACTATACCTTATAGTACAGGGGGTTGTGTAATGCCCCTATCATAAGACTTCTGATAGCAGAAGTTGTGTCTATGCTCCCTTTCCTCCCTGAGGCACCCCGCCTAGTTCTCTGAACCTAAGTCAATTAATAAATATTTGTGAAATTGAGTAAAACTGAATTGAGGATCAGGGAGGCAGCCTTGGTGGGGAAGACAGGCTCACACTTGCCAACTCCGATGCTTCTTCCAAGTTCTGAAAAAATGAGCTGTCAGTTTCCTTGAGTTGATAAGCCTTTGGGGAAGGAAGCAGTGAACTGAAACAAGCAAGTACATGCCTCAGTCCACCAAAAGAGGAAGATCCTGTTCTCAGACATGACAAGTTCCCAAAATATGTGGTTTTAGTTCCAATAGCGTGCATTTAGCACAACTTGTGACTGCACGAACATGTGGGAACCAGCTCGGGAACAAAGAGACATCCTCACCCAAAGGTGCCAGAGTACATTAAAGCACCACAAAAGCAATTTCACTTGAATATTACATGGCTCCTGCAAAGGAAAAAATTTGTTTGGGAACTTTCTTTTATCATATGCCATGCTTTTGCTTAAATGTGTCTAATAAGCCTGTGTTTCTTGTGTGCCAGCTGTGTAAGTAATTATATAAAGAGCCCAAGGCACTTGCCTATTCCACCATTGCTGGATCCTAAGTTCCAGAAAATAGAAAACAACAACAACAAAAATATATGTTCCTCTTCAATTCCTGCTGCCTTTTCCTCTCTCATTCTGAAGCAGAGGGCTGAGAGACATAAAGATAATCCAGCCATTCGGGGCTGGCAAAAAAAGTTTCAAGATGCCAAGACTCTTTATCTTGTCCTGATGCCATAGAGCTGAAAAACACAAGTGGCTTTAAAATACATAAACCTGGTGAAACCATCACTCATAAAATACTGAAGGACAACCAAAAAGGGAACTTAGCTTACCTTTTATCCTACACATCAGAACACAGGGAACTCAAGGGAGCATGGTGTGGTGGAAATTGGATTTGAACTTGATCAAAAAGGCTGTACATGTGAGTGATACATTTCTAGGGGGAAAAAAACAGATACAGGGAAACCAAAAGAAAACAATGGCAATTACTTTCTAAAAGATGATAAGGGCACCCTAGGTCAGTATTAGAAGGAATGATGAGGCAATAACAAATCTGGAAAGGATTTGGTGGGTATTGGGAAAGGGCTGGTAATTGATTGAGGATTGGTGAGGGGTGAAGGCTGACTCCCTTTCTGCAGGCTTGAGTGACAGGGTAGGAAGTGCTGTTGCCACATGAAACATATCAACAGAATATAGGAGCAGCGGAAGGGGTGAGGAGAAGACCATGCGGAAGTTGTAGCAGCTTAAAGCCGCTTGCTCCAGTGAGAAGCAACGCCATCAGATAATAATGAGAAGATTGGCGTGTGTTAGGGCCTTGAGGATGGTCAAGGTTTACGGTGGTAACTGAATATAGAGAAGATGGTAAACAAAGGGAGCACAGAGATTGAAGGGCAGAACTGAGGACTCAGCGGAGCGTGGAGAACACAGATTGGCAGAGTAGTATGGTTTTCTCCATCTGTGTCAACTGTCCAGCTGTTGGAGGAAGGAGAGCAGAGAGTGGCATCAATTGACCAGAAATGAGCCTCAAAAAGGAGCCATTCTGGAAGGCATGATGATGTCTTGGTTTAGCGTACTCTGATTACCGAAGTCTTGATAGTCAGATAGTTTCTACCCAGGCCAGACGCGTAACCCACATGATTTGTGTTTTAAATCAATCACTGTATAAACTAATGCACTTAGAGAAAGAGTTGAGGGAGCTAGGCCTGGAGGAAGGGAGACTAGCCTGGAAAGCGGTCTGCGTGAAAGAGAAATGGTTCTGATCTGAGGCAATATTAGCTGAGCTATAACTTTGGGCCTATGAAGTCAGTAGAAAGGTGGATTTTTTTTGTTTGTTTCAGTTTTTTTTTTGTTTATCTGATTGTCTGCATTAATGCATGACTGAATCCTTAAAAGAGAAACAAATGCAGACGGATTTTTAATTTTTATTTTTAAGAGACAGTATGATTTGGCAGGTAAGAACAGATGCTCTGGTACATCAGCTCCCTGGGTTCAAATCCCAGCTCTACCATGTAAGAGTCGTGTGATCTTCGACAAGTTATCTCAACTTCATCTGTAAAGTGGGAATAATGACTTTACTTAATTATATGGTTGTTGTAAAACTTAAAGATGTTAATACGTTGAAAGAGCTTGGAACAACTGTACATGTGAAGAACTCAATAAATATTGGTATTATTCTTGTATATATTTAATTCAAGAGTCATCATCTCGAAGAGTCCTTTTGTTCTTGATATTAAAATTAAAATGGCTAAAGGGCCTATCTATGGTGCCCTCCCCCAGATCTGTGTGCTTTCCTGCATATTACAGCAGCTCTTGCTCACGAAACTGCCACTTACTTCTTGCGTCCTGTGGCTGTTCTTTGTTCTACCAAGAGACACAGTTTCTTGTCCTAGATTTCCCTGAAGTATCTCCATCACAAGGCCAGTTAGAAGAATTTCTTCCAAGGCTTAGAGGGTAACAGCGGCGGTATACCACAGTGGCTGCAATTTACCGTGGACTCTCAGACACCCCTGTTTTGGAAAGTCCATGGGACATAGTCCCCTTTCCAGGAAGGTGTGCCTGGCCACTGCTTTGTCTCACAGGACAAGTTCCTAAGCCTCTTCCTCTCTCGTTCAGTTTCAATTTCTCATCTCTCTTCCTTTTTTAGCCCAGTCTCCTCAGGTCCTCTTTCCTGGGCAACCAGAGGAACTCCATCTTTTTTCCTTTATTATTCACGGCAGTTAGCGTTCTCTTTGTTTCACACCCCCATCTTCCAGAAACAAGGCCTATCTGAGTGTTTTGTCAGATAAAAAATGAAGGCACGTTTTAAAAATAATATATTAGCAGAATATGACTCCATTCATCAAAGTGATCCTGGTTAATCATTTCTAAACGATGATTGACAGCCAAATGCAATTGATATTAACTGAAATGGTTAAAAATTAGAATTATTTAAATGTTTTTCACCAGTGAGGACACCACCATTAGCCTTTGTTCACGCCACTGCAAAACTGAGTTAAAATTTGTAGCTGTAAGTAAAGGCAAATATAACCCCATTGATAGAATATAAACAATATAAGAATTATTAGCCTTGATTTCAAGGCTTTACACAAATACTGCCTTACTTTGCAATTTAATCTAACTATGACACTTTCTCCATATATATAATGGGAATAAATACCATATTATTCCTACTGCTTTCTCTTTGGGATATTGTAATGTCCAAATAATTTTAGTAAAAGGTCTTTATTTTGACATTATATAAGAAAAAGAAGAAATGCATATCCACTTAAGAACAATATTTTTAAAAACCCATATATTAATACTAATAAAATATGTTAATATTGCATATCCTATACTAACTAAAGAACCATTTTTTTTCTTAAACAAGGTGGGAAAAACAATTAAAGGACTAATAAACCAAAAAAAAAAAATTGTCTCACTAGGAAAATGCTGCTGTTGACTTTTCAAATAAATGTTTCCTCATTAAATGTACTTATGTAAACAACAAGTAGGTGCTACATAGTGTTGTTCTAATATAAATGTTTAACTCCTCTGTATATCAGTGAGTCACAAACGCTAGTGAAAAGTCTACTTTTATTCAATTTGTGGAGCATTTTTGCATCTTTGTTCATGAGATTGATTTGCAATTTTCTTTTATTGCAATATTCTTCACAGTTGTTGGGGTCAAGGTTACACTGGCCTCAGAAAATGAGCTGGGAACACTTATACATTTTTCTTCTCTGGAAGAATTTGTATAAAAGTATTGTTATTTCTTCTTTAATGTTTGGAAGAGTTCACAGTTAGAAAC